>NC_139237.1:13034223-13596574 GCF_977018435.1 Lepisma saccharinum
CCAAATACCAACAACTGATGAAACTGTACGATGGTCTGGACATTGCAACGTTCGCCTCGGAAATAAAACCACTCGACGATTGTCGTGAAAATTCAGTCGTTGTGTTTGACGACGCTATCCTGGAAAATCAAAATGAAATTCGCAACTTTTTCACGCAAGGTCGTCACAAAAAAAATGGATTGCTTCTACCTAGCTCAAACGTTTTCCAAAATTCCAAAAACAGTTAGTACGCGACAACGCTAATTTCATATGTTTGTTTCTTCAAGATCACACCAACCTCAAGCATGCATACGATGACTACGTAGGCGGAGACATGAACTACAATCAATTTTCGGAACGCTACTGCTCTACTTGCTGGAACGGTGACGATTTCGGATTCGCGACGATCGACATGACGAGGAAACCCAATGACGGAAAATACAGAAACAAAATCAACGACTTTCTAAACGTTGCAACGTTGTGAGAAACGACGTTTATAAATATACGTTTAAACGTATATTTATAAACGTCGTTTCTCACAACGTTGCAACGTTTAGAAAGTCGTTGATTTTGTTTCTGTATTTTCCGTCATTGGGTTTCCTCGTCATGTCGATCGTCGCGAATCCGAAATCGTCACCGTTCCAGCAAGTAGAGCAGTAGCGTTCCGAAAATTGATTGTAGTTCATGTCTCCGCCTACGTAGTCATCGTATGCATGCTTGAGGTTGGTGTGATCTTGACGAAACAAACATATGAAATTAGCGTTGTCGCGTACTAACTGTTTTTGGAATTTTGGAAAACGTTTGAGCTAGGTAGAAGCAATCCATTTTTTTTGTGACGACCTTGCGTGAAAAAGTTGCGAATTTCATTTTGATTTTCCAGGATAGCGTCGTCAAACACAACGACTGAATTTTCACGACAATCGTCGAGTGGTTTTATTTCCGAGGCGAACGTTGCAATGTCCAGACCATCGTACAGTTTCATCAGTTGTTGGTATTTGGATTGCTCCAAACTTTTCGAGAACACGTACAGGTGCCTGTTCTCAAAAGGTAACAAGTTTAATTTTGAGATGCATTTACCTGGCTACCAGTACTGCGGACCAGGTACCAAACTCGAGAAAAGATTGAAGAGAGGGGACAAGGGTGTGAATCCGTTGGACGCCGCATGCAAAAATCACGACATCGCTTACAACACCACGCAGACGGATCTGGATGCACGTCACGAAGCAGACAGAAAGTTAGAGCACGCAGCTTTCGAAAAGTTCGTGAGCAGAAACGCATCGCTGGGTGAACAGGTTGCCGCACTGGGTAGAGTCCAGCGCAGATAATTCTGCCGTGCGATGCGCGAAACAACTAAAAAAGCAGTGTTGTTAATGGAGCAGATAGAAAAATCGCTGCAGTGCGCCGATGCACAGCTGTTACGTACAACAATAAAATTAGAAACGTTGAGTTTTAAACGTCATGCATTATACCAGGACTAGGATTAATATGTACTAACAAGTGACTTTGTGTGTAGCTACATACATATGGACTAAAAAATTCGCAAAATATGAACTAACACATAAGTAAAATTACCAAAAATGCTGCAAAGAAGACTTCTTCATACGATTCCTTATTTGAGTGATTTCAAGCAAAATAAAAAAATATATATATTATTTTTCATTGCATTAATGCACTGGTGGCGTTCTAACTTTTCACTTCCAAAACCCGTATACACAGGTATGGAACTGCAACGGCAGATAATAACATGCCAACGTGTTAAACCGCTACAATTGCACCATAACACTCCTCCTGAAGCAGTATTATTATTTCCTCTCTGAGATCGGCGACAGTCGGTTGCCTTTGTTGTACATTTACAAAGAATGCCGGCTTCCACAACAATAACAAGTACATATACTGCCACTAGACGATAAGCTGCGCGGCTTTTTCTTTTGTTATGAACCAGGGCCGGCGCTAGTCATTTTGCCTCCCTGGGAGGTGGCGGCAGATGCCGCTCTATTTCGACCCCCCGGTCATTACGCAGCAGCGGAAAATTGAAAATCAATATATTCCTAACTAAAACATCAAAATATAAAATAAATAATGAGACTTCTTATGCTATTTCAATACTATTCAGTGCAAAAGAATATCTCGCTCGATCACAGTTTTTCAATAGGCTTATCACCCATCAAAGCATGGCAATTTTAACACAGAAAACAATATGTATCGCATTAAGCAGCAAAAATAACAGTCTCCTCTATGCAATTTCTACAAGAACACGTGCCGGAGCCAGAGTTGAAATGATGTTGGAGCTATATAATTTATTTATTTTGAATAATTCCAAAATTATGAAATATGAACAATTTGTTGCTGCTGTTCGCTGCTCTCTTGCCAAAATGCTTTATTGGAATGCTAACACCATGACTGGCTTCCTCCTTCATGAACTCGTGCACGTTGCTTAGAATTTCCCGAGCTTGGCTATGCAAGGTTTTTGATTTCAACTTCGACAGAACTGGAGGCATTATGGAATTTAACGTTCATTAGCAAACACACACTTTTACATACACACACGCAATACACGCACACAACGTCAAACCGGTCAAATACTTAGTATAAAATAAAAATATGGTGCTTCCAATCCAACAAAACTCACCGCCACTTTACCTGCCTTTTCCCCTTCCATGACAGAAATAGTGCTTCATTATTACAGTTGGCAACACTAGTTACTAGCTAGCCAATAAACATGCACTGCATAAAAAAAGCAAGCACTACGCCGTGCTATATTGCCACATTAGCGTCCCTACCGAACGGTGGGAACCGCGAGCTGGAGCGCTATTCAATTGTTTTCAATGATGTTTGCACGAGTGTGTCCAGGAATGGAATGACAATGTGGCAACAATAGCGAAGGTTATCGAGCAGGGTAGAACACATGATGCTAAGAGAGAGGGAGACGAAACGAAAATTCGTTTCTACGCAACAGCAAATTTACGTGTGTGGCACTCTACCACCATCGCCATGAACACAAAACAAAAATTGGGGTAGGGTATATAAATAACATAGAGTGAAAAATAATAATAATAACAACATGTCTCGTATAACTGATTTGCCGCCCGAGCTACTATGTAAAATATTTAAACACGCAGTAAACGGAGATTGTGAGGATGTAGGGAAACTTGTAATCATAGCAAGAACAACGCCGGAATTTCGCATCCCTTGTGAAATGGTTCTCAAGGACCATCTTCGGGAGATCAGCGGCCTGAGGTGCAGTGATCTCAACATTCTGTTTTCGGCTGCAGAGGAAAAATTGGACGAGAGGTTGGACGAACTAAACGAGGCAATGGAGGGAAGAAGATGGTACACAGTAGATTGGTACAAGTCTATGCAGGAGAGGGAAGATATCACTACGCACACCATCGTGTTTTCCGAAGCACGGACTTTCTTCCTCTGTTAAAAAAATAATAATATATATACGCGTCAAAAAAAAAACAACTTGAAGTTGGCAATAGAAATATTTTTTCCACACTTAGAGCACAGTTTGGTCGCACATATTCGCTTTCCCGGCACACAAGTACGACAGTGCTTTTGAAAATGTTTACTTGACACAGCAGTTTGGCACGTAGGGGGGCAATTTTTTTCAGAACACATAATGCAGAGATTTTTTGGGGGTATGTTATTTAATACCAAATGCTGTGCAATGCAAAATATAATTGCTCACTTTTTTTTTAACTTTTTTCTATGACCTTACTTTGGGTTTTTTTTTTTCGCCAAATTATATGCTTCTAGTCTCATATACAATACAATATACGTACAATATATTGTCAACGGTATTATATTTGAGCGGGCCGCTTGTCGCCTAAACACTACAGCTCACAGGTCGGGAAAATCTGACATGAAAGCAGATAATACGCTTATACCTTATTTATATATAATTTTCACGGGGCGTACAATATTGTCAACAGTATTATATTTGAGCGAGCCGCTTGTCGCCTAAACACTACAGCTCACAGGTCGGGAAAATCTGACATGAAAGCAGATAATACGCTTATACCTTATTTATATATAATTTTCACGGGGCGTACAATATTGTCAACGGTATTATATTTGAGCGAGCCGCTTGTCGCCTAAACACTACAGCTCACAGGTCGGGAAAATCTGACATGAAAACAGATAATACGCTTATACCTTATTTATATATAATTTTCACGGGGCATACAATATTGTTAAGAGCGTTAGTTTTTGTAGAGCTCTCTTTTTCCATCTTTCCTCTATACAGTGAAGCTGTAGAAGACACAATTAGCTAACCTAGCATACGACATACCTTCCTAATTAATATGGATATTGTCACACATTCCTCTTATTTTATACTGTTGTAAATGGAAAAGATTATGTACGGTAAATGTTTTGTACATTATAGGAAAAAATGCAAAATATCCTCCAATTTTAATTCGAATCGAGTCGAATTTTTACATATTTCCACGCCGCCACATATTGTCCTATTTGCTTCTTTTACTTGCCTTGCTTAATTAACTCTCGCTAATTAGCATTTTTTTGGAAGAAGTCAACTAGAACAACATATGGCGGTATGAGAAATATGTAAATTAAAGAACATTTTAGCAATATATGGGCCCTAGCAATTAGCTTCGTCGACTAAGAGTACTCCTTCAAACATCTTCAGCTAGATCGTATTACTACGCGAGGACGTTTAAAATTTTTGGGTGTTGAAAAAGTTTGACCCTACTTTTTATTTCTATTGTTTGCTAATAGATGGCGCTAATAGTACCCCCTCCCCTCCCCTCTCCCTTCTTCTCCTCTGCTGTATGACAAATAGCACAAACATAAAAATCAAGATTTTAGAGAGCAAAACATAAAATTTGCATGCATCTGATGTCGAACCGGGAACTTTTATCTTTCGGGGAGTCAACATTATTTTTTACTCAGTCGTCATATAACATGAACACACGCAAAGATTCACATGTGCTTTTTATTATTTTGTGTTCGGTAAGTACAAGTATATTCTTACATAAATTATTGTTTAATTTAATAAATTGTAAACTCGAAGCCTGCTAAACTAATACTCCTTCTGTATTTCATTAAACTATTGAAAGCGAATGTTGCGTGCATGCGGAAATAACACAGAAAAAAAAGCGGATGGAAGCAATTTAAAATCACTGGGGCAAGGTCAGTATTACGAGAGCGTAAAAACACGTGTTTTCATTCAATTTCGAAAAATAAGAATGAATGTGTGCATACAGAACACATATGCTTTCTTTTCACAGTTGTAAAATCATATTAAATTGTACATGAAGTAAGTTACGGGAAGGCTCTTTTTTTATGCCTGTGTATATGTTGTACAATTAGGTACAAGTATTGTACAATTAGGTACAAATTGTTGTACAATTATTTTCCCCAGGTATTATTTGTAATCACAGTGCTTACTCATGTATTTTGTTTAATATTTTATTTCAAATTCACTGTCAGAAACTAGTGTGGTTAGTTTCTGCATGTAGGTTTATTTACTCTGTTGGTTGTCACTGTCAAGTTTTTAGTACTCGTACAGCATAAAAAGCTATAACCCCCCTCTCAAAATATATACATTGTATACGCCAAGATGCCCAATAGCCTGGCAACACATCATGAAAAAACATGCCAAGAAGACCCAGTGGGTTTATAAGTCAGTGCTACCAATTCCTATTTGTAGGTTAGCTTAGCTAGTGAAAGATCATATAGTATAATTTTTGTAGAGTGGGTGTTTGCGAGTTCCACGATGCCTTGCCCGAGGATACCCTATGCAGTGTCATCCTGATTGCAGAGAAGTCCTTCGCCTACGACGTGAAGAACGAGAGGGTCACAGAGCAGTTTTAAAATTCATAAAAAATTGCCACATACTAAAAATCAACATCCAACACATTTTAGGTTATATAAAATTTGTGAAAACCTTATAATACTGAAATATTAAAACAAACAGAGTCCCTTGTAGGTTAGTTCGGTGCGTAAATAAAAAAATGATAGGTTAAGTTATATCACTTAGGATCGTAAAAAAAATTAAAAAATCGTAAAAAAAAAGATAGGTTAAGTTGTATCACGTAAGATCGTGATATACCTACCAAGTATAAATAGAAAAAATGAGTGCAGTGAAAATTTGTACTAAAACATCGCTAAACGCTATAACATCGACAAAAAATTGTCAAAATATGTCAAAAACTTATATTCGATTGATAAAAAAAAAATACCTACAAAATATGATCCTCAAATGATGACGTTCAAACAGTGCATAAATAAAAAAATGATAGGTTAAGTTATATCACTTAGGATCGTAAAAAAATTAAATAATCGTAAAAAAAGGATAGGTTAAGTTGTATCACGTAAGATCATAATATACCTACCAAGTACGAGTGGGGGAAAAATGAGTATAGTGAAAATTGTACTAAAAACATTGCTAAACGCTAAAACATCGACAAAAAATTGTCAAAATATGTCAAAAAGTGATATTCAATTGATAAAAAAAGAGGATACCTACCAAGTACGAGTGGGGGAAAAATGAGTATAGTGAAAATTGTACTAAAAACATCGCTAAACGCTATAACATCGACAAAAAATTGTCAAAATATGTCAAAAAGTGATATTCAATTGGTAAAAAAAGGGGATACCTACTAAGTACTACTTTGAAACAATCCAATACCACTACTGCCGAGGTAACTAAATCTGATGAACAACGATTGATTTCTACTGTTTACTGTCATAAGTATAAATACACAACAGAGAAACCCAAATTTAAAATAGGAGATAAGGTGCGAGTTAGTAAATTTAAGAATTTATTTGAGAAAAGTTACACAAACAATTGGAGCACCGAATTTTTTACAGTGGTTCGAGTTTTACCAGGCAACAGGTATACTTATATATTAAAAGATAATTATAATAAAATACTGAAAGGAAGATTTTATGAAGAGGAACTCAGTAAAACAAAATATCCAGATACATATCTTATTGAAAAAATATTAAAGAAAAAGAATAACAAATTGTATGTAAAATGGCTAGGATTGCCAGAATAAAGTTGGATAGAGGCAAACCAGGTGATTCTATGATACCAACTTGGAACGTTGTGCAACGTTTGCCAGAGTTAGTAGAAACTAGTAAAAAAAATGGTGAGTTGTTACCAGACAATATTAGGTGTCTTGTTGTAGGCCCATCCGGTTGTGGTAAAAGTACACTGCTGGTAGATAATTTCTTGCTTGCGCCTAATTGGTTAGACTGGAAAAATAGGCACCTGTATGTATTCTCAAAAAGTTTAGAACAACCAAAATACCAGCAACTCATGAAATTGTATAAGGGACTGGGTATAGCCACATTTGGATCAGAAATTAAACCTCTCGACCACTGTTTAGAAAATTCTGTTGTGGTATTCGATGATGTGATTCTGGAAAATCAAAATTTTATTCGAAATTTCTTCACTCAAGGTCGACACAGAGGAATAGATTGTTTTTATTTGGCTCAAACATATTCTAAGATTCCCAAACAGTTACTGAGGGATATTTCAAATTTAATATGTTTGTTTCGTCAAGATCACACTAACCTTAAACATGTTCATGATGATTATGTGGGGGGAGATTTAAATTACGACCAATTTTCCAAATTTTGTTCATCCTGTTGGAACGATTATGATTTTGGATTTGTTACAATCGACATGACTAGAAAACCTAACAATGGAAAATATAGAAACAAAATCAACGATTTCATGAACGTTAAATCGATATTAAAAACGTTAAAACGTTATAAAAATAACCTCTAATCAAAAAAATGACAAAACACAAAATAGAAGACAATTCTAAATTACGTGAGTACCTCACCATACGATTCAAAGGTTGGAAATCAGAAAATCGAGGATTCTATGAACAACACAAACGTCAAGATCAACCAATTATAGATGCAATCAGTGGTCTTGGTAAAGAAATTAAAGGTGTCACAGAACAAAACAAAAATCTCATAAATGAATTGGTACCTCTTACTGCTAAAAATTATGCAGATTTTCCTCCTACACCATTATCTAGTATCCATACTCCCCTAACACTCCAACAGCCGCCTATTAAAACTATAGGTGAACCTGAGAAAATTGAGTTGGGTCCTCTGGCAAGAGATTACCTAAGTACTGGAAAATTTGAAAAAGATGAAGTGTTTGGATTGTATCCGACCATGGAACCAAATGAAGGTAAAGTATGGAAAATTGGGAAATCTAGAGTAACATTTCAAGGCGATGATGTGAAAATAAATTTGGGTGAAAGAAATAGTTGGTCGAGATACCCGGGAACTATAGGGTTGTGGGAACTGATTACCAAGAAACACCCTAAAGATTACACAAATGAAGATTACTAGAGTTACTCCGAAATTTTGATATTGTCCGATGCTCTATACCAAAATAATGATGCCAGTAGGAATAGAGTTAAATCGAGCAGTGGCGACAAATACAAAAATCTAATTAAACCGATCTGGAACCAACTTAAAACCGGTAGTGGTATCAAACAATATAATACTCTACCTAAAGAGTTTGTCTGGGTGGATGATGTGAGAAAACTCATAGATAGATGGCTGGTTATAGCCGGAGAAGAAAATGACGGGAACAATAATTTCTATAATGAAAAAATAGGTATTGTAAACATGATCAGTGATAAATTAGCCAATTTTATTGTAAATGATCCAAAAGGTATAGGATACTTAATTAAAATTATCAATACTCTACCTCCTAAATTCTGGAATGTATCAGAAGGTCGAGGTTTGGTTAATGATATTATAAATAAACTTCCATTCGAATTACATGTACCTGGTTGCCAGTACTGTGGTCCGGGCACCAAACTTTATAAACGATTAAAAAGAGGAGATAAGGGAATTAATCAACTTGATGCCGCTTGTAAAGATCATGATATTGCATACAATACGCACACAGACCTCGACAATCGTCATGCAGCCGATCAAAAATTGGAGCATGCAGCATTTGGAAGATTAACCAGTAGAGATGCTTCTTTGGGTGAGAAAATAGCAGCATTGGGTACAACAATTGCTATGAACACAAAACAAAAATTAGGGTGGGGTCTGTAGAAAATTAGTTAATTTTAGTTAGTAATTTAGTTTGTTAATATATAAATAAATACCCTTAAAAATAATTTTAAAAAAAATATGAAAACGAAAGGAGTAGTATATCAAATTCCATATCGGGATCTCAAAAATTTAGAAATTGTAAATTCAATTTTAACTAAAAAACAACAGGAGAAAAAAAAACAATGTATATCCAAAGGAAATGGGATGAAGTTATTACTTAGTACACCACAATTAAAACGATTGCAAAATATAAGAAAAAAAGCACATAGTGGTGGATTCATATTTAGCATTCCTGCTATCCTAGCTGCTTTGGGTGCTGTGGGAAGTTTAGCTGGTGGCAGTGCTGCTATTGCAAAAACTGTACTCGATAAAAAAATAATAAAGCCGAATTAGAGGAACAAAAACGCCATAATCTGGCTATGAAGAGCCCCCTACGAGGGGGTAGTGGTGTGAAATCCAAAGTACTCAGAAAATTAAAAAAAAAGAAAAGCCGCTCACGAACCAAGACATTGAATCTTTAGTTAAAATATTTAAAATTCAACATTTCAGAGGAGTTTTCATGTCGGATTCTCTCCCTAAAAATAGTCACTCTCGAGAATGTGGTGTGGTCAATTTGGATAAGTCCGAAAATATTGGTACCCACTGGATCTGTTATTATAAACAAAGCAACAATGTTTTTATTTTTGATTCTTTTGGAGGGAGACCACCTAGAGAATTAGTTAATTATTTAAAATATTGTAATATTTATTACAACGACCAGCGCAAACAAGATTTTGATCAAATTATATGTGGCCATATTTGTATTACGATGCTCAGAATATTAAATAAAATACCACACATAAAATTACAAGATTTTCAAAAAGCAGTATTATACATAAAGTATGGGAATTTTTCATCTTTCTAGTGAAATTTCGATCTTGGAACTGCATCTCCACGATGATATTATATATCCAAAATCTATAGCTCTGAGAGCATTCTACAGCATGTATCTGATTCCGAATGTAACTAACTACAACAATACTATATTAGTAGGTACTGAAAAAATTATTATTCCTCCTGGACAATATAATTTATCTACTTTACAATCTGAACTTCCAAACACTGTATTACTATCTCAAAATTCTGTAACACACAGAGTGGAGATTGTATCCACCAATGAAACAGTAGATCTATCTAACATGGGTGAACTTCTAGGATTTGAGAACAATTCAAAATTAGAACCTGGTACTAGACACGTAGGTAAATTTATACCGAAATTCCTAGCTATCGAGACGTTGAATGTTCACTGTAACATTGCTAAAGGAATGATTATTAAAGCCGAAAAAAATTCAATTGGTACTCACAAGGAAACAGGTATTATTGCTATATTTAAACCGAATTCTGAATTTATGGAACCTATTTTCTATTCCCCAATCTCACCAATCTATTTTCCTGTTTACTATGATAAAGTTAATTACATAGAGATAAGAATTACAAATGAGAAAAACGAGATAGTCGATTTTGCCGGTGCTAAGACCACTGCAATAATAGAAATTAATATTTAAAATTATATAAATAAATACCCAAAATGGAAAATATCGAAAGTTATGAGTTACAGTCATTCCCTCCAAACAGGAGGACATTTGCTAATCTTAATCAACCGAATAAGGAAGTACAGTTTGATATTTCTCTCGGCGATGGATTTATTCATCCTCATAGATCCGATCTGTATATAAAATTTGATATTGTAAAACAAAGTAATGGTGAAGAATATCCCCTCCCTGGGGCTAATATAAAACTTATAGACAATTTTGTTCCATTCTTGTTCTCACAAATTGAAGTCAGGAAACATGGTACAGTTATTGACAGGATTGATTATCCTGGAATTTTATCCACTACTGTGGCAACATTAAAATTATCAAAATCAGAAAGTGTATATTATAAAATAGGTGGATTCGAAGCTGGAACAAAAATTATGACAAAAAGTCACACAGTACTGTTCCCCATGAGATTGCTATTTGGTTTTTTCTCCGATTATAAAGAAATTATATGGAAAGGTGGTTTAAGCATCATATTTCGCAGATCACCCAATGATTATAATGCTATAATGAGATATAAAACTTTAAATGCAGATGGAACAACCAATGAGGCTAGTTTACCCGAAGCTGCGAAATGTGTGATCCAGTCTATGGAGTTACGCATGCCTATAGTTGAATATGAATCGAATTATGCTCTGAAGTACAAATCCAATATTTTGAAAAATCCTCAAATTCCAATACAATTTTATACATATCAATGCATATAGAAACCTGTAGAGGGTAAATTTTTCGAGTACGACATTACTAATCAGTTCCAATCTCTACAATATGACATGCCAGAATTTGTAGCCGTATTGTTTCAGACAGGGAGAGATGACAATCAGGAAAAAGATAGCAGCAAATTTGATAACAGTAGTGCAGGTGGCCCGGTTCACAAACCGAAAATGGAGCTCGGTGGAGCTCGCCTTAATGGATTTCTCTCGTAAGGCATGAGCTCCATTTTCTGGCAGTGTTGCCAGCTCCTTACTCGAAAAAATCACCAAGGTTTTTTTTGGGTCTAACCTAGCCTAAAGCAAGGAGCTGGCAATCTTGCTTGAGGCTCGCCTTAATGGTTTGCTCTTGTAAGGCATAAGCCTTATTTTCTCGCAGTGTTGCCAATATTTTACTCGAAAAAATCACCAAGGTTTTTTTTGGGTCTAACCTAGCCTAAAGCAAGAAGCTGGCAACCTTGCTTGAGACTTGCGTTACAGTGCATAAAGCAAGGAGCTGGCAATCTTGCTTGAGGCTTGCCTTACAGTGCATAAAACAAAGTTGCCAACCTACTGGTACTTTTGCCATAGCCTTTTACAAAAAAAAAAGAGAGAGGAGAGAGAGAGGAGAGAAAGGGAGGAGAGAGAGAGAGAGAAGAGAGAGAGGGAAGAGTTAAACAACCGACAGCTGCCAACACCCTAACCTAACCTAACCTAACCTAACCTAACCTAACCTAACCTAACCTAACCTAACCAGGTCTAACCTAGCCTAAAGCAAGGAGCTGGCAAGTTTACTTAAGACTTGCCTTACAGTGCATAAAGCAAGGTTGCCAACCTACTGGTATTTTTGCCATAACCTTTTACAAAAAAGAGAGAGAAGAGAGAGAGGGAAGAGTTAAACAGCCGACAGCCTACCTACAGCTTTTTTTGTCTAACCTAACCTAAAGCAAGGGGCTGGCAATTTTGCTTGAGGTTTGCTTTACAGTGCATAAAGCAATTTTTGCCAACCTACATATACGGGGCAAGGAGAGTCGGCACTGCCGTAAAAGAGAGAGATGGATGGATGTGAACACTACACGGGTTCAACGTCATCAAATAAAAATCGCCTTAATGGTTTTTTCTTGTAAGGCACGATCTCTATTTTCTCGCAGTGCTGCCAACTCCTACCTACACTTTTTTTTAGTTGGCAAGGGCTAGAAAGAAAAAAAACTTATAGCTGGGAACAGTAATGAGCGAATGCGCCATATCGTAATTTTCCAACTCCGGCAACGTTTGTATATCGCGACCTTTGTAAACCTCTCTCGGGGGAACGATGTGTCACACACACACACACACACACACACACACACACACACACTTACACGCGCGCGCGCGCGCATATTTATTGTAACACAAACAAACAAACAAAATAATAATTGTTGTTTTTTTAGGAGGCCTGGCCCCTATAACCTCGCCAGGGTGCGTGGTGCCCAACCAAAAATGTAAAAGTTTTCTAATGGCTGCGGTTATAGATTACCGCACCTCTGTAGAGTTTCACGTGTTTTTTTTTCCCCCAAACTTCCATGAAACGCTACAGAGGACCTCCGTAATGCATGCAACGTGTACTAACGACTCTAGTGTTATTTGATGTTGTGATATTTTTGGATATAGAGTTTTATTGTGAGATAGATAAAAATAATTATGTTTATTATAATATTTTCTTGATGAAGATGGAGAATGTATGTGTGTGTTACAAATAAAGTTGCATGCTTTTTTCCTAGTGTGTGTGTATGTGTTTTTGATGTTTCGACAGCATCTGAAACTATAAAAAAAATTTTATTGTTAATTTTCACGTGTAAAAAAAACAACAACAAATTTTTTTGTGCAAATTTTCTGATTGTCTCGTGCTATAGTGCAAAAAAGATATTGTAACTGATAACTAATGAAATTGACATTTGTAACTGATCTGAACTAGTGAAATTCGTATTGTGCCATTGTAACTGATTGTGCTAGTACAAAAAATTTCTTATTGTGCAAGAAAAGATGTTAAAAAACTTGTTAAAACTGCTCTGTGACCCTCTCGTTCTTCACGTCGTAGGCGAAGGACTTCTCTGCAATCAGGATGACACTGCATAGGGTATCCTCGGGCAAGGCATCGTGGAACTCGCAGACGACCTTGATGTTGGTTCGATCGTTGACCACAACCTTCTTTCTCTTAGATGTGTTGATGACGGTCATGGGTCTCCGTGCTTTGAACTCGCTGGGCGTGTAGTACATGTCCACGCTTCCCTCGGTCACGCGTTTGTAAGCTGAGAACGCTTCGTAAAGTTTGAGGTAATCGTTTTTGGTCACGTCGAGGTTGTAATTCTCGCGCGGGAACACTTCGTTGCGTCCATTCTTCAGATAAACGTTCTTGATCTTGCAGTCGTCGAACTTGCTGGAATCTTTTTCCTGATTCTTGTCCCTCCCGGTCTGAAAAAGCACTACGACGAAATCTGGCATGTCGAACTGTATGTTGTTGAACTGCGTCGTCACGTCGAATTCCATGTGACTTCCCGACGCCATCTTCTGCACGCACTGGTAACCGTGAAAGTGAATCGGCACCTGCGGACTTTTCAAGATCTCCGCTTTGTACTTGAGGGCGTAGTTTGTTTCGTATTCCACCACCGGCATTCTCAATTCCATGCTTTGGATGACGCACTTGGCTGCTTCGGGTAGAGTGTTGGCTATCGGCGTGGTGCCGTCCGGACCCAAAGTAGCGTATCGCATCAGTACGTCGTTGTCGTTGGCCGCTCTTCGAAATGTGACCCTCAGTCCTCCCTTCCACATGATCTCCTTGTAGTCCGAGAAGAAACCTGGCAGCAGACGCATGGGAAAAAGCACCGTGTGACTTCTCGTCGATATTTTGGTCCCGGCTTCGAATCCCCCGGCCTGGTAGTACGCTGCGTCCGTTTTGGATAATTTCAACGTTCCCACCGCCGTCGACGTGATGCCTGGATAATCTATTCTGTCGATGACGGTGTTGTGTTTCCTCACCTCCACCTGCGAGAACAGGTGAGGCACGAAGTTGTCCACGAGTATCAAGTTTGCTGCTGCAGGAAACGCGTCTCCGCTTTCCTTCTTCACCACGTCGAATTGAAGGTAGAGGTCCGCTCTGTGAGGATGAACGAACCCGTCGCCTACGTTCACGTCGTATTCGATCTCCCTGTTCGCTTCGTTCAGATTGGCGAACGTGCGACGGTTGGGAGGGAAAGATTGCAATTCGTAACTTTCGATTTGCTCCATTTTACATGTATGGTTATTTATTATACGTTGATCTCCACGATGGCCGTCGTAGTGGCACCTGCGAAATCCACCACCTCTCCTTTCTCGTTCGTCACCACCAACTCTATGTCGTCTATGCGGTTGCGACATACTGGAAAATAGATCGGCGAAGAGGGTGTGTAGATGATCGGTTCCATGAACTCGGAACTTGGTTTGAAAGTGGCTATGATTCCCGTCTGCTTGTGACTTCCTAACAATCCGTCTGAAGATTTCGTGATCATACCTTCGGCCACGTTACAGTGTACGTTCAGAGTCTCTATGGCCCAGGTCCACGGTCTCCGTCGCGGATAGGATTTCCACTCTGTGCGTGACCGAATTTTGAGAAAGGTATGTGCCTTTGGGTAACTGAGCTTGCAAAGTGGAAAGATTGTATTGTCCTGGCGTGACGACGATGTGTTCGCTTCCGACGCTAATTTTGTTGTTGTGCTGCGTAACATTGGGTATGAGGTACATGCTGTAGAATGCACGCAGAGCCACGGATTTAGGATAGACGATGTCGTCGTGCAGCGTGAGTTTCAAGATCGAAGATTCGCTCGTGAGATGGAAAACGCCCATCCTAGTGATGCTGTTTGAGGTTCCACAATGCTTTCTGGAAATCCTCGATCGTAGGGTTATTTATTTTAGAGAGAAACGCGAGCACGGAGAGGCAGAGATGACCGCAGTTCACGTCTCCGAAATTTTGAATGCGTTCGTCGTTGTAGTATATAGAGGTTTTGCTCGTTTTCAGATAATGAATTAAATTTGTAGGTGGAACACCTCCGAAAGAATCGAAAACGAATGCTTTATCATTGTCGTTTTTGTGGTAACATATCCAATGCGTGCCTGGATTTTCTTGACCGTCCAAGTTGACTACTCCGCATTCCCTTCTTTTGACGCTTGAAGGTAACGAGTCGGACATGAAAACTCCTCTGAAGTGTTTGATTTGTAACGGTTCGATCAGAGATTCAATGTCTCAGTTGGTGAGTGCTTCTGTTTCTTTTTTTTAAACTTCTTCATCACGCCCTTCCCCTTTTTCTTCTCCATGGCCAGGTTGTGACGTTTCTGTTCTTCCAATTCCGCCTTGTTCTTCTTCGAGTCGAAGACGGTTTTCGCGATGGCGGCACTTCCGCCGGCCAAACTTCCAACGGCCCCCAATGCTGCCAGGATGGCCGGGATGCTGAATATGAAACCTCCGATCTTTTGCTGTTTCCGCGAACGCTGCAATCTTTTCAATTGAGGTGTGCTGAGCAGCAATTTCATTCCGTGTCCTTTCGACAAGCAAGAACGCTTCTTCTCGCGTTGTTTCTTGGTGAGTAACCCATCGAGGGCACCTAGATTTTTAAGATTGGAGTATGGTATCTGGTACACGACACCCTTGGGCTTCATGTTGATGCTCTATGTGTTATTTTCACGGTATGTTATTTATATATATATTCTGAGATTTTTTCTTGTGTAGTTTTTTACGGTATGTTATTTATATATTTTCAAGGCCTCGCAATCGTTACACAAATTCTATTACGTGCTTTGTTTTCTTGCCAAGAAGTTCCTTTGTCCCCTTGTACACGATTCGAGTTTTGTTCTCGATTAAAATAGATAGCTTCTCGTCGGATAACATGTTAGCGTATCGATCTGGTAAAAATAGACTGTATTGTGCGTTGAGCAACAGGCGTACCTTGGGACCATACTGGGTAGAAACGATTGAACCGGAAGTTATCGTGTAAGGTTTGTCGACTTCCAATTCCTGAATTTTTACATACTCGACTGACAAATTTAGCATTTGTTTTAATGCTTGGAGATCACTTATTTTTTCAGTCGTCATATCAAAAAAATTTCAAAGTGTTAGAGAGAAATTTAATTGTTTTTTCACGATGTGTGTTATTTATATATACCGAAGATTATTTATTTATATATCAAGTTTTTTTTTGACACGTATATATATTATTATTTTTTTAACAGAGGAAGAAAGTCCGTGCTTCGGAAAACGCGATGATGTGCGTAATGATATCTTTCGTCTCCTGCATAGACTTGTACCAATCTACTGTGTACCATCTTCTTCCCTGCCTTGCCTCCTCCAGTTCGTCCAACCTCTCGTTCAATTTTTCCCCTGCAGCCGAAAGCAGAATGTTGAGATCACCGCACCTCAGGCCGCTGATCTCCCGAAGATGGTCCTTGAGAACTATTTCACACGGAATTCGAAATGCCGGCGTCGTTCTTGCTATGATTACAAGTTTATTAACATCTCTGTTTACTACTTTTTTGAATATTTTAGATAGTAGCTCGGGTGGCAAATCAGTTATACGAGACATGTTGTTATTATTATTATTTTTTACGGTATGTTATTTATATACACCACCCCAATTTTTGTTTCGTGTTCATGGCGATGGTGGTACCCAGTGCGGCGACCCGTTCACCCAGCGATGCGTCTCTGCTCACGAACCTTTCGAAAGCTGCATGTTCCAATTTTTTGTCTGCTTCGTGACGTGCGTCCAGATCCGTCTGCGTGGTGTTGTAGGCGATGTCGTGATCTTTGCATGCCGCGTCCAACGGATTCACACCCTTGTCTCCTCTCTCCAATCTTTTCTCGAGTTTGGTACCCGGTCCGCAGTACTGGTAGCCAGGTAGATGCATCTCGAAAGGTAACTTGTTGATGATGTCGTTCACGAGTCCTTTTCCTTCGGCCACGTTCCAAAATTTCGGAGGCAGCGTGTTGATGATTTTGATCAGGTAACCTATGCCCTTGTCGTCGTTCACGATGAAGTTGGAAAGTTTCGTGCTGATCATGTCCACGATGCCAACCTTCTCGTTATAGAAATTACGGTTGCCTGCATTCTCTTCGCCGGCTATCACCAACAATCGGTCCACGAGTTTCCTAACGTCGTCCACCCAAACGAATTCTTTGGGTAACGTGTTGTAGCGTTTGACGCCGCTGCCTGTTTTGACCTGGTTCCAAATCGGTTTGATGAGATTCCTTTACTTCTCGCCGCTGCTCGATTTCACCCTATTCTGCGAGGCGTCGTTGTTCTGGTACAAGGCATCCGTCATGATCAGAATTTCCTTGTAACTTTGGTAATCTTCGTCGGTGTAATCTTTCGGCTGTTTTTTGGCGACGAGTTCCCACAGTCCCACCGTACCCGGATACCTGTTCCAACTATCCTTGTCGCCTAAATTGACTTTAATGTCGTTGCCTTCGAAGGTCACCTTCGATTTCCCAATCTTCCACACCACACCGCCGCCTTCGCTGGTTTCCATGCTGGGATACAATCCGAACACTTCATCCTTGTCGAATTTCCCCGTGCTCAGGTAGTCTCGTGCCAAAGGTCCCAACTCGATTTTATCCGAAGACGACGTGCTGCCTATGGCTCGACGTCGTGCAGGTGCATCCTTCAGTTCGAACGGTGTCGAAGGAATGCTTGAAATGGGCGTGGGTACGGCGTAACTTTTAGCTGCGAGCGGTACGAGTTCATTAATCAAATTTTTATTTTGTTCCGTGACACTTTTAATTTCTTTACCTAGACTGCTGATGGCATCGATCACGGGTTGATCCTGACGTTTCTTCTCTTCGTAGAATCCGCGATTCTCGGATTTCCAACCTTTGAAGCGTTTCGCGAGGTAATCGCGAAGCTTGAGATTTTCGTCTTCGATTTTTCGTTTCGTCATGACGTTATTTATATACGTCGTTTCTCACAACGTTGCAACGTTTAGAAAATCGTTGATTTTGTTTCTGTATTTTCCGTCGTTGGGTTTCCTCGTCATGTCGATCGTCGCGAATCCGAAATCGTCACCGTTCCAGCAAGTAGAGCAGCAGCCTTCCGAAAATTGATTGTAGTTCATGTCTCCGCCTACGTAGTCATCGTACGCATGCTTGAGGTTGGTGTGATCTTGACGAAACAAACATATGAAATTAGCGTTGTCGCGCACTAACTGTTTTGGAATTTTGGAAAACGTTTGAGCTAGGTAGAAACAATCCATTCCTTTGTGACGACCTTGCGTGAAAAAGTTGCGAATTTCATTTTGATTTTCCAGGATGGCGTCGTCGAACGCGACGACTGAATTTTCACGACAATCGTCGAGTGGTTTTATTTCCGAAGCGAACGTTGCAATGTCCAGACCATCGTACACTTTCATCAGTTGCTGGTATTTGGATTGCTCCAAACTTTTCGAGAACACGTACAGGTGCCTGTTCTTCCAATCTAACCAATTCGGTGCGAGGAGAAAATTGTCCACGAGCAGTGTCGTTTTCCCACACCCCGAAGGACCTACGATCAGACAGCGGATGCTGTCGGGAAGCAACTTGCCGTTCTTTTTTTTTCTCGTTTGACTTTCCGGATCCGGTAGACGCTTCACCACGTTCCACGTACTCACAAGATCACTTCGTTCGCGTCGATCCAACTCTTTTCCGGAAGTCCCAGCCATTTGACCAAAAGTTTGTCACCTTTCCTACGCAATACTTTCTCGATGAGGTACGTGTTGGGGTGTTTCGTTTTAGAGAGTTCCTCTTCGTAAAATCTTCCTTTCAAAATTTCGCCGCTACTATCTTTTATTATATACGTGTGTCGGTTTCCGGGTAGAACTCGAACCACCGTAAAAAGTTCCGTGCTCAAATTTTTTGTGAATCCCTTCTCGAAGGTGCGTTTGAATTTGCTGATCCTCACCTGGTCTCCAATTTTGTATTAGCTTTTTTTGTCGTGGGTGTGTACTTTGGACAGTAAACTGTAGAAATTAAACGCTGCTCGTCAGACTTGGTAACGTCGGCTGGCTTCATGCCTATTGTTCTGTGTACTGTATCATTATAGGTGTCGACGAGTTCCGGCAGGATGTCGACCCATTTGTAATTTCCCCGAAGCGTGAATCGTTTCCACATGTGTGTTTTAGAGGTTCGATTGAATCTTTCCACGATGCTGGCTTTGATGTGACTGAAGGTCGAATAATGTCGAATCTTGTGTTTTTGAATAAACTTTTGGAATACGGCGTTGTAAAATTCTTTACCGTTGTCCGTTTGCAGAATCCGTGGTCGTCTGCCACCGCTTTCGCGAAAAATTAATTTGAATGCTTCCGTGACGCACGTTCCTGTTTTCGCCTTCAAAGGTAGAGCCCATGCGAATTTCGAAAACGTGTCTATGACGGTGAGAAGGTACTTGTTGCCCTTGTTCAATTTATGCACGTTTTTCAAATTGCCGCTACTCATCTCCACAAGGTCACTTTGCCAGAGGTCGTCGATGCCCTTGGTTACCACAGCCAAACGTTCGTAGTTACGGCGTGCAGGTTTATGCAATTCTTCGACGATGGCTTGCCTAGACATTTTTTTTTAGAGATTACGTTTCAAGAGAAGCACAAGCGTGATGGGATTCAAAGAGGGTGGCACTTCGCTCGTGTTTTGAATGATCAGCTTATCGCCGGCACTCACGTCGAAAACGGTGAGATCTTCGTCTTCGTGTATTTCATATATGTTGCGCGTTTCGTTCCAACGTGCCAGAGGAATGTTTCCTGCTTTCTGGACACCACGATTCGATATCAAAGTCATGGTAGGAACGCTAGCTTTTCTACCGTGAGACCAGTACGAAAATTCGTTTATCTGAATCGTGCCATCGAGGAGAAACTTGTAGTACGGATGATAAGGATGCAACATGTACAGTTTGTTGCCTTCGACGAACGTGGAGATTCTCTGTTGATTGGGTACGCTGTTGATTTCGATGGCTTGCAGAAAATGCAGTTTAGCGAATTTAGTGTCGACGCCGAGCAGATTACTGTGAACTTGTCCGAGTTTATTTTCGATGGGGAGCAAATGCTCGACAATGGTATACGTTACGGTAGAAAACGACGGTTTGATTTTCACTTCCACGTTCAACTGCTTGTAGTTTTCGTTGAGTTCTTGCAACTTGGCACCGAAAGAGGCCAGCGTCGATTCCTGCGTGGATTCCAGCACTCCAACTTGATCTCTGATGTTGACGACAATGTTCTGAAGGTTCTCGACTTGATTCAATTTCGAGCTCTTCTCGGTAAGATCGTTCACGATGCTTCGCATCTCTGTAAACTGCGTGTGAAGGTCGGCGACGCTCTGCGAAGTGGGCAGCGTCGACACCAGCGAACTAATTTCGTCTCGAATCTGTTCCACGTTCGCCGTTTCCGTTTCCAGTCGTTTCAGCATTCGAGATATGTTTCTTTTCAAAGCCTGCAATTCTTTGGAGGTGGGGAGATTGGCCACCCTACTCTCGAGATCGCTCAATGAACTTTTGATGTCGCTCGATTCGGATAGTGCCGTCACCGCCGTTTTCAATTTTTCCAAATCTTCGCTCGAAGGCACGCTCGTCCGTAACGATTCCAAGTCACCCTGTATGTTGTCCAGTACGTGATGAAAATGAGCAAGATTGGATTCGATGTTTAAATTTTCTAAATATTCGATCTTCTGCTGAACCGTGCTTAACGTGTCTTGAATGCTCGTCAACGCTCTCGCTTCAGCGTGAATATTTTAATTTCTTCGTTGATCAATTCCAAGGACGCCTGAAGCGTAGCGATGGTGGTTTGAATGTGTTCGAAATCTTGATAGGCCTCCAATTGAATTTTTATGTTCGCGACGCTTTTACCGATGACCTGCAGTTCGTCCGACGATGGTAGGTTCGTCATTGTATCTTCCAAAGTCTGCAACTTGGATTTAATTTCTTCCAACGTGCTGGTGAATTCTTCTTGTAATTTGGAAACGACGACATGTAAGCGTTCTGCGTCTATATCGTTCACCACGGTTTGAAGTTCAGAGAAATTCTTTTCTATTGCGGAAGTTCGTTCTTCGATTTCGAGTTTCAATTTTTCCATATCTTCATTTTTCGATTGAAATTGCTGTAATTTGGCCAAATCATTTTGAAGCGAATCCACGCTCAACTGTATATTTTGAACGCTGTCGTAAGAAGGTACGTCGACATAATTTTTTATCAGCGTTTTCAGTTCGGAATCGATTTTCAGAATGGGGTCGAGACATTGCGTTTGGAGCGTAGCGATTTCCGACTCTAAACTTTTGTTTAAGGTTTCCTGCAAAGCGATCAAATCGGTCCTCAACTTCTTAACTCGAATGTCCAACATGAGAATCTCTTCTGCGTGGTCCACACGCTTGGTGTTGCCAAAAATGTCGTAAGGCATTTTTGGTTAACGGTTATTTATAATAGGATAGACGATTCGTAATTCTACGAAGAGAGGAATAAGTTTGTCGTAATCTCCGAGGAGTTCCATGTAAAGATAATCTCCTGCAGACACATCGTACGTAATGTTAGAAAGCATCTTGTCGTGCTTGATTCGAAAAATGTTCTTGCCGGTAGAAAGTTTGATTTCGCCTGCGTTTTCCGGATTCACGGTGATTTGAAGTTTCCCGTCGATCGGAATTTCGTAGAAATGTAAATTGTTATTAAAAACATAAAACATCTTGCCCACATCGTCATTCAGTTTCGTCCAAATGCTGTTGAGGTGAATGATCAACAGACCGTTGAGTTTAGGTAACACGGAAGGTAAGACTTCATGATCTGGTATGGTTTCCATAATGATCTGTTTTTTGAAACCGAACAAATTCATAGGCATGCTGGTTATTTAAGAATACAGTCAAAGTTTTTTGTAATGACAGTCAAAGTGTTTTTTTTTTGTTTTTTTTTTGTTTTTATGAATCTTCTGTTGAAGATGGACATATGTTGCAGGTTTTGCTTTCTGCTAAGCGATAGTGCCCCCACGGCAATGTGTGAATACCACACTCGAGGACGCACCTCTTGTCGTCGTTGGGATCCAGCGCAATTTTTCTAACTTTGTTTGTGGTCAACACATGGTCGACGCTCTGGATGCGCTGTTCTTCTCTTAGAACCGACGACCTGGTCTTGAGGCAATCGACAAAGTCCTCGAATGCGAGATGCTCCCGAACCACCTGTCTGCCGACACCCTTGGCCTTCTTGGTAACGCTGCCCTCGGCTTTGATGGCATAGGCCTTGGCGCGAAGACCTGCAAACTCGAGAATTACATCACCGTCCTTCTCGTCTTTGAGTTTGCCAGGTACTTTTTTGTTTCGGGGCAGTATGCCGTACTGGTTCGGCTGGGGATAGCCCGAGGTGTCGAAGAGGTTAACCAAAGTTGGTGCCGTGACTATATCCCTGTATGCATCGGCTGAGTGGACGTGGTACACCAAGCTGTCCGTGTCCGTGTAGAGAAGCGAGATGTTGTGGCTATAATGTGGACGTAATATGTCGTAGTACGTCTCGAACATGTGCAGCTTGCTCAGGTCTAATACTGAGGCACCAACATAAATTGGCTTGTCGAGCCTCACCTCACTCTTCCTCATATGCACCAGAGCAAGCTGCTCATTATAAATGGTCCTCGATTTAAATAATGGGTTTGCTACGAGCCTGCGACATTGTGCTTTCCTCGTTACCAATTTTATGTCCATGCGATTCCGTACATTCTCCATAGTTTTGCCAAACACCGCATTATTCATTAACTTGAAGAAATCGCGATCGAAATCAGAAGTGGCGACTGTGCGATGTTCGGTGTTGAGCTCGATGTATGGCTTCAACAATGGAGAATGCTCGAACATCAAAACTCGATGTACTGTGCGGACGGTAACCCCTTGCTTCATCAACCACCGGAGGTTTTGGTAGTGCAGGACATAACGCTCTTTGGACTCGAAATCCATGACGAGCTTCTTCTGGTTGGAATCGGGTGGACACTTGAACTCGGGTGCAGGGGGAAGATCGCAGAACAAATCCTGCAGCTTCTCGGAGAACTCAAGGTCCACCTCGGCGAAGAACCCATGTTCCGAATCGTCGAAAGCTTCGACGTCGAAGTTGGAAGGGTCAGCCCACTCGAACCCTCTAAAGGGGAGTGGCTGCATCATGGAGTGTCCGTAGAGGTTATTGACGTCCGTGTACATGATGTAGCTGGACGGTTGTGAGGGGTCGTAACCGGTGGCCATGTGGTGATTGTTGGCGCGCGAGTGTCGCTGCGACACCTGGACCATTCCACCCCGCACGGCACGTTCCACAAACAGCATCATGTTCACGTCCGAAAGAAGCTCCAGCTCGATCTTCGTCACCAGAAACATGGCTGACCACGCCAGTCCGGGGAGACTGTAGAAGTAGGCAGGGTCCAGCTGGTAGATAGTCTTCGCAGTCGCACGGAACGTCTGGAACACGTCGGCGAGGAGCGTCACATCAAGTCTGAGGTAGGCGTCGTGGTAGTCCCCGAGAGTTCGACAGCCCAGCTCGCGCCACATGGACTGGGCGTGGTGATATTCCTCGTCGGTGATGTTCGAGCCTCGTAGCTGACTGTAGAAGTTTGCTCGAGGAGGTAGCGTCGTCTCCGCGAACTTGGAAGGGTCTGTGACGTATTCGTAGGGATAGACCCCCTTACGCTTGAAGAAGCCGGCGTCCAAGTTCGGAAAGTTTCCGGAGGTAATGAGCATTTGCTCGTCGCTAAGCTTCCCTGCGAGAGCATCGAGGCTGGCCGGGAGGAACCTCAGGGAGTCGAGGAAGCGAAGCTCGACGGTAGAGTGTGTTTCTGAGATTCGCACCCACTTGCTCAAGCTAATGTAACGCTCCTCGTTCTGCGCCAGGACGTTGATTCGCATGTCGTCGTAGCCAAAGTGAGGCACCAGATGGTGGAAGTCGTATCCCGAGCCATTGTGAAAAAACACTGGGATAAATCGCGGGTCCCGAGTCATGAGGTTGCATCCGTTGCACCAAGGACCAACATACCTACCGTTAAAGTGATCGTGGTGTTGGACTTTACGGTTGTTGGCGGTGTACTCCTTGACGCAGACAGGGCAAGCGATGGCCTCGTCGTGTCTACGTTGATCGTCGGGGGACAGTGGGAGCATAGACTTGGGGGCCAACAGTACCTTCCCTATCTCGTTGGCCTCGACAACCATCCTCTCGAGGAAGTGTTTGGCTGCGTCGGGACCGCGATACACGTAGGGCTCGGGGGCGATGTGCTGGTCACGTCGCACCACAACGTATGCGAAGCTGGATACCTCGTGGAGTTGGTAAGGGGTGGTGGAGGAAACTTCGGGATCTGGATCGCAAGTGGACAGGGGTTTGAGGAAGGCCTCGAAATCCGCGATGATGATAGCGGGATGTTCTACCATGGCACCGTGCATGTGGAAACGCTCCACAGTGCCAGGTTTGGGTAAGACTGCCACACCCGGCTCGTTGGCATTGCAGTAGATCTTGTGGCTGGCGAGCTTCTCTGCAGCGATGTTGGGACCTCTGATGCGCTGGTAGTCCTGCTGTTCTCGATTATCAAAAGTTGACAAGCACCTTCGACACACCTCGACGTGGTGACTATCACTGCTCCGCTGGCTCGAAACAAGTCTAGAGAGGGAACGGATGAGGGTGTAGTGGTGATTGGTCTCGTCCTTGATGAGCAGAAGGTGAATTTCCTGCGCACCATCAACATTTACGTCGCTCACCCGGATGGGGTACACCGCATTTTCGTCAGTGAGACCGTAAACGTTGATAGCCAACCGTGCACGAACCTCAAACTTTCGAATCCGAAAGCGCCACCGGGTAGTCGATCCCAGCCATCGGAACTTCCAGCTCTGCCTCGTAGGGTAGGTAGTGGTTAACTCGGCGTGGTTGGTTTTTCCAGTGGACAGGGTGCAACGCTGCAAGCACCGACCAGACGAAGCACTTGTTATCTTTATTTTGGATGTTCAGGACGGCCTTCTTTGCCACAATGGTAGGTGGTAAGGGGACGTAGCTGGAGGCGGAGAGAGGCAAGAACTTACAAAGTTTGACGCACAGTTCGTGAGGCTCGCCACACAGCGAACCCCCCGAGCCTTTAGCTTGATGTTCTTCTTGTTTGGTCACCAGCTCCTCTGCAAACTGGTTGTAGATGACCTCGAGGTTGTCGACATCCGCCAGATGCAGCGTCTTCGCCTTGGTGTTGTGGCAGAAGCTGTAAATTTCTTCAGACGGCTTCTTGTACTGGCAACGTAGCGATGCGTAGAATTTGGTGGAGTACGTAGCCAGTGCATCGCCGAGGATGGAAATGATTTTGGCTTGGACGTTCTCCAAAAAGCTACGCACGTCGCATGAGCCCTCCGAAGTGAGGACAAAGTCCTCTAACAACCGCTCGAAAGCAGTCTGGTTCGCTTTCGCTACAGGCTTGATGCGTTTTGTGGGTGGTGCATTGATGGAGGCTGCTTCTGCCTTCCTCTTGGTGGAGGTCGAAGGCTGGGCCCCAGATGTATTTTTGTTTAGACAATTAAGCTTATGCTTCTCGACATACGCAATTGTGAACTGTATATTGCATCCGGAACATAGTTCAGTGGCAGCCAAATGCTTGCCTGGCACGCAGGTACGACAATGTCTTGCAAAATGTATGCTTGATTTGGTTTTCTTGCACACAGGACAACTTTTCATGGAGCGCATTTTTTTGGGGGGTATGTTTATTTATATGTGATCTGTTGGTGGTAGAGTGTTTACAAAAAAAAATGCCTTACGAGAAAAAATTTGTAGGCTAATTCTAATTAGTGTTAGTTTGAGGGGTTTATTTATATATGGGTGGCGTTGTTTTCCTCAAATATGTGTTTTAATCAACCCTGTAAAAAAAATTAAAAAAATATATAAGAAAAATATGATTGTAGATAGGAAAAAGCACAATAAATATTGTATGCATGTGTAATTCTATTTAGCTTATTTTTGCTAGACACGAATCTTCTTCAGATTTTATTGCCCATTAGTATATTTTTCTACCAATCTAGTAGAGGTATGAAACTATGAAAATATACTTGTTTAAGCACTAATCATTATGTTTCCAATAGGACTCCTATGGGACGTAAAACCTTGTAACTTTGCTCTATGTATATACTAGTGCTTTTCCAATATATTTACAAAACCTTAGAACCTTCACAGACAAAAAGATAAAGTTTCCTCCTGTGTACATGTATAATTCGAATCCCACTGTAGGTCCAGTTTCGATTAACCTTACTGTGCATAAAGTAGACTTAAAAAAAAACAAATCCAACTCAGAGTATCAACACATTCAAAAAGATAAACACACACAAAAGAAAATACTCGAAAACTAGCTAAATTTACTCAAGCTTTTATTTTTCATAATGTCAAGAGCATCTACCTCTAGCGCAGGTTGCTTGTTGCTGACTTACAGACTGATAAGAGCTTATGTAAGAGCACCCTGCTTGGCGACGAGCTGTAGAAGCCACAATTACCTAACCTATTTTTTTTAAATATATTTGTAAAATCCATCTAATGTCTGAATTAAAAAAAATATATTATATTTGTTAACTGTTTAAGAAAATTTTTTTGCAAAATACCCCGACAACGTTTCAGCTACTAGGACCTCATTACCATGAGCCTAATCCTAGTAAGCCACATACACACCTGTTCTTCGTATCGCATATGCTAGTAAGTCAGATGACATACTGGGAGAATCACATTTCCCCCAATGATCCCACCACAACAAACGTCGCACATGCTAGAAGAAACAGGATCAGGATATTTTATGCTAAATTTACGGCTGCCTGTATGCAGTTATAGGCAAATCATTAAAAGAGCGCTCTAATATACAATGATTTCTCCTACCATGTACCCTAACATACAATTTAACATAACAAATAAAATTTCGATTCGTCTATATATACCCAACAAAACTCAAAAACTGTCATACGCGAGAGCTAATATTTTGCAACAACTATAATTACCCAACACTAGCAACAAGAACAAAAAAAATATATCAATTACTTGTATAATATTAATTAGTAACTTTAGATAATATTAATTATTAGTTTTCAGTTGTAATTAATTTTAAAAAACAATTAATAACATGTTAGGTGATGATAACCAAGTGCAAAAAGCATTGCATTTTTTTTTTTTACACACAAACAAAACACCACATAGTTCACAAAACCTCTAACAGATGGCAGATAGTTTCATGGTTCTAGTTAGGATGATTTTTGGGTTGTTGGATTGGGGTTGAAGAAGACTATTTGTTGTAGTGACCACAGTATTGTTTTTTTTTTGTGTGTGTTTTCTGTTCTTTTACGAGAATTAATATAGGTTGTCATAGAACCCTCCAATTCATGACTTAGGAAAAATCTGTTTGGTGATTCATCATGTACACCTATATGTGAGAAAAAGTATGAATAGAACCTATGCTCGGAAATCCAAAATAGCGACCGGAAGTGGGGTTATCTTTGAAACGGCAAGACTTAGAAAAAATCTGTTTGCGGATTCATCAGGTACACCTATACGTGAGAAAAAGTATGAATAGAACCTATGTTCGGAAATCCAAAATGGCGACCGGAAGTGTGGTTATCTTGGAAATGGCAAGACTTAGAAAAAATCTGTTTGCGGATTCGTCATGTACGCCTATATGTAAGTAAAATATGAATAGAACCTATGAGCGGAAATCCAAAATGGCGACCGGAAGTGGGGTTATCTTTGAAACGGCAAGACTTAGAAAAAATCTGTTTGCGGATTCATCAGGTACACCTATACGTGAGAAAAAGTATGAATAGAACCTATGTTCGGAAATCCAAAATGGCGACCGGAAGTCGGGTTATCTTGGAAACGGCAAGACTTAGAAAAAATCTGTTTGCGGATTCGTCATGTACGCCTATATGTAAGTAAAATATGAATAGAACCTATGCTCGGAAATCCAAGAAAAAAAAAGCTGTAGGTAGGCTGTCGGTTGTTTAACTCTTCCCTCTCTCTCTCCTCTCTCTTTTTTGTAAAAAGCCATGGCAAAAATACCAGTAGGTTGGCAACCTTGCTTTATGTATTGTAAGGCAAGTTTTAAGTAAGGTTGCCAGCTCCTTGTTTTAGGTTAGGCTAGGTTAGACCTGGTTAGGTTAGGTTAGGTTAGGTTAGGTTAGGTTAGGTTAGGTTAATTTGGGTTGGGTTGGGTTGGGTTGGGTTGGGTTGGGTTAGGTTAGGTTAGGTTAGGTTAGGTTAGGGTAGGTTAGGTTAGGTTAGGTTAGGTTAGGGTGGGTTAGGTTAGGTTAGGTTAGGTTAGGTTAGGTTAGGTTAGGTTGGGTTGGGTTGGGTTGGGTTGGGTTAGGTTAGGTTAGGTTAGGTTAGGTTAGGTTAGGTTAGGGTGTTGGCAGCTGTCGGTTGTTTAACTCTTCCCTCTCTCTCTCCTCTCTCTCTCTCCTCTCTCTCTCCTCTCTCTCTCTCCTTTCTCTTTTTTTGTAAAAAGCTATGGCAAAAGTACCAGTAGGTTGGCAACCTTGCTTTATGCACTGTAAGGCAAGCCTCAAGCAAGGTTGCCAGCTCCTTGCTTTATGCACTGTAACGCAAGTCTCAAGCAAGGTTGCCAGCTTCTTGCTTTAGGCTAGGTTAGACCCAAAAAAAAACCTTGGTGATTTTTTCGAGTAAAATATTGGCAACACTGCAAGAAAATAGAGCTTATGCCTTACAAGAGCAAACCATTAAGGCGAGCCTCAAGCAAGATTGCCAGCTCCTTGCTTTAGGCTAGGTTAGACCCAAAAAAAAACCTTGGTGATTTTTTCGAGTAAGGAGCTGGCAACACTGCCAGAAAATGGAGCTCATGCCTTACGAGAGAAATCCATTAAGGCGAGCTCCACCGAGCTCCATTTTCGGTTTGTGAACCGAGCCACCTGCACTACTGATAACTGTAAAATTAAAAATATATATCTTAAGAATGGTAGGAATGAGGTATTCCCACGTGAAAATTACAATTTAAATATTACAGAACAAGATTATTTAAAATTATATGAAGCATATTCTGCATTTAAAAGAGTAACGGAAGGAAATATCGATATGTATTATAACCCAGACTAGTTCATAGTTCACAGACCTATGTTTTTAATAAATGCTTCAAAAAGAAAATTGGTGGTTATCAATGATCGAACAAATATTAAGTTAATGTGTGAGTTTCATGAAACTTTACCTGAAAATACCATATGTAGTGCAATTTTAATTGTGGAGAAATCATACATATATGATGTAAAAAATGAAAGAGTGATAGAACAATTTTAACAGAATAGAATAAAATAGAACAAAATATAATAGAACAGTGTTAGGTTGGTGTATTAAAAAAATAAAAAAAAAAAAAATATTAAAAAAAAATATTTAAAAAAATTTAAAAAAAAATTTAAAAAAATTAAAAAAATATTAAAAAAATTAAAATAAATTATGTAATATTTGCATTAATTTTTGAATTTATAGAATAATTTTAATAAAAATATAATAGAATAAAATAATTTTAAATTGTTGTAATATTTATGTTAATTTTTGAATTTATAACATTCAAAACAAATTTTTAATGTATTATAGTGTCCATATTCTCAAGTATGGATATTGCAATTTAATACTTGCAATTTATTATCATTCCCATCGAGAGCTATTTTATTTTCTATTGTAGTATAAAAACCATCTAATTTACTAGTAAGATGGTAGGCAGGCATGTATATTTTTCATTTTTATTTTTTAAACATTGTTTGAAATCATCAATTTCAAGTTTTCTTGTACATGCCTGTTTTACACCCTTAGCTTTTTTAATTTCTTTTTCTTCCCCATCCATTTTCATGCAATACATTTTCGATCTGAGTCCGGCAAATTCTGATATTATGGACCCTGCTGCCTCATCTTTCATTTTCCCAGGGATCATCTGGTTTTCAGTATTGTATAATGGATGATTTTCTGGATAATTGCTAAAATCAAAATATTTATTTATAGAGAACAAGTCATTGTATAAATTATTTGTTTCTATCTCATATACAAAACTATCAGTATCCATATAATCTACTTTAATTCTATTTTTGTATTTAGGTTTCATAACATCATAATGAAATTTATACATTTCCAATTTTGATAATTCTAAAACTGTAACACCAACAGCTATCGGTGCATCACACATTATATTAGTGTTGGATCTTTCAATAAGAGTTAGATTATTAGTAATTTTTGTAAAACTTTTATATGTGGGGTTGGCAATAAGTTTCAGAAGTTTTTTTCGGTCTGACACCAAATTACACCTCACTCGATTTCTTTTGTTCTCTAAACATTTTCCATATATGGAATTACTCATTAATTTATAAAGATTTTTTTCAACTTTAGAATTTGTTTGTATTCGATTATTTGTATTTTTCTCAATATATTGAGCTAACCATCTTTCTTGATCAAATTTTAACCCTTTATGGATTTTTGTTAATTTCATACCATGTTTCAAATAATACTGTAACAGTCGATAATGAAGTACATAATTATTTTTATTTTCAAATGATAATATCAATTTTGTTTCCTCTGTACCTGGTACTTTTTGAGAAACTGGTGCCATAGCAAAACCATGGTGTCGGTCATGTAGATGTGATGGATATTCGAAATCAACTTTCAGAAATATTTGTCTTCAAGTTCTGTATCTGTCATCCATTCGTAATTGCCAATTGGTAGTGATTGATTCATGACATAACCATATAAATTGTTCATGTCAATATATAAAATATATTTAAATTTTTTATTAGCATGATAATTTCTAGATAAATATTTATTATTTGCTTTTGCATATCTTAAAGGACACTGGACTGTACCACCACGCTTACCAGATTCAACAAACATGAACTGTTCGATATCGGTAACAAGACCAATTTTAACCTCTGTATTTAAAAGCATAGCTTGCCAGGATAAACCAGGTGTTGTATACATAAAAACAGGATCCAAATTGTATTTCTTGAAACAACGATTTCGAAAAATCTCGAACACATCAGCTAACAAAAGACCATCCAGTTTTAAATAGATATCATGATAATCTTCCATTGTTTTACAATTTAATATATTCCAAATTGTCTGTGCATATTGATAATCTTTTTCACTACATTCTTCATCCTGAAGATGGTTATAAAATTTATTTTTCGGTGGTAAATGTGTCTCATTAAATTTATCAAAACTATCCATGTATTGATAGGGGTAAACTCCTTTTCTTTTTAGCAATTCCATATTAACATTATTAAAATATTTTCTTGTGTGAATAAATTCATCATCGGATAATTGTTTCACCAGATTTGCCAAACTACTAGATAGAAACTGACATGAATCTAGAAACCTAAGTTTAATTATTTGTCCATTTCCTAATCTGATAGTTTTTTCTATGGTAATATATTTATCTTTACTGCGTGGTTTAATATTAATATTTTCTGTATCATATCCTAATTCTTTGATAAATAAATGTGCATCAAAATTTTGTAAATCATGAATAAATACTGGAATAAAATTTGGTTTCTTGATTTTCAAGTTACATGAATTGCAAATTGTTTCAATATATTCTCCATTAAAATGGTTATGGTGTTTAACTTTTGGATTAAATAAATTAAAATTATTTTTACAATATTTGCATTGTTTGGTATCATAATGTTTCTGATGTTGTTCTGGTGTAAGTTTATTCATCAATTTTGTATTATATAAAATTGGAGCAAAATCTTTTACCCACTCTATAAGTTTTTCAATAAATATTCGAGATGCATTTTTACCTCTATAAATAAATAATTATTGTGGATTATTTTCTTCATAAGTTTTTACTAATTTTAGTACAAAACCACAAGATTCATGGTTAGCTATATTTGTTGTATATGATTCATTTGGATCGGGAAGACATGTTTGCATCGGTATCTGTATTGTTTCAAAATCAGCATAGATTACAAATGGATGTTGTACCAGCGATTCATAATTAGAAAATTTTATACTTTTGGATGGAAATTTGTAAGTTGCATGGGGATAATAATAACATTTTTCAATATGTTCCTCTAATTGCTGTTCACATGATTTGTCACCTCTTCCATAAAATTTTGACAAGCATCTATCACATATAGCAATTTTATGACAATCTGATGTTATTTGATTATGCACCAATTTTGTTAGATTTTGTATGAGACAATAGTGTTTCTTATTTCTTTCTGTAACATATAATAATCTTATGATATGTGCACCAGCAGATGGTGGATGGTGTCTGAGTGGATAAATATTATTATTTATATCATAACCATAAACATGAACACTTATTGATTTTTTATTGTATTGTTGATATTGCTTTTCAAATTTCTCAATATCTGAGATTTGTACTGGATATTTTATTCCTGACATGGATTTTTTAAATTCTGTTTCAAATTTTTCATAATGGGAGACACGATATTTATTAATTTTAACTGGATGAAAATATGCTATGATGCACCAGAGGAAACATTTATTATCATTATTTTGAATATTTAATACAGATTTTTTGTTTTCAATCTCTTTAGGTAATGTAATATAACCAGATCCTCCAAAAGGGGCATTTTTGCTATTTTCAATTCAAGTTCATGGTTTGTATCACAAAGAGACCAACCTGAATCTTGTTTCTCGAACTGTTGTTGTTGTAACTTAAGTTCTTCACAAATTCTATCATAAATATCATCTAAATTATTAGTATCATTATAGTATAATTTTAACACATGAGTCTGATGATAAAATTTTTCTATTTTATTACCAGGATTTATATAATTTGATGATAAAATACAATATAATTTGAGATAATATTGTTTAAGTTTATCACAAATTAAATTTTTAAATTTAGGTTTAAGTTTAGTTAGAAAATTTGGAATATCTAATTCTTCATTATCTACATGTGTTGTATTATATACAACATGATATAAAATATCTTGGTTTGGATTTTTAATTTGATTATTCATTTTGTTATAATTGGGTTTCATATCTATATTTTATAATTGGGTTTTATATCTATAATTTTATAATTTGGGTTTTATATATATAAAATATTTTTTTAGGATTCTTCTAAAAACAATAAAATTTTAGGTAAATTAATTATTTAATAAATCTCTTCTCTCAACTTCTAATTCTCAAATAATAACTGAAAATAGCAAAATATTTGTATTTGTAATCTCAATTTATAAATCAGTAAACTCTCCGTTTTTATATTTAATCGGGAAAAATTTTGATTTATATCTATATTTTTATAATTTAGGTTTTATATATACAAAAAAATTTTTTAAGATTCTTCTCAAAACAATAAAATTTTAGGTAATTAATTATTTTATAAATAATTTTTAATTTTTATTTTTTTTAATTTTTAATTTTTAAATTATTTTTTTTCGATTTCGGGGTAGCCTAGACCGGAAGTAAACTGGAAGTAGACCTAAGACGAAGGTCAAGACCAAGGTCAAGGTCAAGGTCAAGGTCAAGGTCAAGGTCAAAGACAAGGTCAAGGCCAAGGTCAAGGTCAAGACCGGAAGTGGACCGGAAGTGGACCGGAAGTGGACCGGAAGTAGACCGGAAGTAGACCGGAAGTAGACCGGAAGTAACTTAGCACTTACTTTTAACTTAGCACTTCGCTTTAATTATTCAAAAATAAAAGTTTAGCAAAAATTATAGAGGGATTTTCGAAAATTAGCAATTTTGCACTATGAAAATTGGAATTTGAGCTTTGACTTTTTTTTGCGCTTGTATTGTGTCACTTTTGTAACAATCAAAGTTCGATTTTGAGTATATTACTGTATAGGTATACACAATAAAAGTAAACTAAAATTTCGGGGGTGATCCAGAACATAGCGTTCTCCCTACTGAAGCTGTATTTCAACCGGGAATGAACGGCTCAACAATGAGAGGTAATTCCAAGGGGAAGATGAGGAATAGGAATCGTTACTCCTCAAGTTCTTGCTCTACAGTTTCCTCTAGTTCTGAGGAAACTGAAACCAGGAAAATTACAGAGCCCAAGAAGAGACATAACAATGGAAAGTCTGAGAGATGGGGACAGGATGAGATATCTCGTGACAATGGCTATAAGAAAGTTCCTACAAATCTTTTCCCATGTCTGATGTTAAAGCTCTTTCAAGTTTACTGGAGAGATTAATACTGTCTCTGCTGAGAGGTATTTAAAAGAGCTAGTAACATACCTGGATCTAATGAATGTCCCTATGATTTTTAGATTGAAGTTATTGCCCACTCTTATGGTAGGAAAGGCTAAGGCGTGGTTTGTTGCAAATGAGAAGAAGTGGAAAACTTTTGAAAATTTTTATGCTGCCTTTAGAAAACAATATGCCTCTGCTGATGCCAAGCAAAGGGAAATGCGGACGCTGAGAAACAAACGGTATTCGAGGAGCTGTGACCTCTCACTTGAAGAATATTGCTGGGACACATATGGCTCGTATTGTAATCTTGTTGAGAACGTTGACCAAACAGAGGCGCTGAATTTGGGTATTAGTCAACTACCACAGCGAGTGCGTCAGTTGATACTTACACGTGATCCACAGAACTTCGACCAACTCACTAGTTTCTTGGGGAGATATGAAACCTCGGGGCAACTGGAAGGCTGGAGAGCTGGAGAGCAGACAATCCCAGATTAGAGAACAGGAGACCACAAAAAGCTAGGGTCCGGCAATTGAAGTATTGTAGAGACCAGTCCCGCTCACAGGGTATGCCTGAAAATAATAATAGTTCTACTTAAGACAAGTTTAATAGGAAACCACAGTACAGAAACGCTCAGAGAGGAGGGAGAACATTTTGGAATCGAAGAAAGAACACGTTTTATCAAAGAGGAATGGACTGTTGATAGAAGTATTGCTGTTACCAAGTAATTTTGGAATTCAGACTGATGTTGTTCGAGTGAGCCTAATGCGAGAGCATCCCCATGGGACGTTCCTTCACGTAGTAAAATTAGTTTAAATCATCGTCCGTTGTGAATGAAGCTTTCTCATTCACAACGGTAACCCATGAAGATAGTGGAGTTTATGGGAGCGAGAATAGGTTATTTACAGAAGAAATTTTAGAGGTTGTGTTTTTAGAAATTTATGCTGCTCCTAGTGACTGGCACTTTGTTCGATTGACAGCTTTGAAAGAATTTGAATAATCTAATAAGAAACCTGAAATTATGGCTGACGTTTTGGGAATTAAAATTAACTGTATTTTAGACACCGGCAGCGAGTGTACCGTTATGAGTTATTGAATGTGGCTAAAATTAAGGGAAAAGCTCCCAGGTTTGAAACTTCAAAAGTGTTCAGGAGTTAAGTTGAGAGACTTTGCCGGGATTGAAAGATTCCGAGTTGTGGGTTGTCGAAGGATTCACTTTCAAATAGCTGCAGTTACCTTTGAAGATTTAGTCTATGTCATTAGGAATTTAGAGGCTGAGTTGCTTTTCGGATACCCATTTTTAAAAAAAATATATAAAGCTAATTTAGATGCGGGATCTGATAAATTATATCTTACCGTAAATGGACAAGTTGTTGAAGAGGGGCTCATTCCAAAGAGCACTTCAGAATCTGATTTGACAAAGAAATGTGGTCAATAGTATAGATTGTGAGAAAACTACAGTGGACAATAATTGCATAGCTTCTGAAGAGGCTTTAAGAATGAAGGCCTATGAACCCGAAATCTTAAGGCAAGAAGAGAAGGAAAGGTTGTTCGAATTACTCTTGAGTTATCGTCATCTTTTCTCGGATAGGCCTGGACTTGCAAAACATTACGAATGTAAAATTGTGTTAGGATCTGGTGAACCAGTCTATATGCATCCTTATCCGATACCTATGGCAAAGAGGGCAAAGTTGGAAGAGGAATTGACCAAATGGAAAGCCTGGGGACTGACACGTCCGTGTAACTCACATTATTTAAATTCTATGTTGGTTGTAGACAAACCAGATGGATCGGTCAGGCCCTGGACTGATTTTCGCAAGTTAAATATACTTATAATTTCCCCCAGGAGCACAGTGCCTCTGTTGCAAGAAGCGTTACAAACATTTAGAGGATAAAATATTTCACTTGTTTAGATTTAGCATCAGGATATTTACAGATTCCCATTCAGACCGAGCATCAAATCTACACTGCTTTCAACTACAATGTTATGTTGTGGTGTTTTTCCCGTATGCCTTTTGGTTTAGCCAATGCAGTTGCTGTTTTCATGCATGCAATGCATAATTTATTCGGTCCAGATAGAGAAGACTTTCTCACTGTATATATTGATGACATCCTAATCTTTGATGATTCTATTCAATCCCATTTTGAACATTTTGATTTTGTTTTGCGGAAGTTGCAAGAGGAAGGCTTTACTGTAAAATTGAAGAAATGTTTCTTGGTAAAGGTAGAAATTAAATATTTAATACATCTTGTTTCTGGACAATATATACGAATAGATCCGCGGAAGGATGAAGCCATTACGAAGTTTCAAAGCCAAAGAACAAAAAGCATTTACAACAATGTTTGGGACTCGTAAATTGGAGGCGGAGATTTGTGCGAGATCTTGCTCAAAAGACTGCTAAGTTAGAGGAACCACTGAGTAAAAACAAAAATTGGGAATGGAACAATGAACATGAGTTAAGCTCCGAAAGTTGAAAAGGGAGCTGATTCAAATTCCTGCTTTGTCCCAGCAAGATTTCTCAAAACCTTTCTGCATTATGTGAGATGCTTCTTTCATAGGTCTGGGAGCCATAGTCTTCCAAGGAGTTCTGTCTGAAGCAGCCAGATTAGAAGAAATTGCTATCGTGCAGTACGCCAGTAGAAAATTAAAAACTTCGGAAAAGAATTATACTGTTCAAGAATTAGAGTGTCTGGCTGTTATGTTTGGTATTGAACACTTCAAGGTGTATTTATTTATATGGCACAAAGTTCCTCATTTATACAGACCATAATAATCTTGTGTGACTGGAAAATAGCATAAATTGGAATGCCAGACTTACTAGGTGGGCCTTAAAACTGCAGCACTTCGATTATCGAATCCTGTACATCCAAGGCAAACAAAATCAACTCGCTCATATTCTAAGCCGTTATCCTCCTAGCGCGCCTGAGGAGAAGCTCCCTAATGAATCCACTCTAGTGTTTAATGTCTGGCATATAATGCCTAATAACTTGAATGAAGTTGAATTTTACAAGTGGAGGGAAAAGCCGAATAATGACTCCTTTTGTCAAAAAGTACGGAAGAATGTAAGGGAAAGTACTAAGGATATGGAAGAATATCTGGAGCATCAGGATATATTGCTCCGAAGGAACGAAAACTCCCAGCAATTTCATCAAATTGTAGTACCAGAATCTCTTATTCAAGAAGTATTGCATGCGGAGCACGACGTAACTGGACATTTTGGATTCACTAAAACCTATAATAAAATAAAGTCCAGATACTTCTGGGGAAATACGAAAATAAATGTATCTGAATATGTAAGGGAGTGTTTAGTTTGTTCGAAGAATAAGCCCGACAGATTGGGTATTGTGAAGCAGAAACTAACAACCACTCAAAGTGTTCTGCACGAAGTTCTCTCCGTGGACCTAATCGGAAGGTTACCTACATCCAGTAGATATCTTTATCTGCTCACCATGGTGGATGTCGGCAGTAGGTTCCTGATTTCCTACCCACTGCGGACTGCCAGCACAGGAGAAATTATCAATAAATTGGAGCTGGGATACCTAACACATTATATGAAACCAAACTTCATCGTGACAGATCGAGGAAGTCAGTTCACTTCGGATATATGGAAGAAGTTCTTAGAAGGCCATTCCATAACGCCATTGCTTACATCTCCTTACCACCCTGCCAGTAACTTGATAGAGCGATACAATCAAGAAATTGTTAGATTACTTAGAACATTCTGCAGCAAAAGGCACGGAGACTGGCACAAATACGTAACTTAAGTGTGTTGGATGCTGAACTTTTCGGTATCAGAGGAAACAGGATACGCGCCTATGGAATTATTTTATAACAAACCAGTTCCAGCTAATTTATTAAAACAACTTGAGTGGCCCCTTAACGAGCAAAATAAATCAATTGCTTGGGAAACCAAACTGTTTAGAGCCCAGGAGAGAAATAGGAGGAAAAAGGATAAGCATAAGTTCAAAAATAAGGGCAATGCTTATTTCCTACATTCTGGTGACATCGTTCTCAAGCGGAATCGTAAACTCAGCTCAGCCAAAAATAATATTATAGCTAAATTTTTCGAGTATTTTGTGGAACCGTTTCTAGTATCTGAAACGAAAAACAACGTGGCAACTCTGATGGATACCTGGACTAAGGAAGTGGTTGGACAAGAGAACTATGATAACCTAAAAAAGATGAGCTGCTCTGATTCCAGAAGGGAAGAATTGTTGCGAAGGTGGAAGAATGACTGTAATTAAGAACTAAAGAGAAAATTTACTCCATTTTAATTTTGTTAATTTTCTTTTTGTTTGTGGGAGGATGCCATGATACGCACCCACTTATTGTATCATTTTAAGTGTTTGATATGTTTAATGTGTTAATTGTCTATTATGACGTAATTGGTTTTGTTCAATTGGGTAGTCTGTTATAGTTATAGACTAACCTTAAAAAATTTGATTCTGGGTTTTGAGGTGAGAGATATTATTATGAATATTACGGGATAATGGAAGTGATTTTGGAAATGTGAATGTGTTAATTTGTGTAGTGAAGAAGTATTATGATCCAAATACACTTTTGTTTGTAATAAGAAGTTTAATTGTGAGTGCAAGTGTTATATATTTACATTAACTGACATCTAGATATATTTTTGTTGTGCGAGAGTTAACCAATTTTACGTTAATATATCCTTATCTGATTTCCAACTACCTGAGGGCTTCAAAGAAGGCTGATAAGTCTCATGATCGCCGTGAAGGAATAAACGTAAGTTGATCCTTTGAGAATATTTCGGGGAACGTAACAGGTGTAAACTTTTTGTCGCCGCAACGCGGGACTCGATAAATGTGTTTGAGTAGGGTATGCAAAAGCGTAATTTAAGAAGTGATCGTCGTAACTTAAAAATGTATTAATTAAATTGCTGTTCCGATAAAGGGAAAGCTGATGATGAACAGATCGAGTGCAACGTTTGTAAAAGAAGCTTCCTCTTACGTTGTGCTGGTTATCCTTTGCCAAAATCGCAGTATAAGGGGGAAGAATTACAATGTCTTATTTGTAAAGAGAAGGGTAACAAAGGAAGTCCTTGTTTAGAACAGTTGTTTCAAAACCTGATGGAGAAAATGGAAATGGGAAGAAAGGAAGATAAAGAGGAACAGGAAAGGATAAGAAAATAAGACAAAGAGGAACAGGAAAGGATAAGGAATGAACAAGAAAGAACCAGAAGAGAAGATAAAAAGGAACAGGAAAGGATAAGGAAGAAGATAAAGAGGAACAGGAAAGGATAATAAATGAACAAGGAAGAAAAAGAAATTAAGATAAAGAGGAACAGGAAAGAATCAGGAGTGATGGTAAAGAGAATCAGGAAAGGATAAGAAATGAACAAGAAAGAAGATAAACATTTGATTGTGGGTTTTGAGGTGAGAGATATTATTATGAATGTTGCGGAATAATGGAAGTGATTTTGGAAATATGAATGTGTTAATTTGTGTAGTGAAGGAGTATTATGATCCAAATACACTTTTGTTTGTAGTATAAGAAGTTTAATTGTGAGTTCAAGTGTTATATATTTACATTAACTGACATCTAAATATATTTTTGGTGTGCGAGAGTTATCCAAGTTTACATTAACATATCCTTATCTGATTTCCAACTTCCTGAGGGCTTCAAAGTAGGCTGATAAGTCTCATGATCGCCGTGAAGGAATAAACGTAAGTTGATCCTTTGAGAATATTCCGGGGAACGTAACAGTGTGCACAACAGTGAACAGTGTGTTCAACATGACTTTTAAGCACGGTTTCGGAGCTGAGCGGATCAACGCTCCGACTGTTGCCCACGCTCCGGAGCGAGGAGCGAGATTCTAAGAAATGGTTTGCTCCGCTCGGGAGCTGAGCGATGTCTTAGCCCGCTCCGCTCCGGAGCAGAGCAGCGGGAATCGGAAAATTTCTCGCTCCGCTCCGGAGCGAGGAGCGATATTCTAAGAACTTGCCCACTCCGCTCCGGAGCGACTCCAGAGCGCTCCGAGGTTGGATAATACGAGTGTATACAGAAAACTAACGATCAAAGGTTCCGAGTAAATTAGTAAATTTGTTTGTGGAATTTGTACGGCATTTGAAAATGGCCCGTTATTGTTGTTATAAACTGATTATTACTAAAGCTAACGCCACGGAAACAGTCCAGAAAAGATTACGTCACTCACCTACATTGTTGCCAATAAGCAAGAGTAATCCTTACACAATACACCAGGGAAGGCACAATCAACAGCATACGTACAATATCGGTCACTGCGACTTGTACTGAATACATTGACTTTCTATGGAATCGTTACAAGCCGGAAGTGTCCGTGACTTTACAACGCGCAATGTGTCAACTGTGAAGCTTAGAAGAAGTGTGGCAAACCTGGAGGGGCAGGGGTGTGGAGGAGGCAAGGGGAAGTTTCGATCTTCACTGGACTGTTTTCGTCCAGTGAAGCGATATTATTATTATTATTATTATTATTATTATTATTATTATTACAATTTCATCTTCTGGGGACAATATATTTCAATAGCAGGGATCGCGACTGAAACTCATTTTGGTTCAACTTCTGGTTCGGGCTAAGCACTTCGGCATATCGGCCCGACGTTGCAGTCCACGCCGCGGGAGAAGTGAGTTATACCGGAATATTGGTTCCAGTAACACTGGCGAAACTACTGCAGAAATTCCATTCGACCTTTTAAAAGGCCAGGTGGAAATTCAGGTTGCTAATTATAACTTTTCGATTTTTGAATGTATGAAGTTGAAAATCGGAATCATGCTTATTAATGTTACCGTCGGCCAATAAGGAAACGTTTTAATTTGAAATAGCTACAGAGTTTTCATTTCTAACTTTTTAAAAATCCTGACACTAGAAAGTTGAAAACTGGCTTAACCAAAAATGTAAGTTGCCACATTTGGTTTACTTTTATGAAGGTATAAAGTCGAAAGTCGGAATGCTGTTTGTATACAGCCGAACAGGGGAGTTTAAATAGTATGAAATACAGGTTTGTCATATCGATTCTTTTTCCCAATTTTAAAGGCAGGAAGTTGAAATAGGTATTTAATGGCTACATACGTATACTACTGCAAAAATTACAAAATGTCTGGTTGCCATATCTAACATTTCAAGTTTGTAAGCAGTAACCTGGAAATAGGCATGGTGGTTATAAGAAAATTGCAAAAAGTTTGGAAAAACGACGAATGGAATGTTGCTATATTTAACTTTCTAAGTCTAGAAAGCCAGAAAAACGTATACGTATAAAATTAATATGTTTTGCATTGAGTACGTTTTACACAGCAAACTGAAAGCAAGTTTTCAGTAAGGAACAATGTGTAGTCAGCAGATAACTCGAAACAAGATGTATAAACCTTAATAACCGTGATAAACACAAAATGTAATATTATCTACTTGGATAGGGTCATATCCTGAATTTCATGGTTTCATTTTGAAAAACAGGGCTGCGAGCAATACGTGCCTTCCTCACTGATGGCATTTGATTTATTTTTTGTTACCTAGCTTTGAATTTGGCTAATCGCGACGATGATAATGAGAGAATTGATAAATGTGTACTGAAAAAAGTACCCGATAACATAGTGGTAACAACGTCGCCTTGTAATGAAGGGGCACTGGTGGAAGGACATAGTGGCTCGAATCCCACTTTAGGTAGGATTTAAAAAGTAAGTCTATTCTCGATAGCGTATTGTTGAGTCTTAAATCCACCAAAAGTCCATAACAAAAGGCATTGTTTCAACGTATGTTGAATGTATAATTGTAATGTATATTGTGATAAATTAATCCTTAAGCAAATATTACATTTGTAATTCTGTTTAACAATAAGGAACTTCACTTTCCTTTACATCTATTCACATGAGCATAAAAATACAACTTGGAAATTCATTTCCAAATGAACAACCACTTATGCATATCTTTTACGTATGTGTGTGTGTGTGTGTGTTTTCTGAAATCTGGCAAAGTTCTAATAATGTATTCATTTCATAAATGTCTATTACATAACAGAAAGCATCATTGGGTATTCAATATCAGACGAATAACGAATTCCATGGGAATATTTCATCGAGTTCGTGGATGTGAGTTCAGCTCTCAACGACAAATGGTGTTGGTTTGACCCGCGTTAATGTCATTGGTGTTTTCTTTGTGTGTGTTTCTCTATCACAGTATATTTCTTTCCCATAGTTTCGGTGTCCTATGTTTTTACCATCTTATCTAGGATTTGTTTAAAATTACGGATCATGATAAATATACGATTAAAATCAAGGCAAAGGTAATAGTCCTGAAAATACGTATTGAAACTTATACTTAGTTGAAAGGACAATTTGTCATTCTTGATTGCAATTATAGAAATAACTTGATCGAAATACTTGGTTTTCTTTTACATACATTTTTGTAATTCTTTTCGTGCACCTTTCCATTCCTACTTGAACAGGTAAACTATAAATAAAAACCCGGCATGGTTTCCTTCAATTCATTATTACAGTATAGATCTTCCATGATTCTCGTGGCTTATGAAGCATAGAATTAACAATTACGGAGTTTTCTTTTTTGTTCTTGTATATTGATTTAACAAATCTAGTCACCTTATAATTCCATTAACCGAGACTGGTTGGAATGATTTCTCCATTCGCATGGACGTCCGGAAAGGAGAAGGCCACGCCACCCGGAAATGAAAGTCAATCAAAAAGTATGTATTTCACGCATATAATTTCATTTCAGTCACAGTAATATATGTTAATTATTGCAAGGGCGTTCAATGGCGCAGTGGTAGCGTCATTGCCTTGTAATCAAGGGGTCCCGGGTTCGATACCCGGTGGAGGCACAAGTGGTTCGGATCCCACTTTAAACTGTAGGTCCAGTCCCGATTAGCCTTACTGTGCATAAAGTGGACTTAAAACATCAAACCAAACCAAGGGCGTTCAAACTGTAGAAGTAGTGTAAAATACTATAATACTGGGGCAAGAAATGATGAGGTCTTGCCTGTACTAAAATTAGGTCAAAATGCCTATAAAAGTTTATTGCTCAAGTGTCCTCCTCTATCAAATTTAAGATTTTTGTACAAGAAAAGTTTTTCAGAAAGGATGAGGTATTTTTGACTGAATATAAATACTTAAAAACTAAGGCAAAAAAATGTCTATAAAAATCTTATTGCTACTGTGTATATATAACCTACGATTTTTTGTAAAAGAGCTTCTGAGAAAGGATGACTCATTTTTTAGATTAATTTGGCTACAGCTGTAAGTAGTGTAATTGGGCCGGTTCAAAATAGTACTTAGTAGGTATCCCTTTTTTTATCAATTGAATATCAGTTTTTGACATATTTTGACAATTTTTTGTCGATGTTTTAGCGTTCAGCGATGTTTTAGTACAAATTTTCACTGCAAAATTTTTTTCCCCACTCGTACTTGGTAGGTATATCACGATCTTACGTGATACAACTTAGCATATATTTTTTTCTTACGATTTTTTAATTTTTTTACGATCCTAAGTGATATAACTTAAACTATTATTTTTTTTATTTACGCACCGAACTAACCTACAAGGGACTCTGTTTGTTTTAATATTTCAGTATTTTAAGGTTTTCACAAATTTTATATAACCTAAAATGTGTTGGATGTTGATTTTTTTTTTTAGTATGTGGCAATTTTTTTTTTACGAATTTTTTAAAAACTGTTCCGTCACCCTCTTGTTCTTCACGTCGTACGCGAAGGACTTCTCTGCGACCAGGATGACGCTGCACACGGTATCCTCGGGCAATGGACTGTTGAACTCGCAAACGATCTTGATGTTGGTTCGATTGTTGATAGGAGTAAAAAGACAGTTCTACGCCAGAAAATGATGCGTTTTTTGCAACCTTAACGGAAAAATATCGTAAAGGCAAACGCGAAAGTGATAAGATAACTCTGTTTCCGGTCGCCATTTTGGATTTCCGAAAATAGGTTCTATTCATATTTTACTCACGTATAGGTGTACGTGATGAATCCGCAAACAGATTTTTCCTAAGTCTTACCGTTTCCAAGATAACCCCACTTCCGGTCGCCATTTTCGATTTCTGAACATAGGTTCTATTCACATTTTACTCACATATAGGCGTACTTGATGAATCCGCAAACAGATTTTTTCTAAATCTTACCGTTTCCAAGATAACCCCACTTCCGGTCGCCATTTTGGATTTCCGAACATAGGTTCTATTCATATTTTACTTACATGTAGGCGTACGTGATGAATCCGCAAACAGATTTTTCCTAAATCTTACCGTTTCCAAGATAACCCCACTTCCGGTCGCCATTTTGGATTTCCGAACATAGGTTCTATTCATATTTTAGTTACATATAGGCGTACGTGATGAATCCGCAAACAGATTTTTCCTAAATCTTACCGTTTCCAAGATAACCCCACTTCCGGTCGCCATTTTGGATTTCCGAGCACAGGTTCTATTCACATTTTACTTACATATAGGCGTAAATGATGAATCCGCAAACAGATTTTTTCTAAATCTTACCGTTACCAAGATAACCCCACTTCCGGTCGCCATTTTGGATTTCCGAGCACAGGTTCTATTCACATTTTACTCACATATAGGCGTACTTGATGAATCCGTAAACAGATTCTTGCTAAGTCTTACCGTTTCCAAGATAACACCACTTCCGGTTGCCATTTTGGATTTCCGAACATAGGTTCTATTCATACTTTTTCTCACGTATAGGTGTACATGACGAATCCGCAAACAGATTTTTTCTAAGTCTTACCGTTTCCAAGATAACCCTACTTCCGGTCGCCATTTTGGATTTCCGAACATAGGTTAGTAGTATCAAAAATGTGACTCCCACCGCAATTCTGATTTCTTGACCAAACGACCACAAAAACCTGAAAATCTCACTTTCTCTCCACGTTCCGTGCCTCATTTATTGTGCTGACGATGTTTCACGGTGCAGAAAAGCCGGTACGAGTAAATTTACTCTCTCATCCTTGAAGTACGAGAAGTACGAATGCACCTTATCGTAATTTTCCAAGTCCGGGACCAAATGTTTATATATCGTGATCTTTGTAAACCTCTCTCTCGGGGAAACGATGTGCCACACACACGCGCGCGCGTATGCCTCTCATTATTTTCCGTATTGTGACGCAAAACAAACAAATAATAATATTTTTTTTTTTTAGGATCCCCTGGCCCCTATATAACCTCGCCAGGGGTGCGTGGTGCCCAACCAAAAAAAAAAGTAAAAGGTTCTCTAACGGCTGCGGTTATAGATTACCACACCTCTATAGAGTTTCACGTGTTTTATTTTCTCAAAGGTCCTATGGGACACCTTTCTTTGTCAAAAATTCGAGATATTTGCAATTTAACGCAAAATTTTCGATTGATGAAAAAAATTGGTTCTATGACAACCTATGTTTATTTTGGTATGGGAGGACAGAGGACACCGAGACTCGACCGACACACTAAACCCAACCTCTCTACGCGTACTCTACGTCACCAAAAAAAAGGTTAAAGGTTCCAAATAACAATAGTTAGAGTTTCGCCAATCTAGTAAAGTGAATTGGTTGAAATCTCCAAGGCGTATTTTCATTTTTTTTCCAAATATGAACACGTTAAAACTGAACTGTCTTGGATTTTTGAGTTTTGTATTCGCCCTGAGAAAATTCTATATAAAATAACATACCTGAAAATTATATTCGCAGTAGATTGATTTTTTTTGAGTTTTGTAATCACCTCAAGAAATTCTATATAAAATAACATACCTGAAAATTGTATTCACAGTAGATTGAATTCTTGAGTTTTTGTATTCGCACACAAGAAATTCTATATAAATAACATACCTGAAATTCTATTTACAGTAGATTGAATTTTTGAGTTTTGTAATCACTCCAAGAAATTCTATATAAAATAACATACCTGAAAATTGTATCGCTATATACTAGACTTTTTGATTTCTGTGATTTTGGAGAAAGCAATGACATCCACCACCAGTTTCAATCGTAAAAATGATAAAACTGAATGTGTTACTTGTGGGAAGCTAATCTCAAGGAACAATTTATCGGTACACAGGGCAAGATGTAGCGAAACAGGTTCGAGAATTAATCGTTCCTTACCTTCTAAGTCTTGTGCTCGATGTGGAAAGATGATTAGCATTACAAATTTAAGTAAACACCTCAAAATTTGCAAACCATCGACCGGACAAGCAACATTGAAAAGGAAAATCGATAATGCAGATACGGAAGCTTCCACTTTCAAGCAAATTAAATTATCCAATGAACGCAAACCAATTAGATCTGCATTCAACGACCAACTCCAGGATTTTTCAATTAAGTCAGAAGCAGGTCGTGACATCCTTAGTTTCTTGCATGAAACGAAAACATCTGTACTAAATATTTTGAAAGATAAACTTGAAAACAACTCTATAAAAGTAACGTTGTTCTGTTTTCCGAATACGAGAAAGTTGATGGCTCAACGAGTATTTTTTATCATCGTACAAAAAACCAGACTTTTTATTTTGCTGACGTCGAAAATTTGGACAACTTCTATTATAAAGTTTCCAACGAGCTGCTTAAGAATCATGACGATTTCGAGGCTAAAGGATCGGGATGGTCTCTGTGTGGAAGTCCTCACACGTTAACTGTTTACGTGAACCGATTCTCGCCTCTTCGCGCTTCCAGCTACGTTCCTCTTCCACCGAACATTCAACACAAGAGAGCTGTGTTAAATATACAGAACAGCGATAACAAGTGTTTCCTTTGGTGTATATTGGCTGCACTGCATCCTGTTTATTGCAAAAATAATCCACAGTGGGTTGGACATTACAAACAATACGAGTCCGAGTTTGAAAGTGTAATGTCTGACATTGAATACCCGGTGACATTGTCGGATATAACAAAGTTCGAAAATCGTGCAGGAAAACGCATCGCTATTAATGTATATTCCTTCATGTCAGGTAAATATCTCGTGCATCCCGTCAGGATAAGCGATATCGACGATGACGATGCTTGTGTAATAAATCTCCTTCTCATTTCCAACGAGGATGTCTATCATTACACGCTAATTCGTTCAATGTCTCGATTACTAGGAAGCCAAACAACCAAGCATGAACATTGCATCGAAGTTTGTCCGAGATGTCTAACCACGTTCGACGATCGTGACCGACGTGATCATCAAAATCTTCATAGTCGTCAAATTGCAATCGAGAAACTTGCCGAACATAAAATGTATTGCGGTGACAACAGACCGGCTAGAATGTTGATGCCCGAAACGAACGAAGTCGAAGAATTCAAAATGCAGAAGGAATTGTTGGAACATCCCGCAATCATCGTCGCAGATTTCTAGGCGTTCCTCAAACCACTCTCCTAATGCGAACCGGATCCTGAAAATTCCTCCACAACGCCGTACCAGTTTCATCAACCTAATAGTTTCGGCTATGTTGTTGTGCGACGTGATAAAATAAATGAAGCATATACAGGGTGTTTCTAAAGGTCGTTTACAACGCTTGGGAGGTGATTCCTCACACGAAAACAAGCAAAAAGTCTAAGTTCCATTTTTACGACTGAGGCTTCGTTTCCGAGAAAGGAGCCTCGCAAAAGGTGACAAAGTGAACGTCACACCTAACTGGGACGAATACTATCACAGATAGAGAGGCGGTTCCAAGGGAATCATAAAGGAATCGTATGTGCTCAGTCCGGAAGTCACTATGAAAAGTTCACTGCACGCATGCGCAATGGAGTCCTCAAAGGAATTGGGGATTTCCAGCAACAACAATGCATGGAAAAGGTATGTAACGCAGCAAGAAGGACCGTGACAATGAGAAATGCGTTCAAGACAACACATCCCGACCTCAAACATCAAAACATGACCACCGAACACAAAATCCGAAAGGTTGAGCACGGTTGCATACCCCAGTTACACGCGAGGAATGAACGAATCATGTCATGTGGCATACGAGAGACAGGAGGAGGGAAAGAAAAACACAATATCAGATGATTGCGACAACGTGTATTTGTACACGCGACAACTACGTAATATCCCCCCCACACACACACAACAAACAACAAATGCTACAATATCTTACGCACAGACAGTCCGTGTCACTGTACACCAACTGAAGATGTCACTTTCACCACACAAAGGGCGTGGGGAGGAATACGAAAAGTGTTCGCACGCGATCATTGTGACGTAAAAGAGACCAGTTTTGGAAGCGCTGCACAGGCAAGTCTGGCTCTCGTAGTCTACGTTTGACCTTCATGACTGCTGTTCCCGCGAGAGGAGCTCGAAGGGTTGGTTCTCTCCGGCAGTCGTCCCAATCGTGTTGCAGGTGCTGGGATATGATCAGCAGTTCGCTCTAGGTTGTCGTACGCATTGAAGAGTACTAGCATGTTGCATTGAAAGAAGTTGACGTGGTGGAGTGGGCAAGTCAAGTATCGCAACAATTGGTCTGTGGTGTTCGTACGGTGATACGGCCAATTTGTGCAGTGTGCCAGTGTTAAACAAAAACAATACTTTGCAGTTCCAGCTCCCTATTACACAGATGGCTGCGTATACGACCCAGCAGCTAGCAGACATGAATCTCATGTATGGGGAGGCACGTGGTAATAGCCGTGAGGCAAGGCGTCTTTATGGAGAACGCTTTCCACATAGACGTTTACCGTCTCACACCTTCTTTCAGGTAGTGGACAGTCGACTGCGTGAAACAGGGTCAGTGTTACCACCGCGACAAGAAGTTGGAAGACCCCGAAGTGTACGCACACATCAGTTTGCAGAAGATGTGTTAACAGCGGTCGCTGAACATCCTGGCACCAGTACGCGAGTGCTCGCTCGGGCACGAAACACGTCTCATGTGAATGTTTGGCGAGTGTTGTCAGATGAAGGAATGCACCCTTTTAAACTGCAGAAAGTACAAGAACTGTTACCTCGTGACTTTCGCCCTCGTATGGAGTTTTGCCAATGGTTGTTGCATCAGCTGGACACAAACCCTCACTTCGGGGCAAACGTATTGTGGACAGATGAAGCCATTTTCACCAGGATGGATGTCTTCAATAGTAGAAACAGTCATGTATGGGACTTTGACAACCCACATGCACTTTTTGTGGCCCATCACCAGCACAGGTTTTCAGTGAATGTGTGGTGCGGGATAGTACATGATCATTTAATTGGACCATACATTCTCCCTGTTCGCCTGAATGGTCGCACGTATCATGCATTTCTTAGTGAGGTTCTGCCTGAACTGTTGGAGACCGTACCTTTGGCACTGCGGCGAGAAATGTGGTACCAACACGATGGTGCACCAGCTCATCTCGATCGTAATGTACGACATTTCCTGCATGACGTGTTTCGCAATAGGTTCATTGGTAGGTATGAGCCTGTGCCTTGGCCACCGAGGTCGCCAGATCTCAACCCTCTCGATTTTTTCTTCTGGGGAGAAATGAAAACCCTCGTATACGACACACCTGTCACATCAGCTGAGGACCTCGTTGCTCGCATCAACGTCGCCGTCGCGACGGTAGCAGATACACCTGGCTTGTTTGCTCGTACTCGACAATCCTTGATTCGTCGCTGTCATCTCTGCGTAGAAGTAAACGGCAGACATTTTGAAAACAGTCTGTGATTATTGCCCTCGGCAAATACCAATGAGAATACTTTCGGTATTGCTCCCCACCCCCTTTGTGTGGTGAAAGTGACATCTTCAGTTGGTGTACAGTGACACGCACTGTCTGTGCGTAAGATATTGTAGCATTTGTTGTTTGTTGTGTGTGTGCGTGTGGGGGGGATATTACGCAGTTGTCGCGTGTAAAAATACACGTTGTCGCAATCATCTGATATTGTGTTTTTCTTTCCCTCCTCCTGTCTCTCGTATGCCACATGACATGATTCGTTCATTCCTCGCGTGTAACTGGGGTATGCAACCGTGCTCAACTTTTCGGATTTTGTGTTCGGTGGTCATGTTTTGATGTTTGAGGTCGGGATGTGTTGTCTTGAACGCATTTCTCATTGTCACGGTCCTTCTTGCTGCGTTACATACCTTTTCCATGCATTGTTGTTGCTGGAAATCCCCAATTCCTTTGAGGACTCCATTGCGCATGCGTGCAGTGAACTTTTCATAGTGACTTCCGGACTGAGCACATACGATTCCTTTATGATTCCCTTGGAACCGCCTCTCTATCTGTGATAGTATTCGTCCCAGTTAGGTGTGACGTTCACTTTGTCACCTTTTGCGAGGCTCCTATCTCGGAAACGAAGCCTCAGTCGTAAAAATGGAACTTAGACTTTTTGCTTGTTTTCGTGTGAGGAATCACCTCCCATGCGTTGTAAACGACCTTTAGAAACGCCCTGTATATACCGCGGGCCAAATGTAATCGAACACTTCCTAGAAAAAATGGTGCAGGAGGTTGAGGTAATTGGTAGCGTACTGCTTACATCAAAACCGATGGCACCTTTAACTGAAAATGAACTTCAAAATTACAATTCCACTGAGGTGTGTCCGGTATGTGATCAAAGTTTCACTGATGAGAACAAAAAAATATTCCACCACGATCATTTCAGCGGAAACTACGTAGGTGGAATTTGCAACACGTGCAATCTTAAAATCCAGAAACCTAAATTCATCCCCATATTCTTTCACAACGGAAGCGGATATGATTTTCACCACCTGGTGAGACATCTTGGCTACGATCCGAAACGTATAGGTGTCTTGGCCGAGAATGAAGAACGCTACATTAGTCTCAGCAAGCAAGTGTCGATTCCGGGAACGAAAAATACAATCGAGATGCGCTTCCTGGATTCGTATAGATTTCTCTCTGCAAGTCTGGATGCTTTAGCGAACAAACTCACCGACGATCAATTTAAAATAACTAGAGCTAGTTTTCCCAACGTAGACATAGAACTCGTTAGACGTAAAGGGATTTATCCTTACGAATACGTTAGTGATAATTATAAATTTAACGACGACGCTCTTCCACTTCCAAGAGAATTTTACAGCAGACTCAGAGAGAAAGGAATCACGGACGAAGAATACCAACACGCGCAACTCATGTGGGAGAAATTAGAATGTAGGACACTCGGAGACTACCACGACGCATACTTAAAATTAGACGTGACGATACTCGCGGATGTTTTTCAAGCGTTCAGGAAAACGGCAACGAATATTTATAAATTACATCCAGCGTATTTCTACAGCCTACCGGGATTAGCGTGGTCGGCAATGTTATTCCAGACAAAGGTCAAGCTGGAACTGATATCGGACGTTGACATGTTGCTACTTATCGAAAGAGGGATACGAGGTGGAATGGTGCAATGCGTACAGAGACATGCAAAAGCTAATAACGTACACATGAAAGAAGATTACGATTCAAATCGAGCATCGAATTACATCTTCTACGCCGACGTTAATAATCTCTACGGGCATGCCATGGTTCAAAAACTTCCTTACGGGGGATTCGAATGGTTAGATCCCACTTCGATAGACATTATTCATTTCGACGATAGCGAGTGTGGTTTCTTCGCAGAGGTAGATCTCCAATTCTCCGACAACCTGCACGACACGTTTTCGGATTTGCCTCCGACTCCCGAAATCAAATGTCCACCCGACTCGGTTCAAGACAAGCTTTTGTTAACATTGGACCCTAAACAGAGATACGTTGTCCACTACAAGAATCTTCGGTTTTTGATTGGGAAGGGTGTTGAGATAGTAAATGTTAGAAGAATACTAAAGTTTAAACATTCCACGTGGTTAAGACCTTACATAGAAACTAACACACAACATAGAACAGCTGCCACTTCCGATTTAGACAAGGACTTCTTTAAATTAATGAACAATGCGGTGTACGGAAAGACCATGGAGAATGTTAGAAAGCACGTAGACGTGAAATTAATTTCCGATAAGAATAAATGTCGGAAGTGGATAGCCGATCCTAGATTCAAGTCGAGAAAAATTTACAACGCGAATTTGGCACTTTTCAATCTAGATATAAAATTGATGAAATTCAGAAAACCAATTTACGTTGGCGCAACGGTTCTCGACTTGTCGAAACTTTACATGTTCGAATTTCATTATGACGTGATGGAACCCTTCTACAATGATAAAATATCACTTTTGTACACGGACACCGACAGCTTCATTTACAGCATACAAACACCTAACCTATACGAAGACATAAAAAATCCTTCCATGCTCGAGTATTTCGATACTGCTGCGTATCCTCAACCCAACAGATTTGGAATTCCTTCCCTCAACAAAAAAGTCCTAGGTAAACTGAAAGATGAATGTAACGGTGATATTATTGTCGAGTTCGCGGGTTTGCGTTCGAAGATGTATGCCATGAGAACAGAGAGTAGCGTCACGAAGAAAGCAAAAGGTGTGGGCAAAAATACGGTGGAGATCAAACTCACCTTCCACGATTACATCGATTGCCTTTACTCACAATCGACGATACTAAGTATAGAACAAAGAATCCGAAGTGTAGACCATGTGATTACAACAAACAAAGTTAGGAAAGTAGCATTAGATCCGCATGACGATAAAAGATGTATTTTGTCTTGTGGAATCCACACGTTGCCTTGGGGACACTATTGTTTAGAAATCAGTAAAAATTGTAGGCAATGCAAATAAAAAAAATAAACTTAAACTGTCTCAAATTATCACATACACAATAAATAACTAGCAAGGACAATGAATCTCTTTGGTTTCCGAAAGTAAACAATGGAGACTGTACACCGCACGGCAGATCATGAATTTCTACTTTCCATGTTATCTAAACTCAACGGTTTGTTGATCAATCAATTTTCGGAACGCTGCTCTTCTTGCTGGAACAGTGACGATTTCGGATTCGCGACGATCGACATGACGAGGAAACCCAACGACGGAAAATACAGAAACAAAATCAACGACTTTCTAAACGTTGCAACGTTGTGAGAAACGTTTCTTGCCCTGTGTACCGATAAATTGTTCCTTGAGATTAGCTTCCCACAAGTAACACATTCAGTTTTATCATTTTTACGATTGAAACTGGTGGTGGATGTCATTGCTTTCTCCAAAATCACAGAAATCAAAAAGTCTAGTATATAGCGATACAATTTTCAGGTATGTTATTTTATATAGAATTTCTTGGAGTGATTACAAAACTCAAAAATTCAATCTACTGTAAATAGAATTTCAGGTATGTTATTTATATAGAATTTCTTGTGTGCGAATACAAAAACTCAAGAATTCAATCTACTGTGAATACAATTTTCAGGTATGTTATTTTATATAGAATTTCTTAAGGTGATTACAAAACTCAAAAAAAATCAATCTACTGCGAATATAATTTTCAGGTATGTTATTTTATATAGAATTTTCTCAGGGCGAATACAAAACTCAAAAATCCAAGACAGTTCAGTTTTAACGTGTTCATATTTGGAAAAAAAAATGCAAAATACGCCTTGGAGATTTCAACCAATTCACTTTACTAGATTGGCGAAACTCTAACTATTGTTATTTGGAACCTTTAACCTTTTTTTTGGTGACGTAGAGTACGCGTAGAGAGGTTGGGTTTAGTGTGTCGGTCGAGTCTCGGTGTCCTCTGTCCTCCCATACCAAAATAAACATAGGTCGTCATAGAACCAATTTTTTTCATCAATCGAAAATTTTGCGTTAAATTGCAAAGATCTCGAATTTTTGACAAACAAAGGTGTCCCATAGGACCTTTGAGAAAATAAAACACGTGAAACTCTATAGAGGTGTGGTAATCTATAACCGCAGCCGTTAGAGAACCTTTTACTTTTTTTTGGTTGGGCACCACGCACCCCTGGCGAGGTTATATAGGGGCCAGGGGATCCTAAAAAAAACAACAATTATTATTATTTGTTTGTTTTGCGTCACAATACGGAAAATAATGAGATGCATACGCGCGCGCGTGTGTGTGGCACATCGTTTCCCCGAGAGAGAGGTTTACAAAGATCACGATATATAAACATTTGGTCCCGGAATTGGAAAATTACGATAAGGTGCATTCGTACTTCTCGTACTTCAAGGATGAGAGAGTAAATTTACTCGTACCGGCTTTTCTGCACCGTGAAACATCGTCAGCACAATAAATGAGGCACGGAACGTGGAGAGAAAGTGAGATTTTCAGGTTTTTGTGGTCGTTTGGTCAAGAAATCAGAATTGCGGTGGGAGTCACATTTTTGATACTACTAACCTATGTTCGGAAATCCAAAATGGCGACCGGAAGTAGGGTTATCTTGGAAACGGTAAGACTTAGAAAAAATCTGTTTGCGGATTCGTCATGTACACCTATACGTGAGAAAAAGTATGAATAGAACCTATGTTCGGAAATCCAAAATGGCGACCGGAAGTGGTGTTATCTTGGAAACGGTAAGACTTAGCAAGAATCTGTTTGCGGATTAATCAAGTACGCCTATATGTGAATAAAATGTGAATAGAACCTGTGCTCGGAAATCCAAAATGGCGACCGGAAGTGGGGTTATCTTGGAAACGGTAAGATTTAGAAAAAATCTGTTTGCGGATTCATCATTTACGCCTATATATAAGTAAAATGTGAATAGAACCTGTGCTCGGAAATTCAAAATGGCGACCGGAAGTGGGGTTATCTTGGAAACGGTAAGATTTAGGAAAAATCTGTTTGCGGATTCATCACGTACGCCTATATGTAACTAAAATATGAATAGAACCTATGTTCGGAAATCCAAAATGGCGACCGGAAGTGGGGTTATCTTGGAAACGGTAAGATTTAGGAAAAATCTGTTTGCGGATTCATCACGTACGCCTACATGTAAGTAAAATATGAATAGAACCTATGTTCGGAAATCCAAAATGGCGACCGGAAGTGGGGTTATCTTGGAAACGGTAAGATTTAGAAAAAATCTGTTTGCGGATTCATCAAGTACGCCTATATGTGAGTAAAATGTGAATAGAACCTATGTTCAGAAATCGAAAATGGCGACCGGAAGTGGGGTTATCTTGGAAACGGTAAGACTTAGGAAAAATCTGTTTGCGGATTCATCACGTACACCTATACGTGAGTAAAATATGAATAGAACCTATGTTCGGAAATCCAAAATGGCGACCGGAAACAGAGTTATCTTATCACTTTCGCGTTTGCCTTTACGATATTTTTCCGTTAAGGTTGCAAAAAACGCATCATTTTCTGGCGTAGAACTGTCTTTTTACTCCTATCAACAATCGAACCAACATCAAGATCGTTTGCGAGTTCAACAGTCCATTGCCCGAGGATACCGTGTGCAGCGTCATCCTGGTCGCAGAGAAGTCCTTCGCGTACGACGTGAAGAACAAGAGGGTGACGGAACAGTTTTTAAAAAATTCGTAAAAAAAAAATTGCCACATACTAAAAAAAAAAATTAACATCCAACACATTTTAGGTTATATAAAATTTGTGAAAACCTTAAAATACTGAAATATTAAAACAAACAGAGTCCCTTGTCGGTTAGTTCGGTGCGTAAATAAAAAAAATAATAGTTTAAGTTATATCACTTAGGATCGTAAAAAAATTAAAAAATCGTAAGAAAAAAAGATAGGTTAAGTTGTATCACGTAAGATCGTGATATACCTACCAAGTCCGAGTGGGGAAAAAAAATTTGCAGTGAAAATTTGTACTAAAACATCGCTGAACGCTAAAACATCGACAAAAAATTGTCAAAATATGTCAAAAACTGATATTCAATTGATAAAAAAAAGGGATACCTACTAAGTACTATTTTGAACCGGCCCAATTACACTACTGCTGTATCTGTCAGATAGTTATTCATAAGCTTGTTAAAAATATATCTCTTTCGACACTATTTTGGCTTCACTTAAAACTAATCCAATAAGCTCATAAGAGTTTTTTTTGATTATACAGTAGTACACTGTAATATAATTTTAAATACTTATTCAAAATATTTTTATATTATTATGTTAATATGTTGACCTGTAATATTCTAAATATTTTAATTTAGGACCAAGCTCAACTGATATATCTAATACTAAGACAATGTAATATGCAGAGATTTTCTAGACTGGCTCAGTGACTCTCATTTCTTACATCATAAACATATGATTTTTCACCTATAAGAATAACACTACATATTGTGTCATCAGGAAGTGTATCATGGAATTCACAGATAATTTTAATGTTTGTCCTGTCATTAACCACAACTTGTTTCCTTTCTGAGGTGTTGATGACAAACATGGGTCTCTGTGTTTTGAATTCATCTGGTGAGTAATACATGTCAGTATTGCCAATTGTGACTCTTTTGTATGGTGTAAATGCTTCATATAATTTAAGGAAATCATCCTTGGACATGTTTAAATTATAATTTTCTCTAGGAAACACCTCATTTCTGCCATTTTTAAGATATATGTTCTTGATGTTGCAGCTATCAAACTTACTTGAATTTTTTTCTTGGTTATTGTGTCTTCCAGTCTGAAACAGTATCACCACAAAATCTGGCATGTCATATTGTATACTGGAGAATGAGTTTGTAGCATCAAATTCATATTAGCTACCAGTGGCAGGCTTTTGCACACATTGATATGTATAAAATTGTAAAGGAATCTGTGGATATTTTAGTATATTTGCTTTGTATTTAAGAGCATAACTGGCTTCATATTCAACTACTGGAATTCTTAGCTCCATAGTCTGAATAAGGCATTTGCCTTCATCAGGTATGGTATTAGGCAGAGCTACCCCAGTAGAATTTAATGAACTGTACCTCATTAAAGCATTATTATCATTAGCAGCTCTTCTAAATGTAATTCTTAAACCACCCTTCCACATAATATCAATGTAATCTGAGAAGAATCCAGGTAACAAGCCATAGGAAACAGCACAGTGTGGTTCTTAGATATTATTTTATCACCAGCCTCAAATCCACCTATGTTGTAGTATGAGGCCTCGGTTTTGGATAATTTTAGTGTGGCCAAAGCTGTAGAGGTAATACCAGGGTAGTCTACTCTGTTTATAACAACACCATGTTTTCTGATCTCGATTTCAGTGAACAGATGTGGCACAAAATTGTCTAACAGTCTTATATTTGAGTTAGCTGGATAATCTGTACCATCGAGCTTTACAACATCAAACTTGATATATAGGTCTGCTCTGTGAGGGTGTATAAAGCCATCTCCTACATCAAGGTCAACCTCAATCTCTGTGTTGGCTTGATTTAAATTTGCAAAGGTCCTTCCGGTTTCGGGGAATTATTGTAGCTCATAACTCTCAATATTTTCCATTTTATTTATTTATTTATTTATTTTTATATGTATTTTTATTTAAATATTAATTTCTATGATAGCAGTTGTTGTGGCTCTATCAAAATCAACTAATTCTTATTTTTCATTAGTGACCATCAACTCAATATAATCTATTCTATTATGACATACAGGAAAAAATAATGTTTGTGATGGAGTGTAGACGATTGGCTCCATAAATTCAGAGTTAGGTTTGAATGTTGCAATGATACCAGTTTGTTTGTGAGTGCCAATGCCATTTGATTTGGTGATCATACACTCAGCCACATTACAGTGAATATTCAGAGTCTCTATGGCTAAGAATTTAGGTATATTAATAGCAGTGTGTTTGATGGCTGGTTCAAGTTTTGTGTTATTTTGGAATCCTAACAGCTCTCCTATAGTACCCAGATCTACTATCTCTGTAGCAGACACAATTTCAACTCTGTGAGTAACAGAATTTTGAGTTAACACTATACCTCTAGATAATTGAGCATTTAGAGTGGACAGATTATACTGCCCTGGAGTGATGACAATATTTTGGTCACCAACTGCAATTTTGTTGTTGTGGTGTGTAATATTGGGGATCAAGTACATACCATAAAATGCTCTGAGAGCTATTGTTTTGGGATATACTATATCATCATGTAATCTGAGTTTCAATATTGAATTTTGGCTGGTAAGATGGAATACTCCCATGATGTTTTAGATACCACAAAGCTTTTTGAAAATTTTCAATTGATGGATTATTTATTTGAGACAGATATCTAAGAACAGATAAACACAAATATCCACAATTAACATCTTTGAAGTTTTGAATACGGGCATTATTGTAATAAAGATTAGTTAGTTAATTTTAGATATTTTATTAAATTTTCAGTTGGAACACCTCCAAATGAATCAAACACAAATGCCTCATTGTTTAAATATTTAAGATAACAGATCCAGTGAGTGCCCTGATTTTTGTATTTATCCAAATTAACTATGCCACACTCTTTTTTAAGTGGTTGTTCTGGTAAAGAATCAGACATGTATACTCCTCTAAAATTTTTGATTCCCAGTGGTTTGATTAAACTTCAATATCTGGGTTCGTAAGCGGCTCTTGTTTTTTTAAAAAAATATTTATAACTCTCTTAAGACCTTTGCCTCTTTTTTTCCATAACCAGATTATGGCGTTTTTGTTCATCTAATTCTGCCTTATTCTTCTTGGCATCTATTACTGTTTTTGCTATAGCAGCTGATCCCCCAGCTAAGCTGACAACAGCACCGAGTGCTGCTAAAATAGCTGGGATACTAAATATGAAGCCACCTATATGTGATTCTTTTCTCGATTGCTGTAATTTTTTTAATTGGGGGGTACTAAGCAACAATTTCATACCATGGCCTTTCGCAAGACAAGAGCTTTTCTTCTTGCGCTGCTTTTTAGTTAGAAGACTATCAATAGTTTTAAGAGATTTAAGACCTGCATAAGGTATCTGATACATAACACCCTTGGCCTTCATTCTTGGTTTATTATATACATATTCTTGGATTAACTAGTTCAATTAAATTGTAGCTAATTTATTTAATCTATTACAACCCCCACCCCAGTTTTTGTTTGGTGTTCATAGCTATAGTAGTCCCCAATGCTGCTATTCTCTAACTTAAAGAAGCATCTTTGCTTACAAATCTACCAAATGCAGCATCTTCTAATTTTTTGTCTGCTACATGTCGCCTGTCAAGATCGGTATGTGTGTTGTATGCTATGTCATGGTCTCTACAAGCAGCATCTAGGGGATTAACACCAGGGTCAACTCTGTTTAGTCTATGATCTAGTTTGGTACCTGGATCACAATACTGATAACCTGGTATGTGTAACTCAAATGGCAGCTTGTTTATGATGTCATTAACCAGCCCCCGACCCTCATAAATATTCCAAAATTTAGGTGGTAGAGTATTAATAATCTTTATAAGATATCCAATGCCCTTAGTGTCATTCACTATAAAATTAGACAATTTGGTGGTTATCATGTCCATAATTCCAAACCTTTCATTGTAATAAATGTGGTTACCGGCATTTTCTTCACCGGCTATAACCAGCAACCTATCTACAAGTTTCCTGACATCATCAACCCAGACAAATTCTTTAGGCAGGGTGTTGTACTGTTTGATCCCACTACCTGTTTTGATCTGTGACCATATTGGCTTGATTAAGTTGTTGTATTTTGCTCCACTGCTAGACTTGACTCTTTTTTGTGTGGGATCATTGTTCTGGTATAGAGCATCTGATTTTATTAATATTTCTTTGTAGTGCTCATAGTCTTGATCTGTATAGCTGCCAGGTCTCTTACGAGTCATCAGTTCCCACAATCCAGGTGTTCTAGGATACTTAACAAAAGCACCTCTTTCTCCAAGATGAGATTCTGAATATACTATTAGATCATCTCCCATAAATGTTACTCTAAAATTGACAATTCTATGTATGATGCTACCATCAAGCTCTGTGTCGGCATATAAACCAAAAACCTCATCTTTGTTGTCTTTAGGTGTGCTTAAATATTTTTGAGCAAGAAGACCCAATTCAATAGGATCCTGACTAGCCTCAATTCTTCGAGGAGGAACAGGACTAGGTGCATGAATACTAGAAAGTGGGGTGATTGGATAATCTAATATGTTCCTAGCAGCTAACGGCACAAGCTCTGTGATCAAATTTTGATTTTGCTCTTTAACAGTTTTAATATTTTTACCTAGTTCACTAATAGCGTCAATAATCGGCTGTTCTGTTCGCTTGTGTTGTTCATAGATTCCTTGGTTCTCTGATTTCCATCCCTTATATCTTTTTTCAAGATAGTCTCTTAATTGGTCTTTTCATGGTTATTTATATATGTTTCAATGTCTAGAAAATTGTTTAGGATTCTCTATTAGGCCAGTTATTTCTTTTTCTGCTGTAATCAAACTACTCATTACAGATTCAAGATGCTCATTGATAGATCTAACAATATCATCGTGGCCTGGCTTGATTTTTAAGCACACAGCAATTTTTTGTATTGTTGCACAATCTCTTGAAGCTGCGTGGCAAAAACAGACAGAGTATTTGCTTTGTTGGATTCCATGGTCCCTAGCTGTTGCTTGATGTTAGCTACAATTTGCTGTAGATTTTCAAAAACTGCCAATTTTGAACTTTGAGTTGTAAGATCATGAACTTGTCTTCTGATATCCTCAAACAGAGCATGCAGTTCATTAATATGTTGATTGGTTGGTAGAGTGGCCACTGTCTGAGTAAGCTGTTTGATCTCTGTCTAGATATTCTTGATATCTTCCGATTTCAATATGAGATTTACTGCACTCTTAATATTTTTAAGTTCCTGTGATGTAGGCAGATTTGCTACAGTATTCTGCAAACACTCAAGGGCCGATTTCACATAATTTAATTCAGAAGCATCAGCCACACTACGCATAGCATCTTGAAGCAGGGTTATGTCTGCCTGAGTAGGTGTTGATTGTTGTAAAATTTCAAGCTTTATTTGGATATCATCGATCAAATGATAAAAGTGCGATAGCTAAGATTCAGTGTTGAGGTTTTCAAGTTTGGTGATCTGTTGCTGGACACTGACAAGAGTATCTACAATACCAGGCAAGCGGGATTCTAGAGTTTCTTGTACATTTGTCAGATGATTTTGTACTGCTGCTATGGTACCTTCAATGTGGGTTATGGTACTCTGAATTTTTCCAAAATCTTCATATGTTTCAAGTTGCAGCTTGATGTTTGCAACACTACGAGCACTCAGAGTATCAGAAGATGGTAAGTTGTTCATAAAAATTCCAAGTGTCTCAATTTTTTCTTCTTGTGACTTTATGCTTTTAACAATTGTTTGGAGCTGTGTTTGAACACTACCAATTTGCTCTTCTAATTGTTGCTTCAATTGCTCAGAATTGATAGTTTGAATTTTTAATTTGGCTTGAAGACCTGCTACAGCCTCCTCTAAATTTCGAAAATTATCCAATGTTGCCAAGTCAGTATAATTTTGAAGCAAAAATTTGAGTTCTGAATCAATTTTAAGAAGAGGGTCCATGCAATGTGATTGTAAATTTGTAATTTCTAGTTGAAGACTGGCATTGAGTGTGGTTTGTAAAGCTTGTAAATAACTTCTTAATTTTTTAACTCTGACGTCAAGCATCAGAATTTCATCACTGTGATCTTCATGCCTTGTATGGCCACATATATCATTAGGCATTTTTGTTTTTTTTTGTTTTAGTGGTTATTTATTATAAAATATCTAATTCTTAATTCTATAAAAATAGGTATTAGCTTGTCATAATATCCTGGGACCTCAATATATAAGCAGTCACCGGCAGGGACAGTATATACAGTGCCAGAAAACATGTTTGAGTGCTTAATTCTATAAATATTTCTCCCTACTGAAACTTTGACATCACACTCGGGAGTTCAAATAAATTGAAATTGACCACCTATAGGTAATTGGTAATGGTTTAAGTTATTGTTAAATATGTATATTGTTTTACCTGTTTTATCATCAACAACTGGAAGTATGCTATTTAGATGAATAATTAACAAACCACTAAGTTTAGATATGATAGATTTTATATCATTAGAAGGTGCTGGTGTTGGCAAGTCCATAATAGCTTGTTTTCTAAATCCAAATAAATTCATTGGCATGTTTATTTATTTCAAATCATGCTCTGTGATTGGGCATTGATTGCCACTTCTCAAATTACAATGCCCCCATGGTAGAATATGTATCCCACATGATAAAATACATCTCTTATCATCATGTGGGTCTAGAGCTATTTTTCTTACATTAATAGTAGTCAACAAGTGATCTTTACTCTGGATTCTGTGTTCTGATGTTCTGATTAACTTCTGTAACTCGAAACAATCTTCATAATCTTCAAATCTGAGCTCTTCTTCTACAGTGTCTCTACTAATACCCTTAGCTTTTTTAGCAACAACACCACTACATGTTTTAAAACTATACATTTTAGCTCTTAACCCAGCAAATCCTACAATAGCATCGCCAAGTGTCTCATCTTTTAACTTGCCAGGCACCTTTTTGTTGTGGGGTTGAATTTTTGAATGTTCACTAGTATCAAAATATTTAATTAATTCAGGATGTGATATATCTTTATAAACATCTTCTGTTTGAATATCAAGAATAAAACCATCTGTGTCCATGTACATTAATTTTATACTATTACCATAAAAAGATTTCAATACATCATAATAAAGTTTTAACATGTGTAATTTGGCCAATTCTAAAATCACAGCTCCTACATAAATAGGTTTATCAAACTTAATTTTTGTTTTTTTTTCATATTAAAAAGTGTCATATTCTCATCATAAATTTTTCTATAATTGAAAATAGGTTTTGGCACTAATTTTTTGCTCCGGCTGGGGTCAGTAACTAATATAACATCAGTATGTTTCCTAACATTTTCTATAGTTTTGCCATATACTGAATTGACCATTAATTTAAACAAAGTTTTATCAAATTGGCTTACTGCAGATGTTCGAAGCTCGGTGTTCGTATCAATATATGGCTTTAACCATCTTGAGTGCCTAAACCTCAAAACTTTGCCAACATTGGTCACTCGAACACCGTGATGCATCAAAAACTGGAGGTTCTTGTAATATATTACATAACCCTGTTTTGGTTTTAGAGTCATCATTACCTTTTTTTGTTTAGAGTTAGGTGAACACTCAACCTCAGAAATTGGGGCAGATCAGAAAACTTGTTGTGCAAATCATCAGGAATTGTTAGATCAACCTCTAAGAATAGACCATAGTGACTGTCATCAAAATCCTGAAGATCCCCAATACTAAAATTTTCAACCCACTCAAGCCCTGCATATGGCAGTTTATCCATCATAGCATGACCATACAAGCTGTTGGCATCCACATAAAGTATAAAATTTGATGGCAGTGCTGGATCATAATTGGAAATATATTTGTTATTAGCTCTGGCATATCTTTGAGAACATTGCACCATGCCTCCTCTTATACATTGTTCCATACAGAGATACATATCTTGATCTTTTATTAGATTCAATTGCATTTTAGCATTCAAAAACATTGCAGACCATGCTAGACCTGGAGCACTGTAGAAATACATTGGATCCAGCTTATAATTTTCTATTGAAGATTTTCTAAATGCCTGAAGTATATCGGCTAAGAGAGTCACATCAAGTTTTAAGTATGCCTTATGATAATTACCAAAATATCTGGCATTTTAAGTTGTCCCACATCAACTTGGCATGGTGATAATCTTCATCAGTGATTTCGGATGCCCTGAGTTTACTGTAGAATGCTTCCTTTGGTGGCAGAGTACACTCATCAAATTTAGAAAAATCTGTTACCTAGTCATATGGGCATACACCTTTTCGCCTAATTAATTTCAAGTCCTGATTTGGAAACATATCACATGTAATTATTAAATTGATTATCAGATAATTTACTGGCCAGAGTAGCCAAGCTAGCCGACAAAATTCTGCATGAATCAAGAAATCTTAAGTGAATAGGAACACCATTAACTTTAATTATCTTGCTAATAGCTATATATTTTTCATCATTTTCTGCTAAAATATTTAAATTCTCCTTGTCAAACCCCTCGTACCTGATCAGATGATGAAAATCATAATTGGATGCACCTTGGCAAAATATTGGGACAAATTTTGGTCTCTGGATCTTAATATTACAACTATTACACAGAGCTATTAAGAATTTACCATTTGTATGGGAATGGTGTTTCACCTTGATATTTGTATCTGAAAATTTAAAATCACATACCGGACATTTTTCTGCATTATTGAAATTTTTAATCTGTTCTTCTGTTAAAGGCATCATAGGTTTTGATTTTAATAAGATATTAGATGCTATGTCATGGCACTCATTTTCTATTCTATGTGCAAATTTATTGATAGCATTTTGTCCCATGTATAATTGTGGTTTACTAGCAACAGCATCCCGTATAACTATATAACAAAAACTAGAAGGTTCATAAAACTGGTATGTTGTCATTGAAGATTCATCAGGATCTGGACTGCAGAATGCAAGAGGTTTGAGGTTTGATTCAAAATCACAAACTATATATGCTGGGTGTTCCAACAAAGCTTCAAATTTTTTGAATTTGGCATTTTTATTTGGATTAGGCATAAGCATATGAACAGGTTTATGATTCCCACAACATTTTAAATGTTCAACTAACTTGTTTTTAGCAATTTCTGTATTCTGTTCACGAACCCTATTTACTATTTTTGACCATCAAACACAGTTAAACATCTTCGGCACAACTTGAATATTGTTTTAGATTTATTTATTTGTTTTCTTACTAAAGCTTCAAGATTATGTATCAAAGTGTAATGGTATGTGCTATCTCCTTCAATTAAAAGCAAATCAATCGGAATAGCAAAATCATCATGAAGTGTACTACTTCTGAGAGGTTCTATCGAGCAATTTCCAGCACCAGTAGAACAAATAAATACATTAATAGATAATGGTTTACCATTGATATCTCTGGCTTTTTTTTTTCAAATTTATCAATATTCTGAACAAACATTGGATATTCTAAGCCCTCCATTGCTTCATCAAAATAAGTTATTCTCTCAGGATGATTTAAAACTGGAAACAAAGCAGCTAAAATACATCACAAAAAGCATTTCTCATCATTATTTTTTATGTTAACCACGGCTTTTTTCTTTTTAATATTGGCAGGTAATGGCACATATGTAAAACCTTGTAATGGGTTAAATTTAGAAATATTAATATATAATTTGTGTGGAGATCCACATAAACTCCATCCTGATTCTCTAGCAGCAAATTCAGAATGTTTAATATTTAATTGCTCTATCAACCTGCTTATTATTTTGTCTAAATTTGTATTTGAATATAATGCTATAGTTTCTGTTATGTGGGGGTGTGTAAATTTTGTTCCATTTGGTTTCTTATATTGTGTAAACAATTTGAAAGATAGTTTATAAGAGCTATTTTGTTTATTTAGAATATCCTGCGCATCAGAATTTATATTGTTCAAAAAATTCTTAATATCACATTTTGGCTTTGATATAAAACGGTAATCTTTTAGTTGGTTATTAAAACTGATTTGAATAGGTGCATAGGTATACATTACCTATATATACATTAGTGTGTAGGTATTTTTTTATCCTAGGTTTATTATATACAATTTCTTGGGGTTCAAATCAAAATTCTATACTTAACAAATGACAAGTTGTAAAAACGAATAACCTACACGCACGAAAATAGAATAAGTATTGATCCACAGAAGCAGTGACCTACAGAGTCACTAACCTAGTACAATTGCATGTCTGCAAGGACATGTCGTGATGTGCGTGTAGGATAATAACCTAATGTCATGTGAAAAGACTCAACAAATGAAAATACCCACAGGGCAGTGGCAAGCTAGTAGCTGTGCTAGAGTAGGTAATATTAAAATGCACCCAAGATAAAAATACCTACGGAAGTGGCCTGGCAGCTGCTGTGCTAGCGTAGGTAATATTAAAATGCACCCAAGATAAAAATACCTACGGAGGTGGCCTGGCAGCTGCTGTGCTAGCGTAGGTAATATTAAAATGCACCCAAGATAAAAAATACCTACGTGCTCGCTGTATCTACCAAACTGAGAAACTCAACAAATAAAAATACCCACGCGTAACCAAACAGAGTACTGCAACAACATATCTATACTCTTCAACCACTCTTACAATACTAACTGATATGTAAACTCTTCAAACATTTATAAATAGATGGCTCTGTTGTCAACTTATACCTAACAAAATACAGCGATATAAGAAGTGTCGAAGGAGATATATTTTTAACAAGATTATGAATAACAATCTGACAGATACAGCTGTAGCCAAATTAATCTAAAAAAAGAGTCATCCTTTCTCAGAAGCTTTTTTACAAAAATCGTAGGTTATATATACACAGTAGCAATAAGATTTTTATAGAAATTTTTTGCCTTAGATTTTAAGTATTTATATTCAGTCAAAAATACCTCATCCTTTCTGAAAAACTTTTCTTGTACAAAAATCTTAAATTTGATAGAGGAGGACACCTGAGCAATAACCTTTTATAGGCAATTTGACCTACTTTTAGTACAGGCAAGACCTCATCATTTCTTGTCCCAGTATTATAGTATTTTACACTACTTGTAGAATCTCTTTTAAAGGGAGTAATACAATTTTGGGTAATTCTGCCTCATTCTGCCCCCTCCCTTGGAAAAATATCTTGCTTGTCCCTTCCTGGAAAAAATCCTGAAGACGTCCATGTATCAGCGACAAGCACACACAATATACATGTAATGATACAAGAGAACACATCTTTTAAAGGCTTCTCTTTATGACAGTGAAGAGAAGAACAACACGCGCAAGTAATACTTTTAAAAGAGAACAATCTAGCCAGAATTGGTGTAGCATAATTCTAATACAACTGGCAACACTGGATCTGTCTGGCAAAGGCGAAAGCAATGTACGTACATCGCAGCGAACGAAGTTCTCAACCCCGAAAGCACACACAAACAAGGCATGTAGCAGTTTCACCCTCCTAAAACTGGCACAAGACCAATGCGCTAGCCGATTGCACTGAGTCACCTGCAAAGAACAGGGAATACGGCACAAAACGAAGCTCTCTGTTGTATGAGGGAGGTGGGTCGGACAAATCCGCAAAGCAGAAAAACTGATTGGTTGAAATTATTCGTAACCCATTCAATACATAACATTCAAACTTATATCTTATATCTAAGAGTCACAATACAAAATAGTACATCTCAATACAGAAACACTATTTACGTAATTCATATTTCAACTTACATCAAATGAACAATTTACTTATTATTGCTCTATCTCTCTCTCTCTCTCTCTCTCGGTATTGAGTCATAACAACATTCTTGTATAGTTTTACCAATGTTTAACGTGCATGATTGATTCATTGATTTAGTTCATTTTACTTGTCTTCTTTGTCGCTTTTGGCTAATCGCGAAGATGTGGATGATCGATGTTATAGTAGTGTGATTTACAATACTACTGGCTCGAGAAAGTATGAACCCCCCTCAGGCAGATTTGCCTACACTTAAAACTTGCTCAACATGCCCATATGAGCTTTTTACTCAAGTGTGGAACCCTGCCTAATCCAAGATTTTTGTGAAAATGCCCTCGGGAATTTCCTGAGAAAGTATGACCCCCTCAGATTGATTTGCCTACACTTATAAAAGGCACTTCTGTGAGATTGTTGTCCATAAATTTATTAAAAATATGCTCTTCTTGATATTTTTTTGGCTACACTTAAAACTAGGCCAAACGTATTAACACCCACCCACACCCACCCACACACACACACACACACACACTGATTTTGATCTTGACCTTGAGATGATCTTGACCTTGACCTTGATCTTGACTTTTTTTCCGATTATTTTCTCGATTATTTTTTCGATTATTTTTCTTTCGATTATTTTTTCGATTATTTTTTCGATTATTTTGACCTTGACCTTGACCTTGATCTTAACCACACCCACACACATACACACCCACACCCACCCATACCCACCCACATACACACCCACACCCACCCACATACACACTCACACACACCCACACATATTTACTTCCGATCCACTTGTGGCCTATTTCTGGTTTATTTATATTGCATCATGTTTTGCAACAAATTATTACCCAATATTATGCATTAGACATGTGTTGTTTTCTGATTGGTTGGTTATGACATAATGTGATGATGTGTTATATTCTGATTGGCTTATTGTTTCAGATGTTTTCAATGCGGTCCGTGCTTAGGGTATATAAAGAGATTTTGCATTGCATATCAGCCAGTATTGTGAGAGTTGTTAAAGAGTGAGGGTGTGTTGTTGCAGTGCTGCCCATATTTTTTAAACACAAAAATATTGCAGATTTGTATAAATTGAATTACAAATTTATTTGATTTAATATATAGAATTTTTAACAAACTGTCATAGGTTTATTAAGTATAAAGTTTTGATTTGGACCCCAAGAAATTTTATATAAATACCAAAGCCAAAAATATTCACACACATACACACACACGCACACACATATTAAGTATACAAATCACACTGCTGAACCCAAATGATATTTTTATTAAGCATAGAATTTTGATTTGGACCCCAGGAAATCTTATATAATAAACAACAACAAAAATGCCAAATCAAAAATATTGTAATCAATGCAAAAAGAATATATCCAGCCCCAATTGGGCTAAGCATCAAAAGATTTGTAATCCAGACAAATGCAGAACTCCCACAAAAATATGCCCTAAATGCCATAGAAAATATAATCTGGAATACTTCACATATAAACATAAAGGTACTTGCTCTGTACAGTCATCAACATTGCCCCCACAACCATCTACATCTGATCTGAAAAGGAAGCATGAAGCACCTGATAATGCTAGAGCAGCAAAGCAGCCACGCTATGAACCCATCCATAGCAGTTTTAACGGCCAATTAAGGGATCACCGTTTTGTATCAGAGCCAAGATGTGACATTAAGAATTTTTTGAACAGTATAAATCCAGATGTGCAGGCAATTCTAAATGCACAAAATGGCTCTTATAGGCTGTCTCTCAAATTGTTTACACAATATAAGAAGCCAAATGGCACAAAATTTACACAGCCCCACATAACAGAAACTGTACCGGTATATTCAAATGCAAATTCAGACAAAATAATAAGCAGTTTGATAGATCAATTGAATATTAAACACTCTGAATTTGCAGCAAAAGAGTCTGGATGGAGCCTTTGCGGTTCTCCACACAAGTTATATGTTAATATTTCTGAATTCAGCCCATTACAAGGTTCCAATTATGTGCCTTTACCTGCCAATATTAAGAAAAAACAAGCCGTGGTTAATATAAAAAATAATGAGGAGAAATGCTTTTTGTGGTGTATTTTAGCTGCATTGTATCCAGTTTCAAAAAATCCTCAGCGAATAACTTTTTATAAACAACATGAAAATGATTTTGATGAGGCAATGGAGGGTTTAGAATATCCAATGTCTGTTCAGAATATTGAAAAATTTGAAAAAAAGGCCCGGGATATCAATGGCAAACAATTATCTATTAATGTATTTATTTGTTCTACTGGCCGTGGCAATTGCTTGATAGCACCTCGCAGAATCAGTACTTTTGATGATGATTCTGCTGTTCCGATTGATCTGCTCTTAATTGAAGGAGATGGCACAAATCATTACACTCTGATACATAATCTTGAGGCTTTAGTCAGAACACAACTAGACAAATCTAAGACAATATTCAAGTTGTGCAGAAGATGTTTGACTGTATTTGATGGTCAAAAAATGGTGAATAGGGTTCGGGAAGTGAATGCAGAAATTGCTAAAAACAAGTTAATTGAGCATCTGAAATACTGTGGGAATCATAAACCTGTTCATATGGTGATGCCAATGCCAAGTGAAAATGCCAAATTCAAAAAGTTTGAGGCCTTGTTGGAACACCCAGCATATATAGTCTGTGATTTTGAATGAAATCTCAAACCTCTTGCATTCTGTAGCCCAGACCCTGAGGAATCTTCAATTACACCATACCAGTTACATGAACCTTCTAGTTTTTATTACGTGATTGTACAGGATGGTGTTGTTAGTAAAGAATATTTATACATGGGAGCAGATGTCATCAAAGAATTTACACATAGAATAGAAAATGAGTGCCATGACATAGCATCTAATATCTTATTAAAATCAAAACCTATGATGCATTTAACAGAGAAACAGATTGAAGATTTCAACAATGCAGAAAAATGCCCGGTATGTGATTATGAATTTTCAGATACAAATATCAAGGTACATCACCATTCCCATGCAGATGGTAAATTCGTAATGGCCCTGTGTAATAGCTGTAATATTAAGATCCAGAGACCAAAATTTGTCCCTATATTTTGCCATGGTGCATCCAATTATGATTTTCATCATCTGATCAGGTACGAGGGGTTTGACAAGCAGAATTTAAATATTTTAGCTGAAAATAATGAGAAATATATTGCTATTAGCAAAATAATTAAAGTTAATGGTGTTCCTATTCACTTAAGATTTCTTGATTCATACAGAATTTTATCGGCTAGCCTGGCTACAATGGCCACTCAATTATCTGATGATCAATTGAAAATCACATGTGCTTTGTTTCCAAATCAGGAGCTGAAATTAATTAAGCGGAAGGGTGTATATCCATATGATTATGTTACAGATTTTTCTAAATTTGATGAGTGTTCTCTGCCACCACAACAAGAGTTTTACAGCAAAATCAGAGCATCTGGAATCACTGATGAAGATTATCACCATGCCCAATTGATGTGGAACAATTTAAAGTGCCAGACATTTGGTGATTATCACAAGGCTTATTTAAAAGTTTATGTGACCCTCTTAGCTGATATATTGCAGGCATTCAGAAAATCTTCCATGCAAAATTATAAGCTGGATCCAATGTATTTTTACAGTGCTCCGGGCCTAGCATGGTCTGCAATGTTTTTAAACACTAAAATGCAATTGGATCTGATCCAGGATCAAGATATGTATCTGTTTATGGAACAATGTATAAGAGGAGACATGGTGCAATGATCTCAGAGATATGCCAGAGCAAATAACAAATATATTCCTGATTATGATCCAGCACTGCCATCAAATTATATACTGTATGTAGATGCCAACAGCCTCTATGGTTATGCTATGATGGATAAATTGCCATATGCAGGGCTTGAGTGGGTCGAAAATTTTAATATTGAAGATCTTCAGGATTTTGATGACAGTAACTATGGCCTGTTCTTAGAGGTTGATCTGACAACTCCTGATAATTTACACAACACATTTTCTGATCTGCTCCCAATTCCCGAGGTTAAGTGTTCACCTGGCTCTAAACAGAAGAAATTGATGATGACTCTAGAGCCGAAACAAGGTTATGTCATATATTACAAAAACCTCCAGTTCCTGATGAATCATGGTGTTCAATTGACCAAAGTTGGAAAAGTTTTGAGGTTCATTCACTCAAGATGGTTGAAACCATATATTGATACAAACACAGAGCTTCGAACATCTGCAATGAGCCAATTTGATAAAACTTTGTTTAAATTGATGGTCAATTCTGTGTATGGCAATACAATTGAAAATGTCAGAAAACATATTGATGTGAAAATAATTACTGACCCCAGCCGGAGCAAAAAATTGATTGCAAAGCCCAACTTCAATTACAGAAGAATTTATGATGAAAATATGGCACTTTTCAACATGAAAAAAACAAAGATTAAGTTTGATAAGCCTATTTATGTAGGGGCTGTGATATTGGAATTGGCCAAATTACACATGTTAAAATTGTATTATGATGTGTTGAAGCCTTTTTATAAGGATCGTGTAAAACTGATGTACATGGACACAGATAGTTTTGTTCTTGATATTCAAACAGAAGATGTTTATCAAGATATAACACAGCCTGAATTGTTTAAATATTTTGATACCAATGAACATACAGAGATTCAACACCACAACAAAAAGGTGCCTGGCAAGTTAAAAGATGAGACACTTGGTGATGTTATTGTGGCATTTGCTGGGTTAAGGGCCAAGATGTACAGTTTTGAAACATGTAGTGGCGCTGTTTTGCCAAAAAGGCCAAGGGCATTGGCAGAGTGACTGTGGACAAAGAGCTTGAATTTGAAGATTACAAAAATTGCCTCAAATCATGTAGCACAATCAGAACATCAGAATCCAGAATCCAGAGTATGGATCACTTGTTGACTAGCAATATTGTAAGAAAAGTGGCTCTGGACTCACATGATGATAAGAGATGCATTTTATCATGTGGCATACATACTTTACAATGGGGTCATTGTGATTTGAAAAGTGGCAAACAATGCCCAATTACAGAGCATGATTTGAAATAAATAAACATGCCTATGAACTTATTTGGGTTCAAAAAACAGGCTATTGTGGACCTGCCAACACCACAACCCTCTTCTCATATAATATCTAAACTAAGTGCTTTGTTAATTATTCATCTGAACAGCATACTTACAGATGTTGATGATGAAACAGGTAAAACATTGCACATATTTAACAATAATTTAAATCATTACCAATTACCTGTAGGTGGTCAATTGCAATTTATTACAACCCCTGAGGGTAATGTCAAGATTTCAGTAAGGAGAAATATTTATAGAATTAAGCACTCAAACATGATTTCTGGCACTGTATATACTGTTTCTGCTGGTGACTGCTTATATATTGAGGTCCCTGGATCCTATGACAAGCTTATACCTTTTCTTTATAGAATTAAGAATTAGATATTCAATAAGAAATAACCACTAAAACAAAAATGCCTAATGATATATTTGGCCATACAAGGCATGAAGATCACAGTGATGAGATTCTGATGTCAGAGTCAAGAAATTAAGAAGTGATTTACAAGCTTTACAAACCACACTCAATGCCAGTCTTCAACTAGAAATTACAAATTTAGAATCGCAATGCATGGACCCTCTTCTTAAAATTGATTCAGAACTCAAAGTGCTGCTTCAGAAATATACTGATCTGGCCACATTAGATAATTTTCAAAGTTTAGAAGAAGCTGTAGCAGCTCTTCAAGCCAAATTTAAGACCCAGGCCACCAACTCTGAGCAATTGAAACAGCAATTGGAAGAGCAGATAAATAATGTCCAGACACAGCTCCAAACAATTGTCAAAAGCATAAAATCACAAGAAGATTTTGACCTAGTGATTTCCACTCTAAAGGATCAGATTCAACCACTCCAGATACATAATCTGGACCCCTTGAACAATGCCATAGCCGAGGTTAAAGAAAAAATTGAGGCACTTGAAAATTTTATGAACAACTTGCCATCTTCTGATGCTTTGAGTGCAATAACTCGGAGTGTTGCCAATATTAAGCTGCAACTTGAAACATATGAAGATTTTGGAAAAATTCATAGTACCATAACCCATCTTGAGGGTACAATAGCAGCAGTGCAAAGTGATTTGACAAATGTACAAGAATCCCGCCTGCCCGGTATTGTAGACACTCTTGTAAGTGTCCAGCAACAGATCACAAAGCTTGAAAACCTCAACACTGAATCTGAGCTATCTCATTTTCATCACTTGATCGATGATATCCAAACAAAACTTGAAATTTTACAACAATCAACACCCTCTCAGGCAGATATAGCCCTGCTCCAAAATGCTATGCAAAATGTGGCTGATTCTTCTGAATTAAACAATGTAAAATTGGCACTTGAATCTTTGCAGAATACTGTATTAAATCTGCCTACATCACAGGAACTTAAAAATATTAAGAGAGCTGTGAATAGGATATTGAAATCAGAAGATATCAAGAATATCCAGACAGAGATCAAACAACTCACTCAGACAGTGGCCACTCTACCAACCAATCAACATATTAATGAACTGCATGCCCTGTTTGAGGATATCAGAAGACAGGTCCATGATCTTACTGCTCAAAATTCAAAATTGGCAGTTGTTGAAAATTTACAGCAAATTTTAGCTAATATCAAGCAACAGCTAGGGACCATGGAATCCAATCAAGCAAATGCTCTGTCTGTTTTTGCCACCCAGCTACAGCAGATTGTGCAACAATACAAAAAAACTTGTTGTGGACATAAAAATCAAGCCAGGCCATGATGATGTTGTTAGGACCATCAATGAGCACCTTGAATCTGTAAGAAGCAGATTGCTTAGAGCAGAAAAAGAAATAACAGGCATAATCGAGAATCCTAAACATACAGTAATTCTTGAATTGTACAGCATCCCCAACAAAGAATATGATTCACCATTTACACCAGGTGGCAAAATATATATGCTGTCCCCTGCACAATTTTATTACCAGTTTTTTGTTGGGGGCACACTCAGACGAATCAAAATGAAATATTGGCTACAACCACAGGCACACCACTACCCCACTTTATCAATAACAAATGCTGAAAACAAACAAAAAATCACCAGTGTAGAGTTAGAGGATTTTACAGATCCCAATACATTAGAAACATCTTTAGCTGAAGATGATGGCTCTCTGGAATTTCATATACAAATAGGAGACAAATTATATTTAGAAAATCCTGTAGTATCAGCTGCTGAACACTCCATAGTTGCAATATTCTTGTTTTCATATTATGTCTAGAGAAATTATTGTTGATGAATTACACAGACAAGCCAGACATAATTATAAGAGACTGCCAGTAGTCACAAAAGGCATAGATGATTTATGGCAGAGCGACTTGATTGAGATGGCAAGTGGACAGCTGAAAAACTTAGACAAAATCAACAAGGGATACAAGTATCTACTCACTGTCATAGACACATTTTCAAAATTTGCCTGGGCTGTGCCACTCAAATCCAAGACTGGAAAATGTGTTACAGAAGCCTTCAGGACAATCATCAATCAGAGTGGAAGATCACCGCGCTATTTGCAAACAGATAATAGCAAAGAATTTTATAATTCTGTGTTCCAACAATTTATTAAAAGCCAGTCAATAAAACATTACTCGAGTTACAGTGATCTCAAAGCCTCAATTGTAGAGAGATTCAACAAAACCCTAAAAAATCTTATGTATAAAAAATTTACACTTCAAGGTAATTATAAATGGCTTAATATTCTTCCAGAACTTCTACATAAATATAACAACTCGGTTCATTCCACAATCAACATGAAACCCTCTGAAGTAACTTCATCTGATGAGCAAAAATTGATCAGGACTGTTTATTATCCTAGATACCAGCCAACAACAAGAAAGGCCAAATACAAGGTGGGTGATCAAGTAAGAATCAGCAAATATAAGCACTTATTCAAAAGAGGCTTTACAAGAAACTGGAGCACTGAATTATTTACAGTGGTTCAAGTTAAACCGGGGACCCTTAACACATATATAATAAAAGACCACCGAGGAGAAATTCTCAAAGGCCGGTTCTATGAAGAAGAACTCAACAAAACTAAACAGCCTGACACATATCTCATAGAAAAAATCATCCGCAGAAAAGGCAACAAGTTATTTGTCAAATGGCTGGGACTTCCAGAACACAGCTGGATCGATGCAGACAAAGTGATAATATGAGCACCTGGGATGTTATACAGAGGCTGCCAGAACCTGAACAGCAGATTAAGAGAAATGGCAAGTTGCTGCCTGAAAATATTAGATGTCTTATTGTTGGGCCATCAGCTTGTGGTAAAACTACACTAATGATTGATAATTTTTTATTGGCAACCAACTGGTTAGACAGGAAAAACAGGCACTTGTTTGTTTTCTCTAAGAGCTTGGAACAATTAAAATATCAGCAGCTGATGAAGCTATATGATGGATTGGATATTGCCACTTTTGAACCAGATGTTAAGCCACTCCATGACTGTCTGGATAACTCTGTTGTTGTGTTTGATGACATTATACTGGATAAACAAAACAAGGTTAGAAATTTTTTCACACAGGGGCGACACAAAAACATTGATTGCTTCTACCTGGCACAGACTTTTTCTAAAATTCTGAAGCAGCTGATCCGAGACAACAGCAATTTTATATGTGTGTTTCATCAAGATCATACCAACCTCAAACACATACATGATGAATATGTAGGTGGGGACTTGAGCTACAATGATTTTTCCAAGTTTTGCAGTAGGTGCTGGAATCAAAACAGTTATGGGTTTGTCACAATTGATATGACAAGAAAACCCAATAGTGGCAAATACAGAAATAAAATCAAAAATTTTCTAGACATTGAAACATATATAAATAACCATGAAAAGGCCAATCATTGATGATCTTAAATTAAGAGATTATCTTGTATAAAGATTTAAGGGATGGAAATCACAGAACCGAGGAATTTATGAACAACACAAACAAACAGAACAGCCTATTATTGATGCTATTAGTGAATTAGGTAAAAATATCAAAACTGTTACAGAGCAAAATCAAAATTTGATCACAGAGCTTGTACCTGTAGCTGCTAGGAACATATTAGATTATCCAATCACCCCACTTTCCAGTATTCATACACCTAGTCCTGTTGCTCCTCGAAGAATTGAAGCTACTCAGGATCCTATTGAATTGGGTCTTCTTGCTCAAAAATATTTAAGCACACCTAAAGACAACAAAGATGAGGTCTTTGGCCTATATGCTGACACAGAGCGTGATGGTAGCATCATACATAGAATTGGCAATTTCAGAGTAACATTTATGGGAGATGATATAATTGTATATTCAGAATCTCATCTTGGAGAAAGAGGTACTTTTGTTAAGTATCTTGGCACACCTGGATTGTGGGAACTGATGACTAGGATAAGGCCTGGCAGCTATACAGATCAAGATTATGAGCATTACAAAGAAATATTAATAAAATCAGATGCTCTATACCAGAACAATGATCCCACACAAAAAAGAGTCAAGTCTAGCAGTGGAGCAAAATATAACAACTTAAAACACCCTGCCTAAAGAATTTGTGTGGGTTGATGATGTCAGGAAACTTGTAGAAAGTTTATTGGTGATAGCTGAGGAGGAAAATGCTGGCAACCACAATTTCTACAATGAAAAGGTTGGAATTATGGACATGATAAGCACAAAATTGTCTAATTTTATAGTGAATGACACTAAGGGGATTGAATATCTTATAAAAATTATTAATACTCTACCACCTAAATTTTGGAATATTTCTGAGGGTCGGGGGTTGGTTAATGACATTATAAACAAGCTGCCATTTGAACTACACATTCCAGGCTATCAGTATTGTGGTCCCGGTACAAAATTGGACCTTAGATTAAACAGAGGTGATCCTGGTGTTAATCCCCTAGATGCTGCTTGTAGAGACCATGACATAGCATACAACACACATTCTGATCTTGACAAGAGACATGTTGCAGACAAAAAATTAGAAGAGGCTGCATTTGGTAGATTTGTAAGCAAAGATGCTTCTTTAAGTGAGAGATTAGCAGCATTGGGAAACACCATAGCTATGAACACCAAACAAAAACTTGGGTGGGGGCTGTGAATATGTATATAATAAACCTACAATGAAGGCCAAGCGTGTTATGTATCAAATACTTTATGCAGGTCTTAAATCTCTTAAAACTATTGATAGTCTTTTAACAAAAAAGCAGCGCAAGAAAAAATGCTCTTGTATTGAAAAGGGCCATGGTATGAAATTGTTGCTTAGTACCTCCAATTAAAAAAATTACAGCAATCTAGAAAAAAATCACATGTGGGTGGATTTATATTTACTATCCCGGCCATCTTAGCAGCACTTGGGGCTGTGGGGAGCTTGGCTGGCGGATCAGCTGCCATAGCAAAAACGGTAATAGATGCCAAAAAAAATAAGGCAGAATTAGATGAATTGAAGCGCCATAACCTGGCCATGGAGAAACAAGGCAAAAGTGTTAAAAGAGCCATGAATAAGTTTAAAAAAACAAGAGCCGCTTACAAACCAAGATATTGAAGCTTTAATCAAGCCACTGGGCATCAAAAATTTCGAGGTGTGTACATGCCTGATTCTTTACCAGAACAACCACTCAACAAAGAGTGTGGCATTGTTAATTTGGATGAGTACAAAAATCAGGGCACTCACTGGATCTGTTATCTTAAATATTTAAAAGATGAGGCATTTGTGTTTGATTCATTTGGAGGTGTTCCTCCTGAAAATTTAGTACAATATCTAAAATCAGCTAATCTTTATTACAATAATGCCCGTGTTCAGAACTTCAAAGATGTTAATTGTGGACATCTGTGTTTGTCTGCTCTTAGATATATGTCTCAAATAAATAAACCATCAATTGAAAATTTTCAAAAGGCCTTGTGGTATTTAAAACATCATGGGGGTATTCCATCTCACCAGCCAAAATTCAATATTGAAACTCAAATTACATGATGATATAGTGTATCCCAAAACAATAGCTCTCAGAGCATTTTATTGCATGTACTTGATCCCTAATATTACACACCACAACAACAAAATTGCAGTAGGGGATCAAAAAATTGTCATCACTCCAGGGCAATATAATCTGTCCACTCTAAATGCTCAATTACCCAGAGGTATAGTATTAACTCAAAATTCTGTCACTCACAGAGTAGAGATTGTATCTGCTACAGAAACAGTGGATCTGGTTACTATAGGAGAGCTGTTAGGCTTTGAGAACAACACAAAACTTGAACCAGCCATCAAACACAATGCTATTAATATACCTAAATTCTTAGCCATAGAGACTCTGAATATTCACTGTAATGTGGCGGAGGGTATGATCACCAAATCAGTGGCATAGGCACTCACAAACAAACTGGCATCATTGCAACATTTAAACCTAATTCTGAATTTATGGAGCCCATCATCTACACTCCATCCCCAACATTATATTTTACTGTGTGCCATAATAGAATAGATAACATTGAATTGATGGTCACTAATGAAAAAGAAGAATTAGTTGATTTTGCTGGAGCCACAACAACTGCAATCATAGAGATTAATATTTAAATAAAAATACATACAAAAAAAATGGAAAATATTGAGAGTTATGAGCTACAATCATTCCCTCCAAACAGGAGGACATTTGCAAATTTAAATCAAACACAGAAATTGAGGTTGATCTTGATGTAGGGGATGGATTTATACACCCCCACAGAGCAGATCCATACATCAAATTTGATATTGTAAAGCTCGATGGAACAGATTATCCGGCAAATTCAAATATAAGATTGGTGGACAATTTTGTGCCGCATCTGTTCTCTGAAATTGAGATCAGAAAACATGGTGTTGTTATAAACAGAGTGGATTATCCCGGCATTACCTCCACAGCTTTGGCCACACTAAAATTATCCAAAACCGAGGCATCTTACTACAAAATAGGTGGATTTGAGGCTGGTGATAAAATAATATCCAAAAGCCACACAGTGCTGTTCCCTATGCTCCTGTTGCCAGGATTCTTCTCAGATTACAAAGATATTATGTGGAAGGGTGGTTTAAGAATCACATTTAGAAGAGCTGCCAATGATAATAATGCTTTGATGAGGTACAGCACATTAAACTCTAGAGGAAAAGCTATGCCTAATACCCTACCTGATGAGGGCAAATGCATTATTCAGACTATGGAGCTAAGAATCCCAGTTGATGAATATGAAGCCAGTTATGCACTTAAATACAAAGCAGATATAATAAAAAATCCACAGATTCCTCTACAATTTTATACATATCAATGTGTACAGAAGCCTGCCGCTGGTACTTATTATGAGTTTGATGCTACAAATTCATTCTCCAGTATACAATATGACATGCCGGATTTTGTGGTGGTATTGTTTCAGACTGGAAGACACAATAATCAGGAAAAAATTCAAGTAGATTTGATAACTGCAACATCAAGAACATATATCTTAAAAATGGCAGAAATGAGGTATTTCCTAGAGAAAATTATAATTTAGACATGTCCAAGGATGATTTTCTTAAATTATATGAAGCATTTACAGCACACAAAAGGGTCACTACTGGCAATACTGACATGTATTACACACCAGATGAATTCAAAGCACAGAGACCCATGTTTGTAATCAACACTTCAAAAAGGAAACAAGTTGTGGTTAATGACAAACATTAAAATTATCTGTGAATTCTACAATACACTCCCTGATGACACCATATTTAGTGTTATTCTCATAGGTGAAAAATCATATGTTTATGATGTAAGAAATGAGAGAGTCACAGAGCAATTCTAGAAGAATTACATTGTTTTAGTACTAGATATGCAAGTTGAGGCTGGTGCCCAATTGAACTTAAACCGGAAGTAAATATGTGTGTGTGTGGGGGGGGGCTTAGTTTTAGGTGTGGGCAAAAAAAATATCAAAAGGGGCATATTTTTGATAAATTTATGGACAACCATCTCACAGAAGTGCCTTTTATAAGTGTAGGCAAATCAATCTGAGGGGGGTCATACTTTCTCAGGAACTTCCCGAGGGCATTTTTACAAGAATCTTGGATTAGGCAGGGTTCCACACTTGAGCAAAAAGCTCATATGGGCATGTTGAGCAAGTTTTAAGTGTAGGCAAATCTGCCTGAGGGGGGTTCATACTTTCTCGAGCCAGTAGTATTGTAAATCACACTACTTGTTATGATTAAATTTATTAAAGATATACACAAAGATTGTAGACTCGCCTCACTTAGTACTCCGGCAGTTTGTTTCTTTATACAGCATATTTGCAGAAGATACAATTCAACATACAAGTGTATGAACAAACTTATTACTAACTTCGTTGACCCTGTACAAGCCCATGCCGGGTTTTGAAAAACCCCACGGATCCCTGACGTCATAGTGTGATGTGCTGTAGAGCGACCACAAACCAAAAAGCTTCGGCCAAAAGTCCCCGCGCATCTCCACCTTCACCCGTTCGACTAGGGCCATAAGTAAGCATGATCCACTCTGTCCCTCCCCTCTAAGCGAAGGCGATCATACAGACAAACAACTGGAGTACGTGTAAACAGGACTGCAGGCTCTTTTCCATGTGGTTCCTCTATAACCACTCCGTCACGGAAGTCGGCTTTAATGCGCACATTCCATTATTCATAGTTGCATTACAGCATTCGTGTAAAAATAACTCCTAACCGGATAGGAGCGTGCTGTCAAAAGCACCAAGCTCCGGATCGGAGCGTGCGTCTAAAAAATCTGAACCACTCCGCTCCGGAGCGGAGTACTGCTGTATCACGCTCCTCTCCGGATCGGAGCGTGTGTGCCAGAAAGCCGAACCACTCCTCTCCGGAGCGGAGTGCTGTTATATCAGGCTCCGCTCCGGATCGGAGCGTGCGACTCAAAAAGTCGAACCACTCCTCTCCGGAGCGGAGAGTGTCTCTCAAGAAGTCGAACCTCCGCTCCGGATCGGAGTTCTGTCGTACCACGCTCCGCTCCGGAGCGACGAGCGAAGTAGAAATGACGCTTCGAAGTCGCTCCGGAGCGCTCCTTTAGTACGCTCCGCACTCCGCTCCGAAACCCTGCTTTTAAGAAGGTCTACTATTCTTTTATAACCATCTATCATGTGAGATAACTATTTTGCTTTCAACATATCAGTGACCCCAATGAATAGTGATATATGAGATGATAACTTTGTTTTTATTTTTACTTTTTGGAGTAAGCGATTTATTTGCTGACCCCTTGACATAAACGAATGGGTGTAAAACGCAAAAATGTGTTGTCGCGCGAATATCCCATTTTCTTCTGTGCCAACCTGACAAAAAATGAATCACCAAGCAATTGATATTTTTCTAGCATCGGGCGCCCCTGTTGTAAGCCATCGTTCTTCGATGTTGGAAAACCAAGGTTGTTCTCAACCCGTACTTGTTGAGGACGACCATCTAGTTTTCCTACATCTTCCAAGCGAAACGAGACTTACGCTTAGGAAACTTAACAGGTGACTTTGATTTATTGCCATTATTCTGTATGCTTGAACTTGAGTCAGAACTATCGCTTTTTCCACTACGCACATGATCTTCACCCGCAGTAACATTGGAAACATTTATAATTCAGCCAAACCGCAACTTCATGCCTGAACTAAAGTTTTGTTCAATTTCTTTGTACGTGAATCAATACGTATTCCAATATTACCTACCTCGTATGAACTACGCCGTAGCAGCCAAAGATATAAAAGACTGAGGTAGCAAGTTATCCCTCAATTTAGGATTCAACTGATTTAATACTGGAATTTGTTTATGGAAGCTCTCCGTATTAGGCTGCACAAAACTGAGAAGCTTCTGTTGTGACGAAACAAAATTGACAACATCTCCGTGAGTGTCCCTATTGGATTCGCTATTAATCACAGGAGCCATGTATCTTCCCACCCATGATTCATTTCGAACAAATTACAAAACATTTCCCCTGAAATCAGCATAAGAGGCGAATTTCAGTTTATGTTGTCTTAACCAATCTTTGCTGACACCAGTAAGCATGTGGGGAATACATAACAAGTAATCTTTCTGAGGAACACCAATTAATGAGAGATATTCTTCGAAATCTGTTAACCACTAACTAGGAACCACATTATTGTCAGTTGAAACGAATATTTGAAATTCTTCAACATCACTTAATCTAATCTTACTTCTACGAAAACTTTGTTTACTAATACTATTTTTGAGGCTGCCATCTGAATCAGAACTATCACAACTTGCACCACACCCATGAAAACTATGATAATTTCCACCTGAGTTTACTATTTGACTATTAGCAGTATCAAGCAATTTCGAAGTTTCATGTTTATCTTTGTTACAAGTTATTGATACGAATTGTCAACCATGACCTTTTCTGTTTCGTGTGTTTTTCTTCCATAGTGTGAAACAAATGAGAATTTGTTCTATGAACCGAAAAGCATTTGCTGCAGAAAAACATCCACATTCAACATTTTTAACATGTTATCTCAATACTGATCTATTACTACAACTATCAGCTTGCTCATGGGTGAGTTTCCTCTGTATCTTATCAGGCCCCCACTCTACCACTGGCGATTTACTGCTTGAATCCAATTTCACATGCGGGCTATGAAATTTTACAGCTTGAATTCTAGCAACATTGCTTGAAACAAAATTCGGACTAGAATAATTATTTGGCACAAAGGGTGTCAATTTATTAATGTGCGAATCGCCACTGTGAGCATGACCGCTGAAAATAATGTTATTTGCATTGTTTATGTCGGAATGACATTGACAATCAACAATGGAAAGTTTAGGATTAACCACACATGGTGCACGCATGCCTATCTGTTACAATTCTGCAATGCATTACAAGCACCATATGCCTCAGCCATTCTTGCATCATTAAAACACACATTCAAAGATTGAGACAAAGGATTGCACTCTTTTGAAAACTATCGGCAACTGAGTGATACATCGCAGGTTATTACCTGATTTTGCCTGCGAAAAAAATAAATCACTGGTTGTGTTAATGCTAGCGCTGTGCACATTGCCACAAGCTCGTTGCATAAAAAACGAGTGCTCTTTCCAGTCGCTGAGACTTGTGGTAGTAATAAAGTACCACTTTCATCACCTGTTGCATTTACACTCATTTCACCAACGCAGGAAATATTGTTCTCGGCTTGTGTACTACAATCGACCATCGTGGGAAAGCTTGCTGTAAATCCATTGATTACATTTCCTCCGAGACGAGAGAAACTGCGGGATGATTTTCCTCTGCGCGCTACATTTTTTCTCGTTCCTTCGTTCGTGCTGAGGGCCCGCAGCTTCAAGGTCAACATACGGAACTGCTGCAACATGAATTCCTCCAGCTTGTCACGTGACAGGTAACTTTATGAAATATTTGCGTCTTCACTTCGAACAATAACGGTGAACATTCATTTCGCATAGTATCCGTTTGTTGTTTATAGAACTGTCCTGTCATGGCTCTGTGACCGTCCCATAATTGGCAGAAGTGGTGTACGGTTGGTGGACTACTATGTCATCATCCCAGCTAGATCCGAAGGATCCGCTGACCAACGACAGGTGCGGTCCTTCATTTGTATTGGGGGTTAGGCGTAGAGCTGACAACTCTGCACTATAGGAATTCATGTCAAGAAACAACAATATGAGGCCATGGATGTTCCCAAGGTAAAATATTCCGTATGTACAATAGTCTCCCAATCGAATTTTCGGGAGGGGACTACTTTGGGAGGTCCCTGGACTAAGGATAAGATCTACATTACGACTGTGGATATTAAATTAGGCAATTAGAATATTCTGAGCCTTTACTGGCCTGGAGCATTTCATTGTACAGTTAATGAGATAGTTAAGTATAAATTAGGTGTAGTAGCTGCCCAAGAAGTTAGGTGGCCAGGAGAAGGGAATTGTAAAACGTAAAAATTATATTTTTTCTATGGTGGTACTGAAATTCATAATTTGGGAACAGTCTTCTTCATAAATAACATAATTATCTGTGCTCTTAAATCAGTAGAATTTATTAATGATCGGATATCATATGCAGTTTTACAGGGTAGGTGGGGTAAGATTATTTTAACCAACATACATGCACAAACGGAAGATAAAGATAATAATACTAATGATGATTTTTATGCAGAGGTAGAACAGGCCTTTTATAAATTTTCCCAATACGATATGAAAATTCTGTTAGGTGACTGTAATGCACAGATTGGTAAAGAAGAGACATTGAAACCCACGATTGGTGAAGAAAATCTTCATGAAATAAGTAATGATAATGGTATATAATGGCCGCGGTGGCTCTGTCGGTAAGTGTTTTAGTACCATGCTAAAGGTCCCAGGTTCGATTCCCCCGCCGGTTCAAATCCGGGAACCTTTGTAACGTTGGAAGGAGTCCCGGCGCCCACACAGCGTCGAATAACATGGGTGCCTGGGGGAAAACCGTCAGGGTTAAAAGCGGTCAAGGGCGTGATGCTCATCATATCACCCTCACTCACGACCGGATCAAGAAAGTGTGAGGCGTTACACCCACACCCCCTATACGCCTTCATGGTGTGGTGCTAAGCACAGGGGAACACTTTATTTTGTTTTTTTAATGGTATAAGAATAATTACTTTTGCAACTTCAAAGAATTTAATTGTGAAAAGTACCACTTTGAAACATAAAGATATCCATAAATATACCTGGTCTTCTCCCGATGGTAAATCTCATAATCAGATAGATCATATTCTCATTGATAAGTAAAATCATACTAGTATATTTGACGTTCGTACACATAGAGGTGCTGACTGTGCCAGGGACCAATATTTTGTAATTGCTAAATTAAGAGATAGACTCGCAGCATAAGCAACAAAATCTAAGAAATCTAACATTTAATACAGGAAAATTTTGCTAATGAAAGAATTAAGAAGAATTACTAAATTAAACTGTCAAATAGATTCCATGTTTTGCAGGATTTGAATGATGATGAAAATGTAAATGAAACAGACTTAAATAAGAATTGGGATCACATACGTAATGCATAGAATCAGCAGCTAAATAAAGTATAGGACACCAGAAACCAAGAAAAAGTAAGCCATGGTTTGATAACGAATGTCATAATATAATAGAAATCAGAAATCAGGCTAGACTTAGGTGGTTAAATAACTCTGATTATACAAATCTAAGCAATTATAATAGAATAAAGCGAAAAGTTTACCTAACCGCACGTTTCGAAGTAAAAAAAAAATATATATTACTTGAAAAGTAAAATTAAAGAAATTGAAACAAGCAGCAAAAACAAAAATATCAGAGATTTATATAAAGGTGTAAAAGTAGTGCAGGCGTACCGATTCACAAACCAAAAATGCGGATCAGTGGGGCTCGCAGTGTTGCTAACTTTTAGCTTTCTTGCGATATATATTTTACAGTGTAGCCAACTTATAGCTTTTTACGTTGTATATTTAACAGTATTGCCAGCATATTGCAGCCTTTTACGCTGTTTCGAGAATGGGGCTTGGTGAGGCTCGCTGTGTTACCGACTCATGTTACTCTTTCACACCCTAATCTAAACTAACATCGTACTCTATTACGACCTAATGTTACCTAAATGGATGACATCTTATCTTACTGTGATGTGGTTATCTTCTCGGATATATAGCATTTGGAGAAAATCCCCATTCACAATAATGGCAACTTATTGCCGTAGTATTTCAACTCGTGCGCATAAAAAATAAAAATTCTATTAAACGTGTTCGGTTTCAGGAAGCAGGCTATCATGGAAACCTTGGGTCATACTGCATTGTCATCAACAAATCCATAATTTCGACAGTGGGACTAAACTCATCCTCTTTGATTTTAGAAATACCAAACTTGGACACCAATACAATGCTAATGTAGAAAACTCGAACTCTCTAAGACCAATTTTTTTCCCGAGATAGATCCACTTCCTGTCGCCATTTTGGATTTCGAGCATAGGTTTTATTGACGGTGTTACTCACATAAAGTTTTATATCATAAATTCGCAAACAGATTTTGTCTAAGATTTTCCGTTTAGGTTGTAGACCCACCTCCTTTTGCCGTTTTGAATTTTCGAGCATAGGTTGTTTTGAGACTTTTACTCAGATATAGGTGTACATTATAAATTTGCAGACAGATTCCAGCTAAGTCTAAAGGTTTCCGAAATAGATCTACTTCCTTTCACCATTTTGGATTTCCGAGCATGGTTTGTATTGATATTTTTGCTCGCAAATAAATGTATATTATAAATGTTCAAACAGATTTTGGCTAAGTCTTATCGCTTAAGTTTTTCATACACTTCCTGTCACCATTTTGGAATTTTGATCATATGTTGTATATAGACTTTTACTCACATATAGGTGTACATTATAAATTCGCAAACAGATTTCAGCTAAGTTTAACGGTTTCGGAGATAGACTTTTCTCTCGCCATTTTGGATTTCCGTATGTTTGTATATTATAAATTCGCAAACAGATTTTGGATAAGTCTTATCGCTTAGGCTGTAGACTCACTACCTGTCTCCGTAATTTATTTCCGATCATAGGTTGTATTGACACTTTTACTCATATCCAAGTACTAACTAACTAACTAACTAACTAACTAACTAACTCCCTAGCCTTCTTAAACCCGAAGGTTCATGGCTGCAGCAACACAGGCCTTCCATCTTTCCCTATCTTGAGCAAGTTCTATATACTCTTTTCCATCCCTAACGATTTCCCTTAGGTCCATCTCAACGTTGTCCCTCCATCTTCGTCTTGGCCTTCCTACAGGTCTCTTACCATCAGGTCTCCCAACAAGAATCCTGTAAACTCCTCTTTCCTCTCCCATTCGTGCCACATGGCCTGCCCACCTAAGTCTTCTTGATTTAATTAATCTAATAATATCTGGACATGAATACAAATTATGTAGTTCTAAATTATGTAACCTTCTCCACTCACCTGTCTCCTCATCCCTTTTAGGTCCAAAGATTTTCTTAAGGATCTTATTTTCAAATACTCTCAATTTATGTTCCTCTTTCAATGCAAGGGACCAAGTTTCACATCCATATAATACTACAGGCAAAATTACTGTCATGTATATTTTAACTTTTAGTTTCTTAGATATTAAACGATAAGACAAAAGTTTATGAAGAGAGAAGTAACATGCATTTCCTGAATTAAGCCTACTTTTTATTTCCTCTTTAATATAATTTTCATTTGTTAATATTACTCCTAAGTATTTGAATTTGGAAACTGGTTCAAACGAGTTGTTATCAATAATTAGATTTTGATAATTACCTAACACTTGGTTTCGGCCTGTAACCATATATTTAGTTTTCTCTTTGTTAACTTCCAAACTTATCTCTATAGCAGTTTTGAAAAATATTTTAGCATTATTCTTAATTGTATTCACAACATCCCCCAGTAAGTCTGCATCATCTGCATATGCTAACAACTGAGTCACACCATTTAATTTTAGTCCTTCTTTAGTTTCTTTACGTATTATAAATTCGTAAACAGATTTTGGCTAATTCTTATCGCTTAGGCTGTAAACCAACTTCCTGTCGCAATTTTTGAACTCTGAAACTTATTTCCAGTCAGAGAGAACAAAGAACACCAAAACTCGGAAAACATTTCAAAATCTATGTTTCCACGTCCACCCGTTCGGAATATATGATCAAAAAATGTAGCTTAAATTGTATTTATTTTTCTATTGCGAACTTCGTCAGTTTTCGGGAAACAATTAGTTGGTACTAGGACCACAATACTATGACCCTAATCCCATAAGCCACATGCACACCTGTTATTCGAATCGCATATTCTAGTTAGCTAGATGACATCATTTGAGAATAACAATTAACCGCATGATCCCACCCGAACGAATGTCGCACATGCTGAAAGAAATAGGATCAGGATATGTTACGTTAAATTAGGGCTGCCTGTATGCGGTTATAAGTTAATTATCAAAATAGCCCTCTAATATGCGACAACACCACCTACAATATACCCCAACATACAATATTCGATTCGATTTGTATATATATATATATACACCAAACAAAACTTGGAAACTGTTGTCCGCGAGAGTTTATTATTGGAACAGAGTATACTTAGCCAACAAAAGCAATGGGAACAAAAGTATTCTAAGAATTAATTATATAATATTATTTAATTTGTTTTAGATAATTCTTATGATTATGTTTTCCTATAATACAATACTCAAAAAAAACACTCAGGTGTTGGTTGCTATGTGCAAAAAGTGATGTAGTACTTTTCGTACACAGACGGAACAACGTTACTTGAAGTTTTAAAGGACGATAACTATTTAACCAAAGCAAAGAAATTTGGATTAACCGTGTTTCGTACAAATGAATGGCGCTGCTTAAATACATACTTTAAAATCCAGGTATGTAAGAATATTCAGGATGTTAAGCGATTTTCAGTTGCCAAATGTTTGTTGTTGTAAGCGATGCTGCATGTTTATTGATGTAATCTATATTTCGTTCACAGCTGCAACAACTCCTGCCCACAAATAGACATGTATGACGACTGTGCAACATCTCACATTTTTAAAAGGCAATAACTATTTAACAGAGACGAATTATATTTTTTTCTTACCATTTTTGGTACAAAAAGAATGACACTGCTTAAATACATAGTTCATAATCCAAGTAAGAATTGTAAACTTTGCACATGTTGTATCTCCATATGATCTTTCGTGATGTAACGGCAATTCCATGCGACGCTATACCACGCGATGCGATGTAGTACTCGTATAGGACGCAAAACCATAGGGATCCCTGTGAAATTTTCATGTTTATTTAGGGTAGTTTATAACTTCCTAACAAATACTCTTAGACACATGCGGTTTGTTTTGTTGTGTTCGACATAAAGTCGGTACCAGCATAAAATATCTTTGTTAGGAGTGGGCAAACTTGAAACGTTGGTGGCCTCCCCTATGGCGCAGTGGTAGCGTCATTGCCTTGTAATCAAGGGGTCCCGGGTTCGATAGCCGGTGGAGGCACAAGTGGTTCGGATCCCACTTTAAACTGTAGGTCCAGTCCCGATTAGCCTTAATGTGCATAAAGTGGACTTAAAACAACAACTCAACAACTCAATTGAAACGTTGGTAATTTTCAAATTTGAATAATTCGCGTTCTGTTCAACGTAGAAATATGAGGATTGTTTTGTTGTGTTCTATATGAAACGGATTACCACTCCAAAACAGTTTTGTCTGAGGTAGGCCAACTTGAAAGTTTGCCAATATTCGAAATTAAATAACATAAAATTTTGACTATTTTGAAAAAAAAAAATAAAACGTGAATGTGAGAGTGATCAAAGTGTATGGACATTCTGTCGCAACGCTCTTCGTAGGATTACTTACAGGGTGTAAGCTTCTCCACAATATTTTGCAATATGTTATTCTATAAGATGCATTACTTATATCTAACTTGGCGTCTTTTAATTGGCTGAAAAGGAGCACACCATATTGTGTAACGCTTTTCTTTTGTTGTATTACTTACGATAGTAAGCTAATGCACAATATTCTGCATCAAGTTATTACTTAATGTGGTGACTCATATCTAACACTTTTTTGTTGCAATATTTATAAGGGTAAGATATTGTACAACATTTTGCAACAACTTATTACGTAACGTGGTGACTCATATCTAACGTAACGTCTTCTGATTGGTCGACAAAAGATCACGCCATATTGCCCAAAACTTCTACTAGTCTATATAAGACAGTACACAGTGCAGATCATTCAGTTCCGTGAGAGCGGTTGAAAAGTACAGACTCACTGCCGCAACGCTCTTCGTTGGACTATTTACTGGCTAAGCTATTTGAACAACACTTCAAAAATATTTGTACAATATTACGTTACAAGGTAACTTGTTCTCAATGTGGTGTCTTCTGATTGGTCAGAACAAATCATGTGATATTGTGCTACGGTTTATAAAAGGCAGTGCACAGTGCAGATGAGTCAGTTTCGTGAGACTTGTCGATAAATACAGACGCTCCGTCGCAGCGCTCCTTGTTGAATTACTTACAAGGTAAGCTATTTGTACAACACATTACAACTAATTGTACAAAGTACGTGACAAAGTGACGTTGTGTCAAAAAATCACACCATATTACGTAAAAGGTATTACGTAATGTGGTAACTCATACCTAACGTGGCGTCTTCTTCTGAATGGGTCTTGGTGAGGCTCGCAGTGCTACCGACTCATGTTACTCTTTCACACCCTATTCTAAATTAACATTGTAGTCTATTACGACCTAATCTAACCTAATTGGATGGCACCTTACCTTACTGTGATGTGGCTAACTTCTCGGATATATAGCATTTGGCGAAAATCCCCGTTAGCAACATTGGCAAGTAATTGTTGTGGTATTTCAACTCGCGCGCATAAAAAAAAAATGACTGTGAATGTGTTCGGTTCCAAAAAGCAGGCTATCATGGAAGCTTGGAGTCAAACTTTATTGTCATCAACAAATCCATAATTTTGACAGTTGGGCCAAACCCCTCTCTTTTTAACATAGAAATACCTTGGACACGAAGACAAAGCTAAGGTAGAAAACCTGAACCAAAATTACAAGTTGGCCTACCCCTGACAAAAATGTTTTAAAGTAGTACCCACTTTATGACGAATACAACAAAACAAACCTAATGTGTCTACTAGTATTTGTTAGGATGTTTTAAGCCGCCGAAGACAAACATTGAACATTTCGCAGCGTTCCCTAAGGTTTTGCGTTGTATACTATACATCGCATCGCGTGGCATCGCGTCGTATGGAATTGCCTTTACATCACACATATAGATGCAACATGTGCAAATGTTACATTTGAAAAAAAAAAACCCTTAGATATTCTTACATACATGGATTATGAAGTATGTATGTATTTAACCAATGCTATTTATTGGAACTAAAAACAGTTTTAAGACAAAATATAATTCGTCTCTTTTTAATAGTTATCGCCCTTTAAAAATGTTAAGTGACGCACACGAGAGTTGGTGCATCCGTTTGCGAGAAATAGTGAAGTACATCTCGCACATGGTAATCGCTTACAAGATATAACACATACATCGCGAAAAAAACATATGTAATGTTTACAATTGAAAAAAAAACACTTAAATATTCTTGAAACTTATATTATGAAGTATGTATTTAAGCAGTACCATTCTTTTGTACCTAAAATCAGTTAAAACAAAATATAATTCTTCTCTGTTAAATAGTTATTGTCTTTTAAAAATGTGAAGTGACGAACATTTATCATACGTGTCTATTCATAGACAAGATTTGTTGTATCTGTGCACAAAACATGACACAGCACTTCTCCCAGCATCGCTTACATAAATAAACATATGACATTTGAAAATTGCTATACAACATGAATATTGTTACATACCTGGATTATGAAGTATGTATTTAAGCAATGCCCTTCATTTGTACCTAAAAAAACATTTAAAACAAAGTATATTTCGTATCTGTTAAATAGTTATTGCATTTTAAAAAAATGTCGAGTGACGGACTCCTGTCATACGTGTCTATTCGTGGCCAAGAGGTGTTAAGTCTTTGTACGAAAGATCGATTACATCAATAAACATAGCATCTGAAAATCGCTTACAAGAATCAAGAAAGATATGGATATACATTATGAATGCTCAGTGTGCCGAGCTTACAATTACATACATGCATTATGAAGTATGTATTTAAGCAGCGCCATTCCTTTTGTACGTAAAAACGGTTAATACAAAATATTATTTTTATTGTTTAAATAGTTATTGCCTTTTAAACATCAAGTAATGTTGTTCCGTCTGTATACAAAAAGTACTACACCACTTTTGCACATGATAACCAACACCTGAGTTATTTTTTTATTGTGTATTATATTGTAGTAAAACATAATAATAAGTTTTATCAAAAGTAAATTGTACTACATTCATATAGGTGTGACACCTTCGAAACATTTATTTCCCACTATTTTACATTGATACCACACTACTCTGCATTGCGGAACATTCATTAAATGAAGTAATGAATTTCAATATGGCTATAGCGTACCAGTTCGTCGCGCGTTGTACCAGTGGTCTGTCGATTTGGAATGTGCATGCAGTGTTGCAACCTTGTTTACCGAAAAATATCTACTTTCGTGCCCGGATTTGAAATTATGCTAATACCTCGCAAATTGTGCTAATATCTCGCAAACCATTGACGTTAGCCCCACAAACCATTTCCTACAAGGTTAGGGTAGGTTAGGTTAGGTTAGGCAACCATAGGAAAAAAAATCACTTCAGGAACAAACCATTCCGTTAGCACCACAAACAATCTCCCGTAAGGTTAAGTTAGGTTAGTATAGGTTAGGTGAGCATAGTTTAAAAAACTAAAAAAATTAAAAACACTTCAGGAAATTTAAATTGAATTCTTTACTCACTTGTTCAGCTTCATCACAATATAAATGGTACTTCAACATTCTATAGTTACATATGCTTCATGGTACCGGCTTGTTTAAAAAAAAAACATGCATTCTTCTGTCCAGTGGAAAATTACTCTTGAAGATGTACTCAAATAAGTAGCCCGTGAAGTAATATTTCTTGGGTCCAAAAACTGGAATTGAATATCTAACATTACGCACCACTCTCTCTATATTCTGAGAGTGAACTGGAATGTCGTCGTTCATCATTCGCTGCAGGATCTCTTGATTAATATGCCCACTTGCCGGTGTATCGATGAACTCCACACTATGGTTAACTTTTAGTTGTCTGTAGCCTGCTCCGTGTAAGTTGATATATGCCTTCCAGCAGTCGGAGATTGTAGTTGTTCCAGGAAGGATGAATTTGCGGATGAGTTCGAGCAGAGTTTCTTCCCTTCGGTTTTGTACAGGAACCATGAAAAAACGTTTAGGGTTTCCCCTTTCGATTCCTCCAAATACCTACTGTTCGTCAAGAGAACATGCCCTTCTATTTATACATTTCTTTCATTTTCCAAACTTGGCTTAATATATTTCTACAATGACTCCCCGACCTACTAATAGGGAGAATTATATATATATATATATATATATATATATATATATATACCGTTTCTGGCAAATTGTAAAAATCCACACGGAATTCCTTTGAATTTCAACTTTGGACGTCCCTGAACTCTCTTCGAACAGATGTAATTCCCCTTCCCATCTCGCCCAATGTGCAATTTGCATGCATTTTCACATTCCTCTTGTTTCTTCACGATTCCGTGTTGAATTAAAAATTCAGCGGTACCTTCCACACCTGCCAATCAACTTCATCACTCATCCTCTACACGTCATCTTGTAGTGATAACACGACGTGGTTTGAAACACTGATTACCGGGTTTACGTCATCTAAGAAACGGAACATTGTGCTCTCGTGCAGAAAGCCAACTGAGGCAGCAGCAACATCATGTCGGACAGAGATTTTCGCATAAAAAAACATGCATTCGCATTAAAATTGAACAAAACTACATTCACGAACTTCCAGAACGCTAGAGAAAATGATTTGCGTAAGTACTTTCTCCTGTAAGAAGTAAGAAATCCGTCACACCTATATGAAAGTGTTACCAAATAAATTAAATAATATCATGTAATTGATTATTATAATACTTATGTTCCCATTGCTTGTGTTGGCTAAGTATACTCTGTTGCAAAGATGTAGCTCTCGCAGACGACAGTTTCCGAGATTTTTTTTTAATATACGAATAGAAATTTCACCCTTCATATTAAATTGTATGTTGGAATATATAGTAGGTGGTGTTGTCGTAAATTAGAGCGCTCTTTTGATAACTAACCTATAACCGCATACAGGCAGCAGTAATTTAACATAACATATCCTGATCTTGTTGCTTCTAGCATGTGCAACGTTTGTTCGGGTAGGAGCACTGGGCGAATTGTGATTCTCCCATCATATTATCTGGCTTATTTGTACAACAGTATGTTACAAGGTAACTGCTGCTCAACGTGGCGTCTTTTGATTGGTCTGAAAAAAATCATGTGATATTGTCCTACAAGTTTATATAAAGCTGTGCACAGTGCAGATCATTCGGTTTTGTAAGAGTAGTCGATGGATACAGACGGTCCGTCGCAGCGCTCCTTTGTTAGAATACTTTCAGGGTAAGCTATTTTGTACAACATTTCACAACTAGTTGTACAACAATGCGTGACAAGGTGACGTTATGTCAGAAAAATTACACTATATTACACAACAAGTTATTATGTAATGTGGTGACTCATATCTAGCGTGGCGTCTTCTGATTGGCTGAAAAAGATCACGTTATATTGCGCAACACTTCAACAAGTCTATACAAGAAGGTTGAAGAGAATGGACGTCCTGTCGCAACGCTCCTCGTAAGACTTTTCCTTCACAAAGTTAAGTTACATTTTTTTCTGCACTGCACGGTGCGTATAAAATAACATACCCCAAACAATCTCACCAAAATGCGTTCTATGAAGACATGCCCTGTGAGGAAAAAAATGCTTCAAGCAAACATTTTGCGAGGCGTTGTCGGACTTGCGTACCAGGCAGGCGATTGACCGCGACCGAACCGTGCAATGAGTGCGAGAAAAAAAAATCACTTCCCGTTCCTCAGCAAGCATCGGCTCACGTGCAAGGTTATTGGAACATTGATGCCGCAACCGTCCACTTCGACCAAGAGGAAAGCGACTTCCTCCACAGACGCTCCATCTGCCAAGCGAGTTAAGCCGACGGTGAAAGCAACGCGATCTGCTTTCGAACAGATATTCCAGGACTTTGCCATAAAATCGCACAAGCCATGCAATGTGCGTTCCTTTTTAATGTATGTGCGCGCAATATTGATGGTCATTATGAACCAGGAGTTTTTGCACCACTCCATCAAGTTCTACGCGGTGCTGTCAGTGACTTTGCCAGACCGTCAGGTGAACCTTACACCTTATGCAACTCTACCAAGTCGAAGGTACTTCATCAGGCGAATATTGCGAACCTCGAGAACGTCCACCATTAGATCGTTGACGAGTTAGTGCAAAAACAGGAGGAGCACCAGGTTAAGGGGTCTCGGGGATCGTTGTGTGGTACTCCACACCGACTTCGGGTCAAGCTCAATAAGTTCTTTCTACTGTCAGCGTCCAACTACTTCCCCTACCACCAGGTGTTGCGGCCAAGGAGGCGGTTCTGAATATTCAGAACGAAGACAACACGTGCATCATGTGGTCGGTGCTGACGGCGTTATACCTGTCCACTGGAAAGATCAGCCGGGCCGATTTGCCCACATGTGCAGTTCAAACCGGAACTCGAAGATGCGATGGTCGGAATCCCTACCTTATGGCAATCAGTGACAACCCCAAGTTTGAGATGCGCGCGCCAGATGCGTCTTGTAAGCGACTGGCCAACGATGTTATGGACTCACCGACGAAAAAAATGTGGTGTACCCCATCCGAGTAAACGACGTGGATGACGACGATGCGCAAGAGATCAACTTGTTGTTTAAAGGCGACTCCTGCCACCACTACACCCTCATCCGCTCGCTCTATAGGTTTGTTTCAAGCCAATGTAGACATGATGGACACCACATCGAGGTGTGTCCTAGGTGCTTGAAAACCTTCGACAACCGGCAACAGGATGATTTCCAGCGCTATCGAAGCCTCGACATCACTACCAAGAAGCTCGCCCACCACGTGCTCTACTGTGGTACCAACAAACCCGCGCGAATGCTCCTGCCAGAACCCGGATCGGTTGAACACTTCCACATACACAGTGCCCCGGTAGAGCATCCTACAATCATCGTAGCGGACTTTGAGTTCTTCCTGAAACCCCTCTCTACTTGCAATCCCGATCCTAAGCTATCCTCCAACACCTCCTACCAGCCCCACGACGTCTAGAGTTTGGCTTATGTTGTGGCGTGGAGAGACCTGCGTGTTCCCCCAAGGTCATCGCGGTCCCGACTCAGCCAAGCACTTCCTCGAGTGGATGGTAGAGGAAACTCGAGAGATAATTAACGTGTTGTTGTCCCCCAAACCCTTGCTGTCTCTGTATCCCGACGATCAGCGTAGGCACAACGAGGCCACCACCTGCCCTGTCTGCGACTCGCCCTTCACCATCAACAACGGGAAAGTACGACACCACGATCAATATTATTGCACTGCAGCTATATTGGTCTGTGGTGCAAGGAGTGTAACAAGTTTGGCTCGGTACCCGCGGTTCGTTCCGGTGGTCTTCCATAATGGCTCAGGGTACGATTTTCACCTTCTTGTGCTATATCTTTGGCAACGACGGCAAACGCATTAACGTCCTAGCGCAGAATGAGGAATGTTACTTTAGTGTGTGTGAGCAAATTGGTGCCAATCCCGGGATCATGCTCCAAAGTCTAGCTGTGGTTCCTAGACTCGCTGTGATTCTTCAAGGCGAGCATCGATGCCTTCGCTGGGAATCTTACGAACGACCAGTTCACCATCACCACCGCTAGTTTCCCGAACTTGGATGTCGTGTTCATCAGGCCTAAAGGGGTCTAACTCTACGAATACGTCGCCGACAGCACCAAGTTCGGGGAAGAGTGGCTACTTCTCCGTGATAAATTCTACATTCGGCTGAGAGGTTACCGACTAAACGTGTCAGCACGCACAATCCATGTGGCAAGAGCTGGGTTGTCGAACTCTCGGCGATTATCACGACGCCTACCTTATGCTTGACGTGACGCTCCTCGCGGATGTGTTCCAGGCGTTTCGCTCAACCGCCATGAGCATTTACCACCTGGACCCCGCGTACTTCTACAGCCTCCCTGGACTAGCATGGTCGGCCATGCTGCTCTTGACGAACGTTGAGCTCCAGCTCCATTCCGACGCAGACATGGCATTTTTCATCGAGAGAGCCGTCCGGCTTGACTTGGTATAGGTGTTGCAACGATACGCGTGTGCCAACCATTCTCAACATGGCAACTGGTTACGAACCCTCCCAGCTATCGAGCTACATCATGCACACAGGCGTGAGAAAACTCTATGGGCACTCTATGATGCAACAACTCCCCTCCGGAAGGTCAGAGTGGGCTGACCCTTCCGGTTTCAATGCCGAAGATTTCGACGTTTTGGGACGCGGCTTCTTTGCCGAGGTGGACCTCGAATTCTCCGTGGAGATTCAGGAAGCTCTCCGCGAAGTTCCGTCTGCTCCGGAGTCAATGTTCGCCTGATTCGGATCAGCACAAGCTGCTCATGTATGTCGAATCCAAGGGAAGGTACGTTGTCTAACACCGAAACCTCCGCTGGGTGATGCAGCAAGTGGTCACGGTTAGGACGATTTACCGCGTCCTTGCGTTCTCGTTCTCTCCGTTGTGGAAGTCGTACATCGACAACAAAACCGAGCACCGCACCGCCGCTTCCTCTGAGCTTGTCCGGGACTTCTTCGAGTTGGTAAACAACACAGTGTTCGGTATGTCAATGGAGAACGTGCGAGATCGCGTGGATGTGAGGTTGGTTGCCAACGCCGAGCATTGCCGAAAGTTGGTGGCGAGCCCGGCTTTTAAGTCTAGGACCATCTGCAACAAGCAGTTGGTTCTGGTCCATATGGACAGGACTCTGATGCTACTAACAAACCAATCTACGTTGGTGATTCGGTCCTGAACCTGAGCAAGCTGCATATGTTTGAGACGCACTATGGCACCCTGCTCAAACACTATGACCGTGCAAAGTCTTACGCAATTCGGTCCGAGGGTGGTGTCACCAAAAAGGCGAAGGGTGTGGGCAGGCCAAGAGTGCCTCACGTTCGAGGATAACGTCGATTGCCTCAGAACCAGGTCGTAGGTTGTACTAGTGTAGCATGGCATCCAGATCGTCGATCATGTGTTGACCACCAACGAGGTGAGCATGGTCGCCTTGGATGCGATGTGTCCTCGAGTGTGGGATCCACACATTCCTGTGGGGCCATTATAAGCTGAAAACCAGCAAAGCCTGTGCCATATGTTCGAAGTCCCTATTTTCTATCAATCGCTTTTCCATGCTCAAACTCTTCTTCTTTTGTAAAAAACGGAACTAACTCCCGCCGTGTCCTATGTGCCAATAAGGGGCACACGCAAAGCCAAAGGGAGCAGTTCCCTTGTGCGCTCAAGTGTGATCATTTTTTTTCTCAATTGTTAAACAGCACTGCGGTTACAATGCATTTAAAACTGTTCGATTACTCGTTCGTTCTTGATGTCATACACGACAGTTTTCTCCACGATGAGGATGACGCTGCACAGGATGTCGGCGGGCAAGGCATTGTGGAACCCACACACAATTTTGATGTTGGTGCGATCGTTGACTACCACCTGCTTCCTCTTCCACGTGTTGATGACGAACATGGGTCTGCGAGCTATGAACTCGTTGACGGTATAGTACACACCCACATTGCCGGAGGTCAGCCTCTTGTAGGCCGTGTACGCTAATACAGTTTCAGGTTGTCGCCGCCTGCGATGTTCAAATTGTAGTTCTCGCGGGGAAATCTCCCCATCTTCCATTTTTATGTTCGAAGTTCTTGATCTTCCAGTTATAGAACTGGTTGGAATCATTCTCCTGATTGTTGTCCTTCCGTGTATGGAAGAGCAAGACCGCGAACTCAAGCATGCCGTACCGAATGCTGTTGAACTGCGTGGTCACGTCGAATTCGAAATGATTGCGAGAAGCAGATTTCTGTACACACTGGTAACCGTAAAACTGGATGGACACTTGGAATTATTCATAATCTATGCTTTGTACTTAAGATCGTGGTTGGATTCGTATTGCACCACAGGTATGCGCAGCTCAATGGACCTTACGAGGCACTTAGCAGCGTCGGGTAGTGTGTTTGGAAGCGGGGAGGTCCCGTCCGGACCGAAGGTGATATAACACATCACCGCGTGCTTCTTGTAGGCGGCTCTGAGAAACGTGACGGGCAAACCGCCTTTCTACATGATCTCCTTGCAATCGGAGAAGAAACCGGGCAGCAGGCGCAATGGAAACAGAACCGTGTGGCTTATGGTTTTGAACTTCTCGCTCGCTTCAAACCTTCTGCCTGCTAGTAAGAGCCGTCGGTCTTGGACAGTTTCAACTCTCCCACGGCCATCGAGGTAATCCCAGGGTAGTCGACTCGATCGATGATGGTGCCATTTCTTCCTGACTTTCACCTCTGAAAAGAGGTACGGTTCAAATTTGTCAACGAGGGTTAATTTTGCATTGGTCAGGAAAGCTTTGCCGCTGTCTCTGTCTAACACGTCGAACATGACCTACAGTTCAGCTCTGTGATGGTGGATGAATCCATCGCCAACATCCACATCTAACTCGATTTCTCGCTTCGGTTCGATGAGGTTGGCAAACGTGCGACAGTTGGGAGAGAAGGACTGCAACTCGAAACTTACGATTTTCTCCATGATGGTTGTTTATAAGACGTTTTTCTCCACGATGGCAGTGGTCGTGGCTCCGGCAAAATCCACCACCTCGTCCATCTCGTTGGTCACGGAAAATTCTATGTTCTCTATGCCATTGCGACACACAGCATAGAGAACATAGAACATATCAGAGACGAGGGCGTGTAGATGATCGGCTCCAGTAACTCCGAGTTCGGTTTGAAGGTATCGATGATCCCAGTCTGCTTGTGGCTGCCCAGGATGCCGTCCGAGGATTTAGTGATCATTCCATCCGCCACGTTGCAGTGCAATTTTAGAGTCTCAATGGCAAACTAATTTAGGATGGTTGGCGCCTTTGTGCTTGATGCCAGGTTCGAGCTTGGTGCCGTTTTCGAATCCAAGGAGATCTCCGACAGTACCCAGGTGCACTGTTTCCGTAGCAGACACCAGTTTACCCTGTAGGTCACGGAGTTTTGAGAAAGCAACACGCCTTTCGGCAAGTGGGCCTTCAAGGTAGACAGGTTGTACTGGCCGGGGGTAACGCTGATTTGTTCGCTACCGAACTTGATGGTGCTGTTGGTCACCGTCAGGTTAGGTATTAGGTACATTCTGTAGAATGCACGAAGGGCGACGGATTTAGGATCGATGATGTCAGGACCCATGTCTCGCTGGTGAGTTGGAAGAGTCCCATCTTACTTCAGGTGCCACAACGATTTCTGGAAATCCTCGATCGTTGGGCTTTTTATTCCAGACAAAATCACGAGCATAGAAACACAGATATGGCCGCAGTTCTTTTCGTCGAAACCTTGCATGCCTTCGTCGTTGTAGTAGAGACCGGAAAAACGAAGGTACTTCACCAACCCAGCAGGTGGCTCGCCGTCGAAAGAATCGAAAACGAAGGCGTTGCTGTTTGCTAGCTTGTGGTAGCAGATGCAGTGCGTCTCCGGATTTTCCAAACTGTCCAGGTTGACCACGCCGCACTCTCTTTTCATCACAACAGAGGGTAGGGAACCGAACATGGAAACACCCTGAGGTGCTTTATTTCCAGTGGCTCAATCAGAGATTCAATGTCGAGGTTGGACAGATTTTTTTTAGCTTCGAGGTTGTTCTTTCGCTTCCCAACTAACGCCTTTTGCCTTTTCGTTTCTTCTCCATGGCTATCTCTATTCTCTTCTTCCATCTCAGACTTGTTCTGCTTGGTATCGATGACGGTTTTGACGATGGCAGCGCTTACACTGTCCAAGTACCCACGGCACCCGGAGCGGCCAGAATGGCTGGTATGCTGGAGATAAAACCTCCAGTCTTCTGCTGCTTCCGCGAACGCAGCAACCATTTTCACTGAGGGATGCTGAGAAGCAATTTCATTCTATGTCCTATAGCTATGCAGGAGCGTTTCTTCTCCCTCTGTTTCTTGGTGAGAAATCCATCAAGAGCTCCGAGAGGCTCGAGGTTCGCGTGGGGCACCTGGTAGTCAACACTCTTTGTTTCCGCGGTGGTTATTTATATATCGCGGGAGACATGGAAAAAGTTTGTGCTTCGGACAAGGCAAGAAAGTGACTGAAGCTCGTCCATCCTATCGTCTATTTTTTCTCTGTCATCATCCTTGCATGCAGGGTCCAGTGAATTCACGACCTTGCCTCCTCTCTCCAATCGTTGTTCGAGTTTGGTGCCGGGGTCGCAGTACTGGTAACATGGCAGGTGAATCTTGAAGGGTAGCTTCTGGATGATGTCGTTCGCAAGACCTCAACCCTCAGCCACGTTCCAAAATTTTGGAGGCAGGGTGTTATTGAACTTGATGAGGTACATATGTTTTTGCTGTCGTTCGCGATTAAGTTGGCGAGCTTGTAGTTAATCAAGTCCACGATGCCCAATTTCTCGTTTCAGAAATTATGGTTACCAGTGTTCTCTTCGCCTGAAATAACCAGCAAAATGCTCACGAGCTTCCTCACGTAGTCCATCTACATAAACTTCTTGGTCAGGGTGTTTTAGCATTTGACGCCGGTGCCCGTTTGGACCTGGTTCCATATCGGCTTTATGAGGTTGTTGTACTTTTTGCCGCTGCTAGATTTGACACGATTCTTCATGGCGTAGTTGTTTTGGTACAGAGCTTCCGTCATGATCTACATTTCCTTGTAACATTGGTAATCCTTTTCTGTGTAATCTCTTGGCTGCTTTTTCGTGATGAGCTCCAGTAGTATAAAAGTGTATTTTCCACGCCATCCTTTGTAGGCATCTCCTATTTCTATGCATTCAACCTCAGACGTTTATATTATGACGATTTTTTGGTGGATTTTATAGCGTTCGACAAGGTTCCAGTACATTTTTCACCGCAACTCTTTTTTTCCTACCTCATCCTTCGTAGGTATGCCACAACCTTACGTGATATAAATTAACCTATTCACTTTTTTACGACCTTCTACTGGCTAAGTAAACCTGCAAGTGTTGTTCTTTTTCTTACGGTCGTACGTGATATAACTTAACCTATATCTTTTTTCTTACGACCGTACGTGAAATAACTTAACCTATATTTTTTTCCTACGATCGTACGTGATATACTCTATGTGATCAGCAGTATCCGGACACCCACCTCAAAATAAAGTACAAGTTTGGGCAACCCTCCATTGGGAACACTGACAGTCAATACAGTGTGGGCCAACTCTTAGCCTTGATGACAGCGTTCACTCTCACAGGCATACTCTCAATCAGGTGCCGGAAGGTTTCCTGAGGAATGGCAGTCCATTCCTCGTAGACCGCCAAAATGAGAAAAGGTATTGATGTGGATCGGAGTGGACTAGCACGAAATCTGCATTCCAAAACATCCCAGAGATGTTCTACGGGTTTCAAGTCAGGACTCTGCGCAGGCCAGTCCATTACTGGAACGTTGTTGTAGTCAAACCACTCCCCCACAATGGTCATCCCCGAACTGGTCTTCGAGGGTAGGCAGCATGAAAGCTGTTAAAATGTTAACTTAAGCTTGTGCCGTGACATTGCTATGTAAAACAACAAGGGGCCAAGCCCCCTCCAGGAGAAACATGACCACACTGTAACCCCGCAACCTCCGAATTTCACTGTCGGCACTATACAGGCTGGTAGATGTCTTTCACCTGGCATTCGCCACACCCACACCCTACCATCGGATCGCCACATTGTGTACTGTGATTCATCACTCCACACAACGGTTTTCCACTGTTCTATGGTCCAGTTTCGATGCTCCTTGCACCACACGAGGCGGCCTTTTTGGATTTGTGTGTGTGATGTTTGACTTATGTGCAGCTGCTCGGCCATGGAAACCAAGTTGCCGCACCTTGCGCCAAACAATAATGGTGCTTGGAGTAGATGCTGATGCAGTTCGGAATTCCTGTGTGACGGTGGCGATGGATGATTGACGATAATGCTGTACGACCCTCTTTAACACTCGATGGTCTCTGGACCTCGATGGTCTCTGGAGGTTGGCCTGCACGCTTTTGGATTGTACAAATCCCTTCACTATAACATTGGAAACAGTGGACAGAGGGATGTTTAGGAGGGTGGAAATCTTACACACAGACTTCCTACACAAGTGGCACCCAAACAACTGACCACGTTGAAAGTCTGTGAGTTCTTCAGACCATCCCATACTGCTGTCTCACACTGTCTGCAGGCTACTGAGTTCGCTGACTATGTGTTCCACGAGGTAGATGGCAGTACTGTGTCGCCCTCTATGATAAACACACGTTTCGCGGTGTGTCCGGATACGTTTTTATCACATAGATTAACTTAATCTATAATATATTTTACGATCGTTCACGAGTAGTTGGAAACGGTATGACCTTTGACCTACTTGTGTAGTAGGTGAAACGGTAGGAGCTGGACGCATCTTTTAACCTACTTTTGCAGTAAAGTAATAAGACCGGTTCAAACTCATCGTAAGTAAGAAGGGCCCTCAGATTAATTTTATAAGATATATTTTTTTTATTTTTCACGTTATATTCGAACCTCGAGGGCACTCAGAGTAATCTTCTGCGATGTACATTTTTAAATTTTTCATGTTATGTTCGAACCTCTGAGCAATCACAAATGTTTCGTGGACAAAAAATCCCCTCCTCCCCCTTGAACTTAGGAATCTAAAACAAATTTCGTACACGTACTCTATGCATCGTCGAAAATATCCCCCGTGTGTGTGTTTTCGCAATTTTAGGTTTTTCAACGAGACCTTGGGACTTGAAAAAAATTCAAAATATTTCAACAGGAGGAACGTTTCCGAGATACAGTCGCAATTTTTGAATTTCACGGAATTTTTGATAGGCGACGACAGAGCCATCTATGAGCAAAAACCTTCAATGTTGGAATATTCTGTTATTTTTATTTCACTACGTCGACTTTTTTTCACTAAAGTATGTCATTAGGGAACCGGCATCTCTCCTTGTGGTAAATTTGGTAATGGCCAATTTGAAAATTGAGTAAAAAAATAACAATGGAGGTGGCGATTGAAAGGTGAAAAAAGAAGACAGGTTTTACATTCTGAATAGAATTGGAAGGTTGAAATTTCTAAGTCGTACTTTACATGTTTTTTTTTAAAAAAACAAAAAAAACATTAATTTTTTGATTTGATTGGAATTTTACTTGCTGTCCCCGAGAAATTCTATATAAATAACTTACCTGAAAATTCTATTGTATTTGCGACCATAATTCTTTAACTTGTTTTAAAGCTACTTTCGAGCAATTATTTCCATTTAAAGTTTTTTTCTAGTTTTTCGACCACGTTGAATTTTGAGTTGATTGGAGTTTTACTTGTTGTCCCCGAGAAATTATATATAAATACTATCGTAACATTCAAGAAAATTATATCGTATTTGCGACCATTGTCCTTCTAACTTGTTTTAAAGCTTCATTCGAACATATATTTCAATTTTAAAGGTGTTTCCTAGTTTTTTGATCACACTGAATTTTTAACATGTTCACATTTTACTTGTTGTTCCCAAGAAATTCTATATAAATAACATACCTGCAAATTTTATCGTATTTGTGACCATAATCCTTTAACTTGTTTTTCAACAAATTATTTCAAGTTTAAAGGTGCTTACTATTGATTTCGACCAGATTGAATTTTGATCAAATTGAATTTTGACTTTTTACTTGTTGTCCCCAAGAAATTCCCTATAAATAACATACCTAAAAATTCTATTGGTTTTTACTTAACTTTGATCTGTGTGAAATCGTATTAAAAAATGGCATCCTCCAGTTTCAATCGTAAACCTGATAAATCCGAATGCGTTACTTGTGGGAAGCTAATCTCAAGAAACAATTTATTAGTACATAGGGCAAGATGTAGAGAAACAGGTTCGTGAATAAATTGTTTGTTACCTTCGAAGCCCTGTCCTCAATATGCAAATAAAATTAGCATTTCTAATCTAAATAGGCATCTGAAAATTTGCAAATTATCGACTGGATCTCTACCGAAAAGGAAAATTAATAATCCAGTAACTGAAGCTTCTACTTAAAAACAAATTAAGTTATCCAATGAACGTAAACCAATTAGGTCTGCATTTGACGGCCAGCTCAAGGATTTCTCTTTTACGTCGGAACCAGGCTGTGACATTCCTAGTTTCTTGAGCGAAACGAAAACATCTATAATAAATATTCTGAAAGATAAATTAACAAACAATTCCATTAAAGTATTTGTTGATATATTTTCTGAATACGAGATCCCGATGGCACAACAAATATTTTATGTCAAAGAACGAAAAACCAAGATCTTCATGTCGTGGATATCGATAATTTGGACGACTTCTATTCTAATCTTTCCAACGAATTGGTTAAGAAACACTACCATTTCGAGGGTAGAGGGTGAGGTTGGATATTGTGCGGTAGTCCTCATACATTAATCGCTGATTTAAACAAATTCACGCCTCTTTCGAGATCCCCTCACGAATTACCAACGAAATTGAATCAATTCGATCACCTTTCGGCATCTAGTTACATTCCTCTTCGACCTGACATTCAAAATAAAAACGCTGTGATCAATATCCAAAATAATGACAACAGATGCTTTCTCTGGTGCATCTTGGCAGCTCTGAATTCAATTCTTTGGTGAAATCATCCGGAGCGGGTTGGACATTACAAGCAATATGCAGATGAGGAATATGCCAAGGCGGGCATCGAGTATCCAGTTGCTCTTAATGATATATCAAAGTTCGAAAACCGAGCACGAGATGCAGAAGGCAAGCGATTAGCTATCAATGTATATTCTTACACATCAATTAAGCATGTTGTACATCCCGTCAGGATAACTAATGTTGATGATGATGAAGCCCTGGAAATAAATCTCCTTCTTGTTTCCAACGAGCATTGTCATCACTACTGACTCATTCGTTCACTTTTCCCGTTGGTCAGAAGCCAAATAACGAAGCATTCAACTCACATCGAAGTTTGTCCAAGACGCTTAACCGTGTTCGACGATAAAAAACAACTCAACCATAGAAAATACACAGGACGTCAAATTGCTATTGACAAACTTGCCGAACATAAAATATTTTGCGGCGACAACAAGCCAGCTCGAATGTTGATGCCCAAAGCGAAAGAGGTCGAAGAATTTGGGATTCAGAGGGCCTTGCTTGAACACCTTGCCATGATCATAATTTCGAGATCCGGTTTGCAATAGGAGAGTGGTTGAGCAAAACCACTCTCCTATTGCAAACCGGATATCGAAATTTCCTCCACCACAACTTACCAATTACATGAAGCAAATAGTTTCGGTTACGTTGTCATGTGGCAGGATAGAATAGATGAGCCTTACGTATATGGCGGAGAAGATGCTGTCGAAAATTTCCTGAAAAAGATGATCGAAGAGGTTGGGAAAATTGGAAGCTTCTTGCAAATATCGAAAGCGATGCTTCCGTTACTCCTAATGAACTTCGAGATTATAATAACACTGAGGTATGTCCGGTGTGTGATAAACACTTCACAGATGAGAACCGGAAAGTATTTTACCATTCGCATGCAGACGGTCGTTACATCAGTGGAATCTGTAACATATGCAACCTTAAAATCCAAAGACCGATGTTTGTCCCAATATTCTTTCGTAATGGATCCAATTACGACTTCCATTCTTTAATTAGGAATCTTGGATATGTTACAGATTCTAGATTCGTACAGATTTCTCTCTGCCAGCTTGGATGCTTTAGCGAGTAAACTTTCAGAAGAAGTTTTCCATAAGTAGATATAGAACTTATTAGACGTAAATGCATTTATTCATATGAATATATAGAACCGATGAATCCAAATTTAATGACAACACTCTCCCGCCACGGTCAAAGTTTTACAGTTGCCTCAAAGATTCACATATTACGGACGTAGAATACGTGCATGCGAAATTAAAGTGGGATACATTGAAATGCAATACTCTCGGGGATTATCACGACGCATTGAAATTAGAATTAACAATAATGTAATTGGTATTTTTTGTTGCACTGAACACTGGTTAGTAAAAGATGAAACAACGTTTAATTATATTGATAATTTAAGTATTGCATCTAGTTACAGTAGGCCAAATATAATAAGAGGCGGGTCTTTAATTTTCACTCAGAATGAACTTAAAAGTAACGTAGTTGAAATAAAGCAAGCTGTTGAGTTGTCTGTAGAACAAGACTTTGAATGCGCCGCGATTGAAATAGCTATTTACAACTTATGTGTAATATCAATAAATAGAACGCCTAGTGGAAATATGGATGTATTCTTAAACAAGTTAACATTAATACTAGATCTCGTAACAAAAAGCTTCAAAAAGAATATTGTTGTTTGTGGAGATTTTAACATTGATGTATCTAAAGACACAGCAGAAAAAAATAGTTTTCTGGATGTAATGAACTCTTTTGGTCTGTTTCATACAATTACAACTCCAACTAGAATCACCAACAAAACAAAAAGTACAATAGACAATATTTTTACCAATATAAACGTTAATAAATATTCAGTAGAAACTAGCATAGGTTTTTCTGACCATGATTCTCAGCTTATTAAGGTAAACGTAATAGAAGACTAGCGGAATCATAAACCACGCGTAAAATTCAGAGTTATTAGACCTACAAACAATGATGAGAACATTTCAAAATTCAGAAACGCGATTAAATCAGAAACATGGGATTTTATAAACAATATGGCTGTAAACGTAAACGCGAAATTCGAAAAATTTCTTGATACTGTAAGATACCATTTTAATAAATGTTTTCCCATAAAAAAGCACCAGTTCACAACAAAACCAATTGCCTATGGATAACCAAAGAAATTAAATATATTAGCAAATTAAAACGATCATTGCATAAACAGAGTAAATATGCAAACAGCCCTACCCTTAAAGATCATTACAAACAGTTCAACAAAAATTACAAGAAAACATTAAAACATTGCAAACAGTTGTATGTTGATAAAAGTTGAATAATTCAGAAAACAAAACTGCAGAACTATGGAAAATAGTTAATCATATAACAGGTAAAAAAACGACCACGAATCATGATATCATATTAGAAGCAGGCAATGTAATAGAGACTGATCCGCAAATAATAGCCAATACTTTTAATAATTATTTTGTTGATGTAGCACTTAACCTGCAACGTAACATCAGCGTAACGGACACATACAAAGAAAAGTTAAATTACGTGAAAATATCTTTCACGCATTATTTTTATATGACCCGTACTACAAACGAAGAAATTTCCAACATAATTCGGAATATGAAATACAAAAGGTCAACAGGGCTAGATTCAATGCCTATTAACGTGATCAAAGAGATTTGCACGTACATTAACGAGTCTTTGGCTAAATTAATTAACGAGTGTATGGAAAATGGTAGCTTTCCAGATTGTCTAAAAATATCAAAAGTAATACCCTTATATAAGAAAGGAAATAAACCAAAAATTGAAAACTATAGACCAATTTCCTTATTGTCAATTTTTTCAAAAAAAATCGAAAAATTAATTTATAATAGGATAATAAAGTATGCAGAAGATAAAAAGATACTCATAAAGCAACAAAATGGGTTTGTTAAATCGAAAACAAGAAAAAATGCCATTTTTGATATAATTGATAATATTCTTTCCGCCATAAACAAAACGTATTCTGTTGTTGGAATTTTTTGTGATTTATCAAAAGCATTTGACTGTGTGAATCATCACATACTACTAGAGAAATTAAAACACTACGGAATCTGCGGTCTATCAAATAAATTAATAGAATCCTATTTATAGAATAGAAAACAGAGCGTTGCAATAAATAGCTTATCCAATAATGGGACGCAAACAACATATTACACCGAATTGAAAGATGTGGTTATTGGAATCCCCCAAGGATCGATACTAGGACCCCTATTGTTTTATTGTTCATAAATGATCTTCCAGCAAATGTTGAAACTGCCCAAGTTACTCTTTTCGCTGATGATACTACGGGTTTAGTTGATTCTGTTAACGATGTAACTTTAATTCAAAAAACGGAAGAAGCTCTTACTGAACTACAAAGCTGGTTTTCAGCAAACAAACTTTCTATGAACAACGAAGAAACTAATATAATAAAATTTGGTGTATCTAGAGCCAAAAACTCTTCTATTAAGCAAGATAATTTCACAGTAGGGCATGCCGTTATAACAGCTACTAACAATACAAAATGTCTTGGAATATTTATAGACGAGTGTCTAAACTGGAAAGTTCACATAGATCATTTATGCAAGAGGCTAAACACCGTATGTTACCAATTAAGAACCTTAAAAAATAGTTTCAATACAGTATGTATGCTAAATATCTATTTCTCTAACTTCGAAAGTATTTCGAGGTATGGTATCCAATTTTGGGGGAACTCGGCTCAATCGGAGAGGATTTTTAAAATTCAAAAAAGAGCATTGCGTATTTTAGCAAATGCACACAAAACTGATACATGTAAACCTCTTTTCAAAAAATTCCGTATATTAACACTTCCAAGTTTGTACATACTTGAAACACTTACTTTCATACACGAAACAAAATCGAACTATCCAAAGAACATAGACAGCCACAAGTACAATACCAGACAAAAATATAACTTCCACATTCCCACAGTGCGGCTAACTGCATTCCAAACAGGACCTTTTTACTCAGGCATCCAGTTATACAATATATTACCAAAAAGTTACAAAAAGTTTGAAAGATCTACAATCTTTAAAAGTCAAGTGAAAAAATTGTTATTGGAATACACATTATATTCAGTTCAAGAATTTCAAGAATTAAATAACTTTATAAAATAAATGTAGATTGTATACACTATATAATATGTACTTTTACAGCACTAGTTCGCTTCAAGATATAATTTGTCAATGTATGTTTTACTATTACATTATGTTATATTATAAAAACATTCTGCCAAATGGATGTATAGATAATATATATTATATATTATGTGCGATGTCAACATGTTGTATTTTGTAATGTACATGCACCAATGCTCCTCAGGGGTACTTTCGGTGTGAAATTTGCTCAATAAACTCAACTCGCAGATGTTTTTCAGGCATTCAGGAAAACGTTAGCGAATATTTACAAGTTGGATCCTCCACATTTTTGCAACCTTCCTGGTTTGGCGTGGTCGGCCAAGTTGTTCCAAACAAAAATCAAGCTGGAACTTATTTCGGACTTCGACATCTTACTTTTTATCGAGAGGGGAATACGTGGGGGGATGGTTCAATGTTCGCAGAGTCATGCAATAGCCAATAACATGCACATTGCCAATAATCCATATAACTCATAACGATTCATCCATCAAGTTACAATATTTATCATGATGTCAACAATTTATGTGGATTTGCTATGTTACAGAAACTTCCCTACGGAGGATTCGAGTAGGTTGATCCTACTTCAATTGATATAAATAATTTCGACGATAGGGAATGTGGTTTCTTCGCAGAGGTAGACATTGAATTTTCAGACAATTTGCAAGATATGTTTTCGGATTTACCACCAAATCAAATGTCCACCCGAATCAAAAGAAAAGAAGCTTCTGATGTCACTTGAATCTAAAGAGAGATATGTCGTGCACTACAAAAGTCTACGGTTTTTGTTTGGGCAGGGAGTTCAGCTAGTAAATGTGAGAAGAATACTCAAGTTTAAACATTCCGAGTGGCTAAGACCGTACATTGAGACCAATACAAAACACAGAACCGCCGCCACTTCAGATTTAGACAAATATATTTTTTTAAATTGATCAACAACGCGGTGTATGAAAAAACGATGGAAAATGTTAGACAGCATATAGACATAAAATTGATTTCGGATAAAAATAAATGTACAAAGTGGGTGGCCGAACCAAGATTCAAGTCGCGAAAAATTTACAATTTTTATTATGACGTAATGAAACCATTCTACAATGATAATATATCACTTTTGTACATAGACACTTACAGTTTTATTTATTCCATACAAACACCAAACTTATACGAAGACCTTGTTAGATTATTTTAATACAATACTTCTTCCTATCCCCAACCGAACAGATTTGGAATTCCTTCCCACAACAAGAAGGTTCTCGGCAAATTGCAAAATGAATGCAATGGTGATATTATTGATGAGTTTGCAGGGTTGCGTTCAAATATGTACGCAATAAGGAGTAGTGGGGTTTGACCTATAACCAGCACCACTTACAAGTGTAGAAAAGGAGAGGCTATTTGATTGAACAATCCGATTTGCCTACACTTAAAACAAAGCCAAAAGGGGCTTATACCCCAATTCTTCAGGTGTGATATGCCCTGATTTTTTAAGAATTTTGAATTCTAGTGTAGAAAAGGTGAAGCCTCTCAGACAGATTTGCCCACACTTAAAACAATGGCAAGAGGGGCTTATACCCCAATTCTTCAGGTGTGATATGCTCTGAATTTCAAGAATTTTGAATTCTAGTGTAGAAAAGGTGAAGCCTCTCAGACAGATTTGCCTACACTTAAAATTATGTCAAGTACCCATATCATCTTATTGTTTATAGTGTGTTTTTTCTGTCAAAATCCCAGGAGACCCAGTAGAGTGTAGTACATAGCCCCATGGTTTTTATTGCCTTGCAATCAGGAGGCCTCTGGGTTTGAATCCTCATAAAATGTGAAGCCTCCCCTGATGGCAAAATGTTAATATTGTTGCCTTGTAAACAAGAGGCTCGGGTTTGAGTCCTGATAAAATGTGTAAGATTGAAATACATGTTGCAAAATAATATCTCCATACGTGAGATTTTGAGAATAATTATTGTTAGTTGATATATAATTGATAGCTCCCAGATCTGAAAACCTGGAAAAAAGTGTTTTACAACAGCATAAAAAGAGCAAAATTATTTTATATTGGGGATCACCAGGGCCAAGTTATTGCTGTTATAATTGTTTTGGCATAGTTCTGTTTTTTTTTGGACCAAGAAATTTTATATAAATAAACAACAAAAATGCCAAAACAAAAATATTGCAATCAGTGTAATAAAAATATATCTAGTTCTCATTGGGCCAGGCACCGGCATATTTGCGACCGTAAGAAATGCAGAAAGGCCATGAAAATGTGTCCAAGATGCCACAAAATATTAAGCAAGGCATATTACAAATGGCATAAGTGTAATTCTTATGTACAGTCATCAACATTGCCCTCACAACCATCCACATCTGTTCTGAAAAGGAAGCATGAAGCACCTGTTAATGCTGGATCTGCAAAGCAGCCACGCTATGCAACACCTATCCGTAGCAGTTTTAACGGCCAATTAAGGGATCACTGTTTTGAATCAGAGCCAAGATGTGGCATTAAGAATTTTTTGAACAGTGTAAATCCTGATGTGCAGGCAATTCTAAATGCACAAAATGGGTCTTATAAGCTGTCCCTCAAATTGTTTGCACAATATAAGAAGGCAAATGGCACAAAATTTACACAGCCCCACATAACAGAAACTGTACCGGTATATTCAAATACAAATTCAGACAAAATAATAGGCAATTTGATAGATCAATTGAATATTAAACACTCTGAATTTGCAGCAAAAGAGTCTGGATGGAGACTATGTGGATCTCCACACAAGTTATATGTTAATATTTCTGAATTCAACCCATTACAAGGTTCCACTTATGTGCCATTACCTGCCAATATCAAAAACAAAACAGCCGTGGTTAATATAAAAAATAATGACCAGAAATGCTTTTTGTGGTGTATTTTAGCTGCTTTGTATCCAGTTTCAAGGAATCCTGATAGAATAACTTATTATAAACAGCATGAAAATGATTTTGATGAGGCAATGGAGGGTTTAGAATATCCAATGTCTGTTCAGAATATTGATAAATTTGAAAAAAAGGCCAGGAATATTAATGGAAAACAATTATCTATTAATGTATTTATTTGTTCCACTGGCCGTGACAATTGCTTGATAGATCCTCTCAGAATCAGTACACTTGATGATGAATCTGCTGTTCCGATTGATCTGCTCTTAATTGAAAAGGATGGCACAAATCATTACACTCTGATACATAATCTTGAAGCTTTAGTGAGAACACAACTAGACAAATCCAATACAATATTCAAGTTGTGCAGAAGATGTTTGAGTGTATTTGATGGCAGAAAAATGGTGAATGGTGTTTGTGAAAAGAATGCAGAAATTGCTAAAAACAAGTTAATTGAGCATCTGAAATACTGTGGTAATTATAAACCTGTTCATATGCTTATGCCTAATCCAAGTGAAAAAGCAAAATTCAAAAAGTTTGAAGCCTTGTTGGAACACCCAGCTTATATTGTCTGTGATTTTGAATCAAACCTCAAACCTCTTGCATTCTGCAATCCAGATCCTGAAGAATCTTCAATTACACCATACCAGCTACATGAACCTTCCAGCTTTTATTATGTGGTTGTACAGGATGGTGTTGTTAGTAAAGAAAATTTATACATGGGAGCAGATGCCATCAAAGAATTTGCACTTAGAATAGAAAATGAATGCCATGACATAGCATCTAATATTTTATTAAAATCAAAACCCATGTTGCCTTTAACAGAGAAACAGATTGAAGATTTCAACAATGCAGAAAAATGCCCGGTATGTGATTCTGAATTTTCAGATACAAATATCAAGGTGAAACACCATTCTCATACAGATGGTAAATTCTTAATGGCCCTGTGTAATAGCTGCAATATTAAGATCCAGAGACCAAAATTTGTCCCCATATTTTGCCATGGAGCATCCAATTATGATTTTCATCATTTGATCAGATACGAGGGGTTTGACAAGCAGAATTTAAATATTTTAGCTTAAAATGATGAGAAATATATTGCTATTAGCAAAATAATTAAAGTTAATGGTGTTCCTATTCACATAAGATTTCTTGATTCATACAGAATTTTATCTGCTAGCCTGGCTACACTGGCCACTCAATTATCTGATGATCAATTCAAAATCACATGTGCTTTGTTTCCAAATCAGGACCTGAAATTAATTAGGCGGAAGGGTGTATATCCATATGATTATGTTACAGATTTTTCTAAATTTGATGAATGTTCTCTGCCACCACAACAAAAGTTCTACAGCAGAATCAGAGAATCTGGAATCACTGATGAAGATTATCACCATGCCCAGTTGATGTGGAACAATTTAAAATGCCAGACATTTGGTGATTATCACAAGGCTTATTTAAAACTTGATGTAACCCTCTTAGCTGATATATTGCAGGCATTCAGAAAATCTTCCATGCAAAATTATAAACTGGATCCAATGTATTTTTACAGTGCTCCGGGCCTAGCATGGTCTGCAATGTTTTTAAACACTAAAATGCAATTGGATCTGATCCAGGATCAGGACATGTACTTGTTTATGGAACAATGTATAAGAGGAGGCATGGTGCAATGTTCTCAGAGATATGCCAGAGCAAATAACAAATATATTCCTGATTATGATCCAGCACTGCCATCTAATTATATACTGTATGTAGATGCAAACAGCCTCTATGGTTATACCATGATGGATAAACTGCCATATGCAGGGCTTGAGTGGGTTGAAAATTTCAATATTGAAGATCTTAAGGATTTTGATGACAGTGACTATGGCCTCTTCTTAGAGGTTGATCTGACAATTCCAGATAATTTACACAACAAATTTTCTGATCTGCAACCAATTCCCGAGGTTAAGTGCTCACCTGGCTCTAAACAGAAGAAATTGATGATGACACTGGAGCCAAAACAGGGCTATGTCATATATTACAAAAACCTCCAGTTCCTGATGAAACATGGTGTTCAAGTGAGCAAAGTTGGCAAAGTTTTGAGGTTCAGGCACTTAAAATGGTTGAATCCATATATTGATACAAACACAGAGCTTCGAACATCTGCAAAGAGACAATTTGATAAGGCCTTGTTTAAATTGATGGTCAATTCTGTATATGGCAAAACTATTGAAAATGTCAGAAAACATACCGATGTTAAAATAATTACTGACCCCAGCCTGAGCAAAAAATTGGTTGCTAAACCTAATTTCAATTATAGAAGAATTTATGATGAAAATATGGCACTTTTCAACATGAAAAAACAAAGATTAAGTTTGATAAACCTATTTATGTAGGGGCTGTGATATTGGAATTTGCCAAATTACACATGTTAAAATTGTATTATCATGTGTTGAAGCCTTTTTATGGTGATTGTGTAAAATTGATGTACATGGATACGGATAGTTTTGTTCTTGATATTCAAACAGAAGATGTTTATAAAGATATGGCACAGCCTGCATTGCTTGAATATTTTGATACTAGTGAACATACAAGGATTCAACACCACAACAAAAAGGTGCCTGGCAAGTTAAAAGATGAGACACTTGGTGATGTTATTGTGGCATTTGCTGGGTTAAGGGCCAAGATGTACAGTTTTGAAACATATAGTGGTGTTGTTGCCAAAAAAGCCAAGGGCATTGGCAGAGTGATTGTGGAAACAGAGCTCCAATTTGAAGATTATAAAAATTGTCTCAAATCATGTAGCACAATCAGAACATCAGAAAATAGAATTCAGAGTATAGATCACTTATTGACTACAAATATTGTAAGAAAAGTGGCTCTGGACCCACATGATGATAAGAGATGCATTTTATCATGTGGCATACATACTTTACCTTGGGGGCATTGTGATTTGAAAAATGGAAATCAATGCCCAATTACAGAGCATGATTTGAAATAAATAAACATGCCTATGAACTTATTTGGGTTCAAAAAACAGGCTATTATGGAGCTGCCAACACCACAACCCTCTTCTGATATGATATCTAAACTGAGTGGCTTGTTAATTATTCATCTGAACAGCATACTTACAGATGTTGATGATGAAACAGGCAAAACATTGTACATATTTAACAATAATTTAAATCATTACCAATTACCTGTAGGTGGGCAATTGCAATTTATTACAACCCCTGAGGGTGATGTCAAGATTTCAGTAGGGAGAAATATTTATAGAATTAATCACTCAAACATGATTTCTGGCACTGTATATACTGTTTCTGCTGGTGACTGCTTATATATTGAGGTCCCTGGATCATATGACAAGCTTATACCCTTTTTTATAGAATTAAGAATCAGATACTCTATAATAAATAACCACTAAAACAAAAATGCCTAATGATATATTTGGCCATACAAGGCATGAAGATCACAGTGATGAGATTCTGATGCTTGATGTCAGAGTCAAGAAATTAAGAAGTGATTTACAAGCTTTACAAACCACACTCAATGCCAGTCTTCAACTAGAAATTACAAATTTGCAATCACAATGCATGGACCCTCTTCTTAAAATTGATTCTGAACTCAAATTGTTGCTTCAAAAATATACTGATCTGGCAACATTAGATAATTTTCAAAGTTTAGAAGAAGCTGTAGCAGCTCTTCAAGCCAAATTTAAGACCCAGGCCACCAGTTCTGAGCAATTGAAACAACAATTGGAAGAGCAAATAAATAATGACCAGGCACAGCTCCAAACAATTGTCAAAAGCATAAAATCACAAGAAGATTTTGATCTAGTGATTTCCACTCTAAAAGAACAGATTCAATCATTCCAAATACCTAATCTGGATCCTCTGCACAATGCCATAGCCGAGGTTAAAGAAAAAATTGAGACACTTGAAAATTTTATGAACAACTTGCCATCTTCTGATGCTTTGAGTGCAATAACTCGGAGTGTAGCAAATATTAAGCTGCAACTTGAAACATATGAAGATTTTGGAAAAATTCAAAGTACCATAACCCATCTTGAAGGTACAATAGCAGCAGTGCAAAGTGATTTGGCAAATGTATAAGAAACTCTAGAATCTCGCCTGCCCGGTATTGTAGATACTCTTGTTAGTGTCCAGCACCAAATCACAAAGCTTGAAAACCTCAACACTGAATCTGAACTATCTCATTTTCATCATTTGATTGATGATATTCAAACAATACTTGAAATTTTACAACAATCCACACCCACTCAGGCAGATATAGCCCTGCTCCAAAATGCTATGCAAAATGTGGCTGATGCTTCTGAATTAAACAATGTAAAATTGGCACTTGAATCTTTGCAAAATACAGTATCAAATCTCCCTACATCACAGGAACTTAAAAATATTAAGAGGGCAGTGAATAGGATATTGAAATCAGAAGATATCAAGAATATCCAAGCAGAGATCAAACATCTCACTCAGACAGTGGCCACTCTACCAACCAATCAACATATTAATGAACTGCATGCCCTGTTTGAGGATATCAGAAGACAGGTCCATGATCTTACTGCTCAAAATTCAAAATTGGCAGTTGAAAATTTGCAACAAATTGTAGCTAATATCAAGCAACAGCTAGGAACCATGGAATCCAATCAAGCAAATGCCCTGTCTGTTTTTGCCACCCAGCTTCAAGAAATTGTGCAACAATACAAGAAACTTATTGTGGACATAAAAATCAAGCCAGGCCATGATGATGTTGTTAGAACCATCAATGAGCACCTTGAATCTGTAACAAGCATATTGCTTACAGCAGAAAAAAAATAACAGGCATAATCGAGAATCCAAAACATACAGTAATTCTTGAATTGTACAGCATCCCCAACAAAGAATATGATTCTCCATTTACACCAGGTGGCAAAATATATATGCTGTCCCCTGCACAATTTTATTACCAATTTTTTGTTGGGGCACATTGAGACCAATCAAAATCAAATATTGGCTTCAACCACAGGCACACCACTACCCCACCTTATCAATAACAAATGCTGATAACAAAGTGAAAATCACCAGTGTAGAATTAGAAGGTTTTACAGATCCCAATACATTAGAAACAGCATATGTTGAAGATGATGGATCTCTGGAATTTAAAATACAAATAGGGGACAAATTATATTTAGAAAATCCTGCAGTATCAGCTGCTGAACACCCCATAGTTGCAATATTCTTGTTTACATATTATGTCTAGAAAAATTATTGTTGATGAATTACACAGACAGGCCAGACATAATTTTAAGAGACTCCCAGTAGTCACAAAGGGCATAGATGATTTATGGCAGAGCGACTTGATTGAAATGGCAAGTGGACAGTTGAAAAACTTAGACAAAATCAACAAGGGCTACAAGTATCTACTCACTGCCTGTGGTAAAACTACACTAATGGTTGATAATTTTTTATTGGCACCCAACTGGTGAGACTGGTAAAACAGGCACTTGTATGTCTTCTCTAAGAGCTTGGAACAATTAAAATATCAGCAGCTGATGAAGCTATATGATGGATTGGATATTGCCACTTTTGAACCAGATGTTAAGCCACTTCATGAATGTCTCGATAATTCTGTTGTTGTGTTTGATGACATTATACTGGATAATCAAAACAAGGTTAGAAATTTCTTTACACAGGGCCGGCACAAAAATATTGATTGCTTCTACCTGGCACAGACTTTTTCAAAAATACCCAAGCAACTGATCCGAGACAACAGCAATTTTATATGTGTGTTTCATCAGGATCATACCAACCTCAAACACATACATGATGAATATGTAGGTGGGGACTTGAGCTACAATGATTTTTCTAAGTTTTGCAGTTGGTGCCGGAACCAGGACAGTTATGGGTTTGTCACAATTGATATGACAAGAACACCCAATAGTGGCAAATACAGAAATAAAATCAACAATTTTCTAGACATTGAAACATATATAAATAAACATGAAAAGGCCAATTATTGATGATCTTAAATTAAGAGATTATCTTGTAAAAAGATTTAAGGGATGGAAATCAGAGAACCGGGGAATTTATGAAAAACACAAACAAACAGAACAGCCCATAATTGATGCTATTAATGATTTAGGTAAGAATATCAAAACTGTTACAGAGCAAAATCAAAATTTGATCATAGAGCTTGTACCTGTAGCTGCAAGAAACATATTAGATTATCCATTCACCCCACTTTCCAGTATTCATACACCTAGTCCTATTGCTCCTAGAAGAATTGAAGCTACTCAGGATCCTATTGAATTGGGTCTTCTTGCTCAAAAATATTTAACCACACCTAAAGACAATAAAGATGAGGTGTTTCGCTTATATGCTGACACAGAGCTTGATGGTAGCATCATACATAGAATTGGCAATTTCAGAGTAACATTTATGGGGGATGATCTGATTGTTTATTCAGAATCTCGTCTCGGAGAAAAAGGTGCTTTTGTTAAATATCCCGGCACACCTGGGTTGTGGGAACTGATGACTAGGAAAAGGCCTGGCAGCTATACAGATCAAGATTATGAATATTACAAAGAAATATTAATAAAATCAGATGCTCTATACCAGAACAATGATCCCACACAAAAAAGAGTCAAGTCTAGCAGTGGGGCAAAATACAATAATTTAATCAAGCCCATATGGTCACAAATTAAGACTGGCAGTGGAATCAAACAATACAACACCCTGCCTAAAGAATTTGTGTGGGTTGATGATGTCAGGAAACTTGTAGATAGGTTATTGGTGATTGCTGGGGAGGAAAATGCTGCCAACCACAATTTTTACAATGAAAAGGTTGGAATTATGGACATGATAAGCACCAAATTGTCTAATTTTATAGTGAATGACACTAAGGGGATTGGATATCTTATAAAAATTATTAATACTCTACCCCCCAAATTTTGGAATATTTCTGAGGGTCGGGGCTTGGTTAATGACATTATAAACAAGCTGCCATTTGAACTACATATTCCAGGCTATCAGTATTGTGGTCCAGGCACAAAATTGGATCATAGATTAAACAGAGGGGATCCTGGTGTAAATCCCCTAGATGCTGCTTGTAGAGACCATGACATAGCATACAACACACATTCTGATCTTGACAAGAGACATGTTGCAGACTCGAAATTAGAAGAGGCTGCATTTGGTAGATTTGTAAGCAAAGATGCTTCTTTAAGTGAAAAAATAGCAGCATTGGGAACCACCATAGCTATGAGCACCAAACAAAAACTGGGGTGGGGGCTGTGAATATGTATATAATAAACCTACAATGAAGGCCAAGGGTGTTATGTATCAAATACCTTATGCAGGTCTCAAATCTCTTGGGCCTATTGATAGCCTTTTGACCAAAAAGCAGCGCAAGAAAAAAAAATCTTGTATTGCAAAAGGCCATGGTATGAAATTTTTGCTTAGTACCCCCCAATTAAAAAAAATACAGCAATCAAGAAAAAAATCACATGTGGGGGGTTTCATATTTACTATCCCTGCCATCTTAGCAGCACTTGGGGCTGTTGGGAGCTTGGCTGGGGGATCAGCTGCCATAGCAAAAACAGTAATAGATGCCAAGAAAAATAGGGCAGAATTAGATGAATTGAAGCGCCATAACCTGGCCATAGAGAAACAAGGCAAAGGTGTTAAGAGAGCCATGAATAAGTTTAAAAAAACAAGAGCCGCTTACAAACCAAGATATTGAAGCTTTAATCAAGCCACTGGGCATCAAAAATTTTAGAGGTGTGTACATGTCTGATTCTTTACCAGAGCAACCACTCAACAAAGAGTGTGGCATTGTTAATTTGGATAAGTACAAAAATCAGGGCACTCACTGGATCTGTTATCTTAAATATTTAAAAAATGAGGCATTTGTGTTTGATTCATTTGGAGGTGTTCCACCTGAAAATTTAATAAAATATCTAAAATCAGCTAATCTTTATTACAATAATGCCCGTGTTCAAAACTTCAAAGATGTTAATTGTGGACATTTGTGCTTATCTGTTCTTAGATATATGTCTCAAATAAATAAACCATCAATTGAAAATTTTCAAAAGGCCCTGTGGTATCTGAAACATCATGGGGGTATTCCATCTCACCAGCCAAAATTCAATATTGAAACTCAAATTGCATGATGACATAGTGTATCCCAAAACAATAGCTCTCAGAGCATTTTATGGCATGTACTTGATCCCTAATATTACACACCACAACAACAAAATTGCAGTAGGGGATCAAAAAATTGTCATCACTCCAGGGCAATATAATCTGTCCACTCTAAATGCTCAATTACCCAGAGGTGTAGTGTTAAGTCAAAATTCTGTCACTCACAGAGTAGAGATTGTATCTGCTACAGAAACAGTGGATCTGGGTACTATAGGAGAGCTGTTAGGCTTTGAGAACAACACAAAACTTGAAGCGGCCATCAAACACACTGCTATTAATATACCTAAATTCTTAGCCATAGAGACTCTGAATATTCACTGTAATGTGGCTGAGGGTATGATCACCAAATCAAATGGCATAGGCACTCACAAACAAACTGGCATCATTGCAACATTCAAACATAATTCTGAATTTATGGAGCCAATCATCTACACTCCATCCCCAACATTATATTTTCCAGTGTGCCATAATAGAATAGATAATATTGAATTGATGGTCACTAATGAAAAAGAAGAATTAGTTGATTTTGCTGGAGCCACAACAACTGCAATCATAGAGATTAATATTTAAATAAAAATACATACAAGAAGAAAATGGAAAATATTGAGAGTTATGAGCTACAATCATTCCCCCCAAACAGGAGGACATTTGCAAATTTAAATCAACCCAACACAGAAATTGAGGTTGATCTTGATGTAGGGGATGGATTTATACACCCCCACAGAGCAGATCTATATATCAAATGTGATGTTGTAAAGCTCGATGGAACAGATTATCCGGCAAATTCAAATATAAGATTGGTAGACAATTTTGTGCCGCATCTGTTCTCTGAAATTGAGATCAGAAAGCATGGTGTTGTTATAAACAGAATAGATTATCCCGGCATTACCTCCACAGCTTTGGCCACATTAAAATTATCCAAAACCGAGGCTTCTTACTACAAAATAGGTGGATTTGAGGCTGGTGATAAAATATTAACCAAGAGCCACACAGTGCTGTTCCCTATGCGCCTGTTGCCAGGATTCTTCTCAGATTACAAAGATATTATGTGGAAGGGTGGTTCAAGAATCACATTTAGAAGAGCTGCCAATGATAATAATGCTTTGATGAGGTACAGCACATTAAACTCTACAGGGGAAGCTCTGCCTAATACCCTACCAGATGCAGGCAAATGCATTATTCAGACTATGGAGTTAAGAATCCCGGTTGTTGAATATGAAGCCAGTTATGCTCTTAAATACAAAGCAGATATAATAAAATATCCACAGGTTCTTTTACAATTTTATACATATCAATGTGTACAGAAGCCCGCATCTGGTACCTATTATGAGTTTGATGCTACAAATTCATTCTCCAGTATACAATATGACATGCCTGATTTTGTGGTGGTTCTGTTTCAGACTGGAAGACACAACAATCAGGAAAAAAATTCAAGTAGATTTGATAACTGCAACATCAAGAACATATATCTTAAAAATGGCAGAAATGATATATTCCCTAGGGAAAATTATAATTTAGACATTTCCAAGGATGATTTCCTCAAATTATATGAGGCATTTTCATCATACAAAAGAGTCACTACTGGCAATACTGACATGTATTACACACCAGATGAATTCAAAGCACAGAGACCCATGTTTGTAATCAACACTTCAAAAAGAAAACAAGTTGTGGTGAATGACAGGACAAACATTAAAATTATCTGTGAATTCCATGAGGCATTACCTGATGACACCATATGTAGTGTTATTCTCATAGGTGAAAAATCATATGTTTATGATGTAAGAAATGAGAGAGTCACAGAACAATTCTAGAGGGTCGATTCAAACACAGAATCCCCTTGATTACAAAGCAATAATACCAACATTTTGCTGTCAGGGAGGCTCAGACACTCTGCCAGGTTTCGAACCTGTGGCCTTTTGATTATAGAACATATAGGCCAAGGAATTATGTCTACACCACATCTGCATATTGCAGAGAAGCTCAAATAACACAGTACTTCTGCTTATTCTGCAGAAAAGCTAAAATACAATTCAAAATGGGATTTTGAAATGTGCAGTAAATAATCAGAGTCCCTCTCAGGTACATATAAATACAACTGAATTTTTTCAGGCAAACATGCAAGCGGCCAACTAAGAATTCACCTTGGAGTTAATGACACTGATGGAAGGCATGCAAGAGATATAATCTCCCAGGCGTGCAATTCATTGCCCTGGCCGGGGCATGTGACTGATCAAAAGATTAGAAGAACATGCAGGCACATGCACATGTCTTATTGTATTGATCGGGGATGTTTTGCAATGAGAATATAAGTATTTGGCTGAGCTAGTGTTTTTATACCCAACAGCAATAACTTGGCCCTGGTGATCCCCAATATAAAATAATTTTGCTCTTTTAATGCTGTTGTAGAACACTTTTTTCCAGGTTTTCAGATCTGGGAGCTATCAATTATATATCAACTAACAATAATTATTCTCAAAATCTCACGTATGGAGATATTATTTTGCAACATGTATTTCAATCTTACACATTTTATCAGGACTCAAACCCGAGCCTCTTGTTTACAAGGCAACAATATTAACATTTTGCCATCAGGGGAGGCTTCACATTTTATGAGGATTCAAACCCAGAGGCCTCCTGATTGCAAGGCAATAAAAACCATGGGGCTATGTACTACACTCTACTGGGTCTCCTGGGATTTTGACAGAAAAAACACACTATAAACAATAAGATGATATGGGTACTTGACATAATTTTAAGTGTAGGCAAATCTGTCTGAGAGGCTTCACCTTTTCTACACTAGAATTCAAAATTCTTAAAATTCAGAGCATATCACACCTGAAGAATTGGGGTATAAGCCCATCTTGCCATTGTTTTAAGTGTGGGCAAATCTGTCTGAGAGGCTTCACCTTTTCTACACTAGAATTCAAAATTCTTAAAAAATCAGGGCATATCACACCTGAAGAATTGGGGTATAAGCCCCTTTTGGCTTTGTTTTAAGTGTAGGCAAATCGGATTGTTCAATCAAATAGCCTCTCCTTTTCTACACTTGTAAGTGGTGCTGGTTATAGGTCAAACCCCACTACTATAAGGACAGAGACTAGCGTCACGAAGAAAGCTAAAAGAGCGGTCAAAAATGTCTTGGAGAACAAACTCACCTTTCAGGATTACGTCGAGTGTCTTAACGCATCGTCGCCGTTACTGAGAGGCGAGAAGAGTATCCAAAGCGTTGATCATATCATCACAATCAATAAAGTGAGAAAAGTAGGATTGGATCCTCACGACGTTAAAAGATGCATCTTATCATGTGGAATTTACATATTGCCTTGGGGACACCATCGTTTGAAAGATGACAAGAAATGTATCGAATGTTCATAATCAAACAAAGAAGAATAATTGGTTACAAAAAAAATAACCATGCCTATCAAGTTGTTCGGTTTCAGAAAACAAATCATCATGGAAACTCCATCACCTAGCCTCAACTCAACTAAACTCAACGGTCTGTTGATCTTTCACCCGAACAGCATTTGGACGAAATACGACGAAGAAGTTGGCAAAACATTTTACGTCTTCAACAACAACTTAAATTTTTACAAGATTCCGATAGGCAGGAAACTTCAGATGTTTGTGAATCCGAAGAATGCGGGTGAAATCAAGGTTTACTCCGGCAAAAACATTTACCAAATCAAGCAAAATATGATGGACGCTGCAACCACTTACGATGTTTCTACCGATGATTGCCTGTACGTCGAGCTTCTGAGAGAATACGACAAACTCATTCCTCTCTTCATAGAATTGATTTGATTTGATTTGATTTGCTTTATTTTACTTCGCTTTTTGTGCCACTTTGGCTAATTTGCGAAGATGGGGATGAGTGATGATATGATGAAATTGATGAATGCACACTCACAAATATCCATGCCCAGGCCAGGATTCGAACCCGGTACCCCTGGTTCATAGAATTCAGAATCACGTATCCGATAATAAATAAATAACCATAATGCATAACGATATTTTTGTACATACGAAGAACGTGGCTTATACCTGCGAGATTCTTATGCTGGATGTCAGGGTTAAAAAGTTAAGGAGCGAACTGGTAGCTTTGCAAAATACACTCAACACCAGTCTACAATCGGAAATAGCAAGTCTTTAGTCTCTATGCGTGGACCCCATTCTCAAAATAGATTCTGAACTAAAATCATTGTTAAAAAATTATGTCAACGTACCGTCGGTCGGCAACGTGCAAGATATACAGTTGAGCGTCGGTTCGCTTTAGACCGACTTGATCAAATTGCAGCAGCTTCAAACGATATTGAAACTTGAACTCGAAGAGCACACTTCCGATCTAGAAAAAGAAATTATCCGAACTTCAAAACTTGATAGGCGACATAAAAGACGATTTCCACGATCGAAAGTGATTCCATGAAAGAGTAGCTTCAAACGGAAGAAATTCGTAGCACTCTCGAAAAATTAAGAGTAAATTGCAGGTTTTGGAAGACACCATTACAAATTTACCTTCCTCCGACGTATTGCAATTTATCAACAAGAGCGTGGCGAATATCAAGATTCAGTTAGAGGTGTACCAAGATTTTGAACACATTCAAATTACGATCGCTACGCTCCAGGCTTCTTTGTAGTTGATTAACGACGAAATTTAAAATATCCACGCTTTCATAGAGAGCTTCCAAAATCAGACGATCAGTATTCAAGACACGTTATCTACGGTTCAGCAGAAGATTGATTACCTGGAAAATTTGAACGTCGAATCTATTCTCAATCATTTTCATCATGTCTTGGACAACATACAGCATGATCTCGAAACTTTGCAGACGAGCTTTCCCTCGAACGAAGATTTGCAGAAGTTGAAAACGGCGGTGTCGACATTTCTCCGAATCTACTGACGTTGAAAGTATCAATGCGCTCGAAATCAAGAGTAACTGGTCTTGCCACCTCGCAAGAACTTTGCGCCGTTATAAGAAATATTGTACGCATATTGAAACAGATAGAAACGGAAGCGAAAAATACGAAACAGATTTCTTGCATTTTCGTCTTGGCCTTACTATATATCTCTTGCCATCAGGTTTCCGAACAAGAATCCTGTAAACTCCTATTTCCTCTCCAATTTGTGCCACATGGCTTGCCCACCTAACTCTTCTTCATTTAATTATTCTAATAATATCTGGGCATGAATATAAATTATGTAGTTCTAAATTATGTAACCTTCTCCACTAACCTGTTTTCTCATCCCTTTTAGGTCCAAATACTTTCCTAACAATCTTATTTTCAAATACTCTCAATTTATGTTCCTCTTTCAATATAATGGACCGAGTTTCACATCCATATAATACTACAGACAAAATTACTGTTTTGTATATTTTAACTTTTAGTTTCTTAGAGAGAAGTAACATGCATTTCCTGAATTAAGCCTACTTTTTATTTTATTTCCTCTTTAATATAATTTTCATTTGTTAATATTACTCCTAAATATTTGAATTTAGAAACTAGTTCAAATAAGTTGTTATCATATGCTTTCATTACATATTAAATTTAGATTTTTTTTTAATTAAACGAAATAGGTTTGTTAAAAAAATAATAATTAGTTCATATGATATTATTTCTTGTGATACATGTTTGTTCTCCGTGTTGATGTGTTTTTTTGGTTGTTTGAACAAGATTCGAATTCTTGAAGGGAGAAAAGAGGGGGTTAAGTTTTTCGAGAATACCACGCATTCCATGTTTATAAGTAATTACATTTTTAATAGAAAGCGTATCTTTTATCATTATTTCATGAGATTTGGTCACCTGCAAAAGTTATTCCGTTTATATTCTTGTTCTATCACTATAAGGAACTCAAAATGTAAAATTTTCCTTATCCTCTGCTTACACATTTTGTCTTTTCAAAAAATCTCAATCTCGATCAATTACATCCCTACCTCTTAGAAACATGATCCCTACCTTCTTTAAATGTACAACAATTGCAGCAAGGGGCCAAGAAACAAAGTAAAATAAAGCAATTTAATCAATTAAAAACTACAAGAATAAATTTACGCTGTGTGTTTGTGTTAAAACTAAAAAAAACATCCATAAACTCAAATCACCTTCTTTGGAAAAATGATTGCAATTAAGAAATTATTAGCCCCGTCTAAAGTGTAAATCACCAAACCTGAGACCTTCTGTAAACAAACCGTCTCACGACTCGATGTATCACTCAACACGGAGACCTTCCCGCACGAATAGAACTCGCCATGTTGAAAGTGGCACTACTTCCTTGCTGTTCACATAATTGTTTTTAGAAAATAACCAATGTTATAAAATATCATTATGCACACAAATCTCTAAGCTCATTGAAAGTTACAATACATATTCCTACAAAATGTTCACTCTTATCTTGCCTTGCCATGTCACGAAGTTATTTTGCGAAGTGCACTATATTTAGCGGAACAAAATTCGTTATTAGGATGTTTGTCAAAGTTTCCAACCGCAATAAATGTACGATCTTTCTTGTCTTGTTTTGATCATCATTATCAATATATTTATTGGACTTATAGCATTGCGTATGGCTGTTTGTGCCCATTATATATTTTATTTACATAGAATACAATTTACATAAAATCTACAAATTTGAAATACACTCCTATCTATATCAAACTTTAGAAATATACATTACCATGTTATATCATTTTGTCTAAAAAATGCAAGTAAAATATATTCAATTCGCATGCAAGAATGAAGCCAAATTTATGGGAAATGATTACTAGGTGCAAAGAGTTAGCCATAAAGGTGAAGGAATAAGTACAAAAGAAAGAGCATTGGGTTTAAAGTGAGACGTCATTTGCGACAGCGTATCCCATTCTACAATTGGCCGTTGTTTTACCTTACGTAATGAATCCTGTAACAACGCTGGATTTTCGTGTGGATTATTTTAATTCTATGAGTTTGCAATGCTTTCTGCATGCACGTGGTTTTGTTTACAGAAGGTCTCAGGGTTGGTGATTTGAACTTTAGTTTGCTACACTTTTAGACATAAGATGGAGTGCAGGTACATCCCAGCGCCAGGCAAGTACAGTAGAACTATGTTCAACAAAATAGGCGAATAGCTGTATTCAAGTTCAAAAATTCAACAATTGCCTCTGCTTTAAACATTCATTTGTTTAGTTAGCTCGCACCATGAAACCATACACCACACACTACACCGCTCCAGAACGTAGTACTACGCATGCAGACACCAAATACACTACTTAACACCAGACCAACAAAATAGACGAGTTAATGTTGCACTGTGTAACCGTTTATCTGTGGTGTAAAAAATAGACGCACATAAGTAGTGAGAATGTATTATATTTATAACCTCAATTTACTAATTGGGGAAATTCCCTTTAGCAAACCAATGAACACAATTCACTTGACTTCGTCACAGGGGGAGGGGTCATGACATCCCCGAGCCAGTATTATTGATGTGACATTATTAGTAGGTTAATGCCCACACATAGCATCAATCTCTACATCAATCTCTACACTTCGGAATGTTTGGAATGCAAAAAATTCACGTGACAAAACAAGTACTCAAGAAATTCCCCTTACCCAACTAATCTACACACATCCCCGAGCCAGTATTATTGATGTGACATTCTTAACAGGTCGACGTCACATCTACACACACGCACGCACACTCGGGGAATGTTTGGAATGCAAAACTATTGATTTTGTCTGAGTAAAAACAACTAGGTTACATGAGAATTCTTGCCAATATTTCTGTTAGTATTCAATTTGGTTAAAGTTAGTGTTTAAGGATTTTTTTTAAATTAGAAAAAGAAACACTACGAAAACCTATGAGCTTCCGTATACCTCGTTTGTTAGAACCTGTCCTGTTTCCCGCTTTATCAATCGCTCGACAGTTTCGGTGCCAATGAGAAACGAGGAAAAAATCGTCTGCTGGGCAGCGAGGAGCAAATGGAAGTCAGAATAGAGGCGCTTACGTAGATACTGTTGAGACGTTGCGTATTTTAATTGGCTGCCTGCCTTTGGCTTTCCCCAGCACGGAGAAAAGCCAGCGAAAAGCTAGCTCGGAAATCGGAACAGGTTGTAACAAACGCGGTATAGATTCATTTCCTTCTTAACAGGTCAATGCCTCAATATTCACACGCTCCCGTAAGTACGTAAATCTTCACACATACACTCAGGAATGTTTGGAATGCAAAGAATTCTCGTGACAAAACTATTGATTTTTGTTTGAGAAAAAAAAACAAAAAACGAGTTACATGAGAATTCCTGCAACATTTCTAAACATTTTGAAACGTAAAACTTAACCAGAATACACACATTTGAGAAATAATTATATATGCAGCACTGTACAGCATTGTATCTTCGGTTCAGATATAAATAGACCGAATGTATACTGGGGTATTTTGCAAAAATTTTTAAAATTGACCCATGAGAGAATTATTTTTTACAGTTAAAGAAGAAATAGATTTCGCTTTAGTTATTTGAAAAAAAAGTAAAATTTTAAAAATTGGATGTCATAGGGGAAATTATCTAAATCTTAGATTTTTTATATAATAAAATTGAAATTTAAGTTCTTGTGTAAAACAAATTTACAGTTTTTTACACTTGGAAAATCAGCTAAAATCATGATTTACAGTTAATTTTCAAAATTTTTGCAAAATACAACAGTATACATTCGGTCCATTTATATCTGAACCGAAAATACTGTACTTGCATATTCTCATATCCTCCAGTTTGTTAAAACTTTAAAACAGATTTTTGATCAAAGTAAACAGAGAAGAGGTTTGTTAATTACCAAAAAATATATAGTTTTGTAAACTAACATATAAGAACAAATATAGATTACAGTATATAGTGTATTTTTTTTATTTTTGTTTTTTAAATAACATATATTTTTTTAATTATTTTAATTAAAAATATGTTATCTTAAAAAATGTTTTTTTATATATAAAACCAATCTCAAATTGTATAATTCTTTAAAATTAATTTACGAAACCAAAAAAATGTATTTTTAAAACTAATTCCAAAACTTAATTATAAAAAATGAATAATCAACATTTTTTACATCATATTATATATGATTAAACTGATATAGATAATGAAGCATTAGATATTCCCCATTTTCTCACTAAACTTAAACCCCAAATTATATATAAAATAAATAGTCAACTTACAATATGTTCTCTCAAAATATTTTTTTATCATCAAACTATAGAAATTCTTCTAATAATGAAGAAGATATGTTTTATCATTCACTCTTACAAGAATTGTACACTATAGTAACAAACATCAATTAGATGATATTTATGATAGCTTTTGTGAAGAACTTAAGTGAAAACATGAAAATTTTGAAAAAAGAAATTCAGAATGAACACCTTGTAATACAGACCATAAGCTTGAATTGAAAATAGCAAAATAGCACCCTCTTGGAGGGGAAAGTGGATCTAGTTATTTTAGATTACCAGAACAGATCAGAATAAAAGGTCTTTTGAATATTCAAAATGATGACAATAAATGTTTTCTTTGGTGCATCATAGCACATTTTCATCCAGTTAAAAATTAATAAAAATCGTGATTCCCAATATAAAAAAATTGAAATAGAATTTTAAAAAAGCTATGAAAAGTATAAAATATCCAGTAGACATTTTAGCTATCGAGCAATTTGAAAAACAATACAAGGAACACAATAATCGATCGATAGCTGTTCATGATTATGGTTATAAAAAAAATGATGATATTTATGTACTCAAAGAGAATCAATCATTACCATATTATATACACATTATAAATTTATTATATGTTAAAAAAATAACGAAAACACTACTCTCTCATAGAGGATTTACAAACATTGACAAATAGTCAAGTAACAACACATAATATTAAAATTACTATATGTGATAGATGTCTGAAAACATTTTATGGAAGGGGTAATATATCAAGCGAACATCAATTAGAGCAACATATTAGAAATTGCAATACTCATCCTCATGTAACTTACAAATTTCCAAAGAAAAGTACAAAATTTTCTATGTTTACGGCACTGCTAAAACATCCATTTATAATCTCTGCTGATTTGGAAACAATACAAAAGCTAATAGCAAACAACTTTAACCAAGACTCAAGTACATCACATAGAAGATATATAGCTAATCATGAAGCTTGTAGTTTTCGACTGAAATTAATAAATACTTATGAGATCCAGATACCAGATAATTTAAGAGAACCGTTTATATATCGAGGTGAAGATGCAGCCATAAAATTTATTGAAACACTTCGAGAGTGGGAAAAAAAATCTTGCTCCATTCTTACATACGGAAGAAACAATGAAGGATCCTACACCAGAACAACTGGAATACAATAATGCCATACAATGTGTGTACTGTAAAAGTAATTTTGAATTAGATAATGAAAAAATTTTACACCACAACCATTTTAATGGAGAATATATCCATATGATTTGTAATTCATGTAACTTAAAAATACAAAAAACATTTTTTATTCCAGTAATTTTTCAAAATTCAATAAAAATTGATACACATTTATTTATTAAAGAATTAGATTATGATGCAGACAATATTTACATTATATCACAGACTAAATAAAAATATATTATTGTCGAGAAATTTTCAGATTAGAAAGTAAAACAACAGTTGTTCTTAAATTTTTGGATTCATATCAGTTTCTTTCCAGCAGTTTAGCTACTCTGGTCAAACAATTTACCGAAGGCAAATTTATTTATACAAAAAAGAATTTGGGCAATATGATATAAATATGCTAATGTGAAAAGGAGTCTAGCCCTATCAATACATGGATGGTTTTGAAAAATTTGAAGAGAGACAGTTACCACCGAGAGAAGCATTTTATAACCATCTTCAAGATAAAGAATATAGCGAGGAGGATTTTCAACTTGCACACACAATTTGGGACATGCTAGGTTGTGAAACAATGGGAGATTATCATGATTATTATTTGAAATTAGATGTTCTCTTGTTGGCTGATGTGTTCGTTACTTTTCGAAAAAATTGTTTTGAAAAATATAATTTGGATCCTGTTTTTATGGTACTGTCTACTGTATTGTTATAATCATGAACTAGCTCGGGTAAAATTTTCACCCACTTATAATTGAATTGTAGAGAAAATTGTCTCCACATGCGATTTTTTAATGTTCTGTTGAATCGTTCCACTACACTAGCTTTCAGATAACTGTATGTAGAATAATGTTTAATATTATATTCTTGCATTTACATAGCAAATGTAGAATTGTGAAATTATTTCCCTCTATCTGTCTGTAAATATTTTGGTATCCCTCCCTCACTAAATATCGACTTAAAAGCCTCGGTAACACAAGTACCAGTCTTGGATTTTAGGGGATCAGCCCATGCATATTTGCAAAAAGGTATCAATAACTGTAAGCATATATTTTTAACCACGATTTATCTTATCCAAATTTTTTAAAGTTTCCCTTGGAGGGGCCATCTTAATCAGAGCAGCCTGAAACAAATCATTCACACCTTTCGTTACCACACTCAGTCGTTTTGTAGTTACGACAAGCTGGTCTGTGTAATTCATTAACTATATCTTGTCTTGACATTTCTATAAGAAAATATGACATAAAATGGATTATCCTTGGGGTATAAATGTTTCACTTCAAATAATAATTTGTCATTAGCTTGCACAGGGAAAACAGATAATTCTTGATCCTCATGTATTTTATATTTCTTTTCCAGATTCGTCCTAATATGCAACAGGTATTTGTAGTGTAATTTGGTACTTCCACATGCTTTCCCTTCCTCACATAGCCAAATTTAAAAAATTTAATTTCGCCATCAAGGAAAAATTCATGAGATTGACTGTAAGGGTACATTTTGTAAACATTTCCTGCATTAACATAAGTCCAGTACCCTCGTTAATTTGGTACACTCTCAAACCTAACTATCTCAACAGTGAAAAATTGACGTAATTCGAGATCGCCTAATCTGCTTAATACCGGTTCTTGATATTCGTTTATGATGCGTACCACTTCATCGTAGCTGAGTTTGATTTTCACATCGACATACAATTGTTAAATTGTTCTTTGAGATCGTGAAGTTCTGATGTGAAACCTGATAAAGCAGATTCCTGACTTGTTTCGAGTGTAGCAATTTGTTCTCTAATGTTGTAAGTAATCTCCAGTAAACTTTCTACAAGTTTCAATTTAGTGCTCTGGTTTGTAAGATCTAATACCTGCCTTCTGATTTCTACAAACAATGCATATAATTTATTCACAATCTGATTGGCAGGCAAAGTAGCAATAGTATCTTGATTTATAGCAATTTCCGATTGAATATTCTTAATGTCCTGCGACTTCAATATTCTATTTACTGCTCTTTTTACAGATCTCATCTCCTGGGAAGGTCGTAAATTGGATACTGTGTTTTGAAGTGAGGTTAAAGCTTGATTAACTACATCTAATTCTGTAGCAGATGCTACGCTGGTTAAGGCATTTTTAAGTTGCTGTATGTCATCTTGCGTAGGGGTAGACTGTTAGAGTATTTGCAATTTGTTCTGTATGTCGTCTATGAGGTGGTGAAAATGAGATAGTTGAGATTCGATGTTGAGATTCTCTCATTTTGTGATCTGTCGTTGAATTAAATTTAAAGATTCGGTTATGCTTGGCCACTTAAATTCCAGAGTTTCCTGTACATTCGTCATTTCGTTTCTCATGGTTGCCGAAGTATCTTCAATATGAGCTATGGTACCCTTCATCTTTCTAATTGCAATTTGATGCTTGCAACACTGCGAGCGATGGCATTTAATTCGGAAGATGAAGGTAAATTATTGATAAAATCTTCTAATGATTGTAATTTGGATTGAACTTCTGTTATGGCTGCATGTAATTGGTTTGTTTCCAGTTCGCATTTAATATATTACAGTGAGGGAATTTCAAAAGATAAAAATTGCTCCTGTAATTCAAGAACACTTGCATTAAGCAGTTCATATTGCTCTTGAGACTTGGGAGTTTCAATTATGGAAAGTAGTTCGGCACGAATAGTATTCGCTTGGTTATTTAGTTCTTGCTTTAGATGCTCCAAGGTAGTTGGGTAAATTTGACGAAATTTCTGAAGATCATTTTTAATTTAGCTAAATTCTCTTTTAAATTTTCAACATTATCGAGAGACGGTAACTTAGTATATTTTTGAAGTAAAGACTTGAGTTCTCCATCAATTTTTACTATGGGATTAATTAATTCAGACTGTAGATTGATAATTTCAGCATGTAAGCTTACATTCAAAGAATTTTCTAATATTAATAAATCTAATTTAAGTTTCTTTAGACGTGCATCTAAACTAGCAATGTAGCTGGAATTACCTGGAACCTCCTGTCGTCGTCAGTTTCCAAATATGTCCATTTTGTTTAATTTATTTATTTATGTTTTATTTTTTATTTATTATTTTATTTTTGTTTCGGTACTTATATATTCATAAGAAGATTATTCTTATTTCGATAAAAAGGAGAATTAGTTTATCATAATCTTCAATTATTTCAGCATAGAGGAAATCACCTGCTTCCACATCATATATTGTATAGGGATTCATATTATTGTGTTTAATCCTGTACAAAGTTCGACCTACGTGAACAACTGCTGAATTGGGTGGAGAGATAATTATTTCAATCTTTCCTGTCGCAGGGATTTCATATGATGGATAGTTGTTGCTAAAAACATATAGTTGCTTTCAGGTATTCTCATCAACTTCGTACCATATACTATTAAATTGAATAATGACCAACCCTCTCAATTTACGATGAAGATTGGATATCACTTGCATGCTGCTGTCTGAACTTTTCTCTATTTGGGGAATATGTTGCTTCTTATAACCAAATACATTCATTGTCATTTTTCTTTTCGGATATTTTTATCATTTTAATATATTATATTTTTACGAATTCTTAAAATATAAAATATTTTTTATAATAAGCTATGTCTACTTTGGTTTCATTTTAAAGAGTACGTTGAGACAAAACGAATAAAAAACGCACCATTATAAATTGTATAGTTTTCGAGATATGAGTGTTTTAATAATTTGCAAGTGAAAATTGGGTCATAAAAAATTGTAAGATAAAATCTATTACTTATTGTCTTTCTTTATTACACGCAAAGAAACAGATAAAAATCTTTATTCGAAATTGAATCTGTTTAGCGTGTCATGTCACGAAAATCATCAACCCTCTCATCGCACACTTCATATGTCAGTGTTACACGCTAATATTGATTTTCTCTTCGCACAACATGACCTCGCCATTCATTCTTCAGCTTTTATGTCTCTGATTTTTAGAAGGAGAAAAAAGAGAGGGAGAGAGGGGTTAACATTCCTCCCAAGACAATATTTATTAACATAACTTTCCCTAACTAACCAATATCTTCGCCTTGCAATAAATCATGTAACCTTAAGCAACCTGTACAAACAAAAAACATGCTTCCCTCAGGTAACTTTGACTTTTTCGAACAACACTGTTTTGCAAATCAATAATATTTCTAACAGAGCATTGCCTGTTCCTGCATATTACACTTTTCGAGAAGAGGGAGAGGGGGACGTTACGAACAAATAGAAGTATGTGTATTTAAGTGCTCGTCATCTAGTTGCAAAAAAAGTACTTGTCAGACACAAGTTTCATTATCTAATGTTTTATAATATGTTCAAGCAGTAACGGGATTTAGCTGAAGACCATAATAGAGCGCTCTTAAGTTGACGTAGCTAAGTTTGTGGGCCCCCAATACTGGAATATCTTAAACTTGTATATATCATGTACCGCCATGATGTTACTGATTAGTTATAAGCACAAACAGTGTGAATAACAATATCATAACACTTGGAGGATATGAGAATATGCAAGTACAGTATCTTCGGTTCAGATATAAATAGACCGAATGTATACTGGGGTATTTTGCAAAAATTTTTAAAATTGACTCACATGAGTCAATTATTTTTTACAGTTAAAAAAGTAATGGATTTTGCTTTAGTTATTTGAAAATGTGAAATTTTAAAAAAATTGGGTGCCATAGGGGAAATTATCTAAATCTTAGAATTTTTATAGAATAAAATTGAAATTTAAGTTCTTGAGTAATACAAATTTTCAGTTTTTAACATTTGGGAAATCAGCTAAAATCATGATTTTCAGTTAAATTACACTAAGAGAGCTCACTATGAAATTGTTAGATTTGGGGGGGGGTGATCGCTCGTGCTCGTGCCCCTTCCATGCAATCGAAATGAATAGCATACAGAACCAGCAAGGAACTTCCACTTTCGTAAAGGACAAGAAGTTGTACGTATTAAGTCCACATATGCCATATCACAAATTTTTAATCGAGGGTACCATACAAATATAAGATTTTTTATTCTGGGCTCATGGAAAATAGATCGCCGATCCTATAATGATATTAATAAGCAAGCGCAGAGTCCAGAAGGAGGGAAATATCCATTTAGCGTACTTGGACGAAACTTGTTCTGTATATTAAATACACAAGGATGAAGATCTTACGGTTTTAGATGTGGTCCATGGAGATAAACTTTTTATTCAAGATACCAGAGAAGTGCCACCTCCTAAACATCCAATCACGTTAGTCATTCCCTTCAAGCGAAATATCTCGCTTAATGTCTGGGAAGGATATAGTGAACGAGTTGCACAAACCAGCGCGTAGCAATTACAAACGTTTATCGGTGGTGACAAAGGCATCGACGATTTGTGGCAATGTGACCTCGTCGAAATAAGCAGCGGTAATTTGAAGAGTTTACTTAAAATCAAAAAGGGCAACAGTTACCTCCTCACCGTCAAGGATACATTTTCAAAATTCGCATGGTCTTTACCTCTAAAAACCAAAACAGGAACATGAGTAGTCGAAGCATTCGAAACAATTTTCGATAAATGTGGCAGACGACCTCGATTCCTTCAAACGGACAACGGAAAACATTTCTACAACTCCGTCTTCTATAAATTTGTTAAAGATCAAAGCATTCATCATAATTCGACCTTCAGTCAAATTAAAGCCAGCATAGTTGAACATTTCAACCGAAACTTGAAAACGTGCATGTGGAAACGGTTCACGCATCAGAGAAATTACAAATGGGTCGACATCCTGCAGGAACTCTTAAACGATTATAATCACACGGTTCAGAGAACGATACGCATGCAACCCGTCGACGTTAAAAAATCTGGCGATCGGGGTTTAATTTCTACGGTTTATTGTCCAAAGTACTGTTCCACGACAAGAATGCTAAATACGAAGTAGGAGATGAGGAGAGGATTAGCAAATTCAAACGAACGTTCGAGGAGGGATTCACAAAAAATTGAAACACGAAACTTTTCACCGTAGTTCGAGTTCTACCCGGAAACCGTAACACGTGTGTAATAAAAAATAATCGCGATGAAATTTTAAAAGGACGGTTTTACGAATAGGAACTCTCTACAACTAAATACCCCGACACCTATCTCATCGAGAAAGTATTGCGAAGCAAAAATAACAAACTGTTAGCAAAATGGGTGGGATTTCCCGAAAAGAGTTGGATCAATGAAAAAGAAGTGATCTGATCTTGGACAGCGTGGAACGTGGTGAAGCGACCACCAGATTTTAAATTTAAAACTAAAAAAATAACAGCGAGTTGCTGCACGATAACTTTTGTTGTCTTATCGTTGGTCCTTCCGATTGTGGAAAAATCACGTTACTGGTGGACAATTTTCTCTTCGCACAGAATTGGTTAGATTGGAAGAACGGACACCTGTACGTGTTCTCCAAAAGTTTGGAACAACTGAAATACCAGCAACTCATTAATTTTTACGAGGAACTGGACATTGCTAACTTTAAATCGAAAATTAAACCACTCGACAGCTCTCACGAAAATTTTGTCGTGGTCGTAATTTTAGAAAATCAAAATGAACTTCGCAACTTCTTTACTCAAGGTCGTCACAGGAGAATGGATTGCTTTTACCTAGCTCAAACATTTTCCAAATTCCAAAGCAGTTACTACGCGACAACGCTAATTTCATTTGTTTGTTTCGTCTAGATCACACAAATCTCAAACATGTTTACGATTACTACGTGGGTGGAGATATCAACTACAACGAATTTTCGAAATTCTGCTCTTCTTTTTGGATCAGTGACGATTTCGAATTCGCTACGATCGACATGACTGGAAAGCAACGGAAAGTTTAGAAATAAAATCAACGACTTTGCGAATGTTGCAACGTCACACGACGTTTAAAATAACCCCATATAAAAATTACAAAACGAAAAATGGAAGACACATGAAATTGCGCGATTACCTTGCGAGACGATTCAATGGTTGGAAATCCGAGAATCGTGGATTCAACGAAGAGAACAAGCGCGAAGGTCAACATATCATCGACGCCATAAGCGGTCTCGGTAATGAGATTAAGAATGTCACGGAACAGAACAAGGTTCTCATCACGGAACTCGTACCTCTTGCGGCTCGAAATTATGAAGATTATCCTCCAACGCCTCTTTCTAGCACTCACACTCCTCTCGAACTTAGGCAACCTCCGAAACATCAAGCCATTGGAATGACTACATCTTCTTCGGATAAGATCGAGTTTAGTCCCTTGGCGAGACATTATTTAAGCACCGCAAAATTCGACAAGGACGAGGTGTTCAGATTGTATCCGAGCATGGAAACTAACGAAGCAGTCATTTTGAAAATTTTAAAATCGAAAGTCACGTTCGAAGGAAATTTAAGCGAAAAAGATAGTTGGTCCAGGTACCCAGGTACGGTTGGACTTTGGGAACTCATCACCAAAAAATATCACAAAGATTACACGGACGAATATTATCAAAGTTACTCGGACGTTTGAATATTGTCGGATACTATGTACCAAAACAACCACACCACTCAGAATCAAAATCAACAGTGTTGAAAAATCTGGGAATCTCATCAAACCTATTTGGAACGATATAAAAAGTGAAAGCGGCGTCAAACGCTACAACATGTTACCTAAGGAATTCGTGTGGGTGGACGACGTTAGGAAACTCGTGGATCGTTTACTTGTCAAAGCAGGCGAAGAAAATGAAGTTAATCGTAACTTTTACAACGAGAAAGTAAGAATAGTGGACATGATCAGCACCAATATCTCCAACTTCATCGTGAACGACAGTAAAAGAATAGGATAACTCATCAAAATAATCAACACTCTTCCACCGAAATGTTTTACGTGGCAGAAGGCAAGTTAGTCGTGAACGACATCATGAACAAATTACCGTTCGAAATGCACATCCCAAGGTAACAGCGTAGCATATCCGTTCGATTAAGAAATATTGACCCTGGCAGACCTTGTCAGCTCCTGCTCAGAAATGTGTAGGGCAAGCCTTTCACAGGAAATGGTAAGAACACTGGCCTTTGGCGAGAGGTGACGAGAGGCCAAGCGAGGGTTTAAATAGGTGCGCATGAGAGCGACACGAGGTCTTTTAATCTGGAATCATCGGAGAAGCAGGAGCTACTGGTCCTATTTCCAAACCGAACAGGGTAAGCTAGTCTACACCCTTATCTGCCATTTGCATTGCTCACTTCAGTCTAAACCGAACCATGAGTTTATTTTAATGATAAGTTAGATATTTGTACCTGCCCGTTCAGGGCTGTCTCTACCATCAATAGTACTAATCGGGAGGGGCAAGTTACATCCCTATTTATGATCCCCGCGTTCATGTTGGAACGCTACTGCAGACCGGGTATCAAACTCGAAGAAAGATTGGAAAAAGGAGACAGGGGTGTGAATCCGTTGGATGCAGCATGCAACGATCACGATATCGCTTACATCACTCAAACAAATCTAGATGCACGTCACGAAGCAGATAGCGGGAGATTCAGCAGCTGGGACGCTTCTCTGGGAGAACCGGTTACAGGTTTGGGCACGACCATTGCCATGAACACGAAACGAAAATTGGGATAGGGTCTATAAAGATCACCACATAAAAAATGACACAGCTACAAATAACACAAGTTCCTCCCAAACTGTTGCATAACATATTTAGGATTAAGTTCGACGAAGGTGACGAGGATGTCTCAAAAATCGGCGACTTGGCGAAAATAACGTCGGAAATTCGATCACCTTGCAAGTTGGTTTTCATGGATCATCTTCGGAAAATATACTACACAAAACTTGCAAGATCTCGACATCCAATTTCAGACTGCAGGGGAAATGTTGTACAACAGATTTAACGAACTTTGCGAGGCGAGAGAGGGAAGAAGACGATATACGCACGATTGGTACGGGTCAAACGTGGAAACATACAACATCATCAATCACATCATTGCATTAGGTGAAGCGCGAAATTTCTTCTTCGTCACCCCCGATATCGTAACGAACTGTGAAGTTCGTGGGTTTTTAACAAGAATGTTAACTAATTAATCAATAAGTGATGTAACTTATTCATCCTCCATCCTGGATGATGATGAGAGCATTCGTCATTAACATGACGAGTTAACGCTTGGCAGTGCGAAAGGCACAACTAAAATTAAACCCCTAACAAGCAAAACTAACAACTAGAAAAGACAATGGTCACTCATTGGGTTTTATGAACATTTGAACCTAAATCATGGCTGGGTTAGGATAATTACCTGTCTATCTGACGAATGAAGACACTTTCGAAGAATGAAGTAAATTGAGTCCTCTGTAGGCTTCGTTGCAGGTTGACCAGCGCCTCGCCCCACTTTCCCTCAAATACTTTCTCTCTAAGCTCTTCTCTCTCCTCAATCCAAATTAAAAGTCAGTCGCTTCTCAGTCTGTCTCACCTCTATATTACCCAGGCCATGGAGATCTTCCTTTATTCCGAATCGTGATTTTTACTCCCACTATGCAAACCGCTGACTCCATAGGTTGATGGAACTTCCTATATCCTGAATACCTCGGGAGGTGTGTATAGCACAACACTGTGCATTATTTACATACATCAGAGGTCGAGACAACAAAGATAAACAACTGAAAACCCTGGTCAACATGTAGCATCAGAGAGGCTTTAAATAAAATATAATCTTGTTTATTGATACGTTTTACTGCTGCGGAAAAAAATTTCCATATTGAAAGTTTAAAATTCAAATCTCAATGAATGACATGACCCAGGTTCGCCAGTTTAACATATTTTCTTAAAAAAGACAAACAAAAATTTAAAAACAACAGGATAAAAATTAATTGAATAGAATCATATAGCATTGTCTTTGTTTCCTTACCCGAAAAAAATATTATATTACCCGAAACCTTAAAATCCATAATAATGATTACGCATTTCAATATGATGTGTAAAATAAAAAAAAGAATGTTATGTATCATTACATGACTGGTGCTTACAAAAGTTCATATCATTATGTCATATTACTTTCGACGTAACAAAATTTGAGTACGTAAGCCTTTCATGCAGTATTGCTTATTCCTAGTGAGTCGCGAGCGATCGCCGTTCGTCTTCTGTCTTATCGCCAGAGCGATTCCGAGGCACAGTGTCAGCCGGTATGTACTAAATACAAATGGCCTACGTTAGTTTGCAAGTAAACTAATAGTTCAGCAATGTTTCTATAATATTGAACCCGAGTTGGACTTTTAAAATGAATATGGTGAACAAAAATGTTTATAAGTAAGTTCACGATAGCATGCATTGTCAAATGTGTAAGTAATATCGTAAATAAAAGTATGTATCGTGTAGGAAAAATAGACGTAGTATGTTGCACTGAGCCTATGATAATCGTAACCAGTTTTTCGCTTTAAAAATAACCACAAATACACGTATCACTGTTTGTACATTTATAGAAAGGCTAGTTACACCGACGTTTAGTTCGTCGTGCTTATTTGTATTACCACCTCACTGATTACAAGACATAAGGAAAAAATGTCGTCATGCACTGTTATATTAAATTATCCCTTCGTTGAAAACCAAATAAGCTTTTATGAACTAAAATAAACTTTTACGGGAAGGCGTATGTGCATATTATGTAACGGATATTGGTTGGCACTAAAATATAAAACTGCGACTGGCATGAAAATCAGAAAATCAAAATAACACTTAATTTTCTTCACTGCCTTTCTATATACACTGTCTTATAGCTTTGTAAAACACTGTCTGTTCTGATTGTAAACATCAGAAATAAAATTTCACACATAACAAGGAGTGTCATATATATAAAGTATTCTCTTCATGCTAACATAGCTAAAAAAAATGTGCAGAAAATGTTGTAAGTTAATAAGTTACATTTTGTTGAAAATAAATTAAATGCTTGGATGCTCCATGATAACAGTTTATAAATGAGCATATGCAAAAACATTGGAATAATAAAGAACATTTCCTTGAATATGTTCGAAATTGCTGTAAGAATGCTTTGCTTATATTTGCATGTTCATTTTGTAGTCCGTTATGTCAAATTCTTCTTAAAAAAACACTATTTGTTGCTACCACTTGATAATTTGCACAACTGCTGCTTGTTGCTTCCTTGTGTTATGGTGCATGTTATGGTGCATGTTAAAAAACTGGCTAGCATGCATTAATTTCTTGTTGCTTCTTTGTGGCCATGCGAAGAAAACTGACTAGCACACATTGTACGGAACTGGACACATGAAGAAGGGCTATGGAAAAATGTTATTTTCCATTGTGCATGGGAAACATCCGCATAAATACACATGGTATAGGCTTACATGTGCATGTGCGGGGAAACATGAAGCACAATTTGAACAACAACTCTGTGATTATTGTTTTAACCAAAACTGCTGCTGTGGAATGTCTGGTCTCTCTGCTTCTCTTCTTCCTTTGTGTTACTTGTCTTCTTAATTTTGTTTGGGGCAATGTAAAATGTGTAATAAATACCCGTTGAGCATGGGAGATAGGGAAAGAATGTCCCAACTGCAAACGATGTGGAGGGAAATTCTTTCTGGTTCCTTCACAAAAATTTGGTGGATAAATCTATAGTCTGTGGTCCACTGTACTGGGGAATTCATGGTCGAATTCTGTATTTACTGGGAAAGGTGTAGTTCTCTTGTAGCAAAGCAAATATGGTGTTTGCATGCCTCCTTCAAGTTTTTGTTGAGACGAGTCTCTCCGCACGGTAGTTGACTGCAGCTGCGGAAATTCTTCGTAGGATTGATTGATTGATTGATTTAGTTTATTTTACTTCGCGTTTTGTGCCTCTTGGCTAATTTGCGAAGATGGGGATGAGTGATGAAATGATGAAATTGATGAATGGACATTCACAAACAACCAAGCCCGACCCGGATTCGAACCCGGGACCCTTGGCGTCGCAGCGCGATGTTCTAACCACTTTTTTATTACATTTTGCAATTTATTACATTACATTTGCAATTTAAATTTCAACTCATTGGGCAAGTAAACATTTAAGTAAGAAAATTAGCATACAATGTATTTCTTTTACAGTCAGGTATCCTGTGGTATTCTTGATGGAGGTAATTTACAAATTGTATATTAAAATCTGGTTGCCGATATGTCGATAGGAAATAGGCATAATGTCCTAAGAGCCATTGTACAGTTTTACGTTTTGTTTTTGGTAATAGGCAAAAGCTGGATATAAAAGAATATCTACAGAGATGTTATACACTGATGTTTGACAAATAGTACTCACAAGTTTCCTTATATGAAGCCATGATGTTTCTATTATTTGGCATTCACTCAGTCTATGGACTAAACTATCAGATACATTACATTTAGCACACATTGGCGTATTTATTAATTTAACCCATTATGTACCAGCGTCCTATAAATAGGACAGTTCATTTCTTAATTTTTATTAAATGTAAAACTAAGTTTATGAACAAGCAATTGTTTTATTATTCAATAAAGCATATTAATAACTATGTTCATAAATAAAGATAACAGTTTGGGTTGAGAACAGCATAAGTAAAAGTACTGTTAATTAAAGCAATATTTAGTACTATGTCATGCTATCAGTTTCATTCATCTAGTTTGCAAACAATATTCAGTGGGCGTGTAAAAATGCTATATATAACTTTGAAAGGGTCTCCATACGATTTATATGAAGAATTTCTCAAACCCACGATGTTTTTGTCTTTGTGGAATGGTAATGAAGTTTGCTGTCCTATTTATAGGACGCTGGAACTTAAAGGTATCAACGCTGCAACAGAAGACAAACGAGTAGCTGCGTATGCAAAGCCATTGTGATTTTTGCGTGTCAGGAGGTAACAGCTTGCTTGTTGCAGTGTCCGTTATCCATCATCTTACCTTTGTCGACATGTTTAGGAAGGGGCTTACAGCAAGTGAAATAAAGGACATTCTCCTAGATCCAGCCGTAGCTGACAACTCTGCAGAACTGAGTGTGGTGATTCTGCCTCCCGATAATGACATCATCAGCGATGAAGATATTTTTGAAGATGATCAAATAAATGATGTGGAGGTTGCAGATGTTCCTGGTGAGTTAATTTTGCAAATTGTACCACATGAAGAAAACACGGAGTCTTCATCTTTGAATGTGGAAGAACCTGAAGAAATCCCTACACCTGGTTGCAGCAAAAGTAGAAAGTTACGAGGGGGAGTGAAGAAGAGGCAGCTATCAACATGTGCTGTAAATTGGAGGAAATGTGACAGTGTACACCAACTTCCAAGTTGAAGGTCTTTGTTCTGAATCACAGGCAGCCGATATGGAAACTACATTGGCAGGCAAATCTCCACTTCAAGTTTTTGAAATGTTTTTCGATTGCGATGTTTTGAATTTGATTACTACACAGACTGTGAAGTATGCAACAAAAATAAAAAAATTGAAGTTTTCTCTATCAGTTGATGAGTTAAAGCGATTCTTAGGGATTTTTTACTATCAGGCTATCACAAGGTGCCCAGTGAGAAGCACTTTTGGAGTGAAGATGATGATTTATGTGTAGATATTGTGAGAAAGGCCATGCCAAGAAATAAATATCTCAAAATTAAGAGTTTGAGACAGAATCCTTGAAGGATTCAAAAGAATTGAGAAAAAAAGATGCAAGGGGAACATTTGACTACTATTTTGATGTGGAAGGAGAAATAATATTTGTCAAGTGGAACAATAATAAATGTGTTGGTATCGGTACCAACTTTGATACTATGGAGCCATTTTGTCAAAAATCACGATGGAGCAGAACAGCTAGAGCGAAAATTTACATCCCTCAGCCACATATTGTAAAGTCATATAATAAATACATGGGTGGCGTTGACCACCACGACTGACTCGTAAGCAAATACAATGCTTCTGTTCGAGGTAAAAAATGGTATTGGTGTCTGTTTACAAGAATGCTTGACATGGCAGTTGTAAATCCGTGGATTGTGTACAGAAAGGTATCACAATCAGGAATGTACTTGCTGGAATACAGAAGATCAATTGCAGTGGCATATTTGAAGGCAGAACAAGGACGTCCATCTGCATTTGGAAATCCCACCAAAACATCATCGCAATCCACATTTCAAGATGTGAGATATGATGGCATTGGACATTATGTTGTGCGAAGAGATAAACAAAGAAGGTGGCAACCCTTAACATTTTGTGAGAAATGTCAGGTAACATTGTGCAAAGATTGTTTCACACTTTACCACACACAATAAGCAACCAGAGTTCCATATATGTATTGTTTCCTTTTCTTATTATTTGAAAATGTATGTGTATCGTGTGTATCAAATGTAATAATCAATAAACAGAGAAGTAGTAATACAACTTTTAACCAAGCTATGAAACATCTTATATCATCTTAGGTTCTGTCAGAAAGGTGCATATGTTGAGTATGATACCCTATTGTACCAGCGTCCTATTTTTAGGACAGTTATTTATATGAAACTGGTAACAGGTAAATTTTTTATTGCTGCGTGGATCACTTTAAAACAACCCCCTTATCATATCCAATCAGAATTTCAGTCAATAAAATCAAAAGAAAAAGTGTGGTACTTAAAGGGTTAAGATCAGTCTCTCTCCAGTGATTAATTTTTGGTGGACAATTATATACCATGCTGATCGGATTCGTGATGTAAGATGTTGAGCCTGAATATTATTCCATATTTCTCTCCACTTCATTCTGGGATTTTGTCAATAATTTTACATGTTGGTTGTTGTAATTTACATAGTCTGCAATATATTTCCGATGTCACTGGTATTGTTAATATCGGAGATTGTAATAGGGCATAACTAATATCCACTATTTTTGACTTAAAATACCATAAAGTGTCTACCAGTCTAGTAATATCAATAGGAGCCTCTAGTGAAATATAGTCCAAAGCGCTTCTCAAAACTTTACTTGTGAGGCTGAGTGGATGCTGAATCAATGTCTGCGTGTCAGCTTGAATACGTAAGGCCTGGCATTTGAGTTCTAAATTCAGAAGATTCATTCCTCCCTCGGCAAAAGGCAAACAAAGTAACACATGTTTCATCCTCAAAATCTGACCATTCCTAATAAACCAATTTACTGCACTCTTAAGTTTATTTATACCTAACTTCCGTAGTGGGAGGATTTTTGCCATGTACCATACCTTTGAAAGTGCATACATCTGTACAAAGTTCACCCTTGACTGTAAACTAAGGCTGCGAAATTTATTTGTTTGTAATATCTCTTTAACCCCAGTTAATACTCTATCATAATTTAATTGGATCATACTTTGAATATAGGACCGAACTGCACGACCCATGACTTTGAACACTGTTGGTTCCCGTAAGTTACAATTAAACCGCATGTGATCACTACTACCACACCATTCACAAGTCGGGATTTGACCATTATATACTACATGTGCCGTATATTGGCCTATTTTCACAAAGGAGGGATTGGCTTCTTAATTGCCATCAAAACCTGACGCACCCCATTGTACACTTTGTACCTAAATTTGTCACTCCACGTTTCTGCATTCAATACATCGATTGTTCCATATTCACTCAGTTTTTCACGAATTTGTCGCTCTGACACTTCCAAAGGAAGATTAAACACTCGAACCGGCTTCACAATTCGATTCGCATTACTCAGTTTCACTTGTGTCACAGCTCCACTACTATAATAAAAATTCACTTCACCAGTATTTTCTTCTAATATTTTTCTCATTTTTCCAGGACGCACTAATTTCAAAAATACACATTTAATTGTCGTGGGAATTTGCATGGCTGCAATTTCATCCACACTCAGTTTGAATTTATCATGAATAAATTCGTGTACTTCCAAAGGACTAGGTTTCAAAGTTCCCGTTTCAAAACTGATTTGTATCGTATTTTCGCGATCCATTCTATACTTTACTTATGTCCAATTCTTCACTAGCACAGTTCAACAGCACACCCTCTCCCACACGTACGTACCGATATCGCGCTGAACTTTCACTTTTCCTCAAAGCACAGAGCTCGTACGTGACAACCTACCTGTTCCGCGCTAGGCGAGAGACTGACTCGGCCACAGGGTCGGGCGGAAATCCTTCGTAGAAAATGCCCATTATTGGTGTAGGCACTGCTCGTCCAAGTTATTTTGTATAGGCAGGTTAGGTTATTTAAAAGGAAAAAAAATGATGAAAGAAAACTATTGGAAATGGGTGTGATTCATTCACGTAATACACACAAAACCAAATTCATTCCATTGCCTTTTCTTAAAATTACATTAAAAAAAATAAATTGCCTCATCAAAAATAAAATACTATTCTATATAAAATATGATTAAAATAAATTGTTACATATCGGCCATAATTATTAGAAAATAAATAATGAAATTTAATTAAAATACATAACCGTAATTAAATAAAATTAATAATGTCCATGATTGACGTGTTGCCTTGAATAAATATAAAAATTATAGGTTACTGCAATGATGCTCTGAATCTAACTGGTTAACAAGTTGACGGTTTTTATAAAAATAATAAACAATTGTTGCAGTTAACAATAAATTCCAAATGACAAAAACTCAACAGAGATGGGCAAGGGCGTTAAAACGAATTCATGAAATGAAATGCCCTTTCTAATAGATTGATTGAGTTGCTTTAAGGCCAGTTCAAGCGGAGTATACTGGGGAATAGTGAAATCAGATAAATTATTGGGAATATCAAGTGAAAATTGAACTTCCTTCATCTTTACTTGTTCAAAAGCTAAAATTCTAGTATGTAAAATTTGTTGATTTACAATAATCTGAGTAAAATCCTGTTAATTAAAAAATATAGATTGCTCTTCGCTAATCTGAATTGATCTATTGGTGTTCAAATTATTGTTTAAATTCTGAATGACAATAAATTGACCTCTGCCTGATATTAAAATACCAATACGTGTTAAAATAACTAACTAACTAACTCTCTAGCCTTCTTAAACCAGAAGGTTCATGGCTGCAGCAACACAGACCTTCCATCTGTCCTTATATTGAGCAAGATCTATATACTCTTTTCCATCCCTACCGATTTCTTTTAGATCCATCTCAACTTTGTCCTTCCATCTTCGTCTTGACCTTCCTACAGGTCTCTTACCATCAGGTTTCCCAACAAGAATCCTGTAAACTCCTCTTTCCTCTCCCATTCTTGCCACATGGCCTGCATACCTAATTTTTCTTGATATAATTATTCTAATAATATCTGGACATGAATACAAATTATGTAGTTCTAAATTATGTAACCTTCTCCACTCACCTGTCTCCTCATCTCTTTTAGGTCCAAAAATTTTCCTAAGGATCTTATTTTCAAATACTCTCAATTTATGTTCCTCTTTGAATAAGGGACCAAGTTTCACATCCATATAATACTACAGGCAAAATTACTGCCTTGTATATTTTAACTTTTAGTTTCTTAGATATTAAACGAGAAGACAAAAGTTTATGAAGAGAGATGTAACATGCATTTCCTGAATTAAGCCTACTTTTTATTTCCTCTTTAATATAATTTTCATTTGTTAATATTACTCATAAGTATTTGAATTTTGAAACTAGTTCAAACGAGTTGTTATCAATAATTAGATTTTGATTATTACCTAACACTTGGTTTCGGCCTGTAACCATATATTTAGTTTCCTCATTGTTAACTTCCAAACTTATCTGTATAGCAGTTTTGAAAAATATTTTAGCATTATTCTTAATTGTATTCACATCATCCCCCAGTAAGTCTACATCATCTGCATATGCTAACAATTGAGTCACACCATTCACTTTTAGTACTACCTTAGTTTCTTTAACCTTCCTCACAGCATATTCTAAGGCAAAATTAAAGAGCAATGGAGATAATGCATCTCCTTGTTTCAACACATCATGAATTGTAAATTTGTCAGACATATTAATACCTACACGAATTTTACTTTCTGTTTCACTGTTGCATATTTTTATCATACTAACAAGCTTCTTAGGTATTCCAAACTCGACTAATATATTATATACATTATCTCTTTTGACCAAATCATATGCTTTTTTGAAATCAATGAATAGCTGATGGACATTTTGATTATGTTCCAACTTTTTCTGAAGTGTCTGTCTGATGTGCTAAATTTGATCTGTAGTTATCTGTTACGTTTAAATCCACATTGATAATCACTTATAATTTCATTAGCATATGGTGTTAGTCTTGTTAAAATAATGTTAGACAATATTTTGTATGTTGTTGAGAGTAGAGAAATTCCACGGTAATTATTGCAGTTAATTTTATCACCTTTTTTAAACACAGGAACAATTATGGATCGTTGCCACTGTTGAGGGATTTCTTCTTTATTCCACATTAAACAAATTAATTTATGAATTTGACATATTAATGAATTTCCACCATATTTAATTAACTCAGATGGTATTATTTCAATGCCAGGTGCTTTGTTATTGTTTAGCCTTTTAATAGCATCTTTAACTTCAGTCAAGTTAGGTTCTGGAACTAAAGGTTCTGCTGTGTGTACTTCATTTACTTCTGATTTATCTCCTACATGGACATTTAAAAGGTCATTAAAGTAGTTCTTCCATCTATTTAGAATATCGGTTGGTTCAGCTAGAAAATCACCGTCTTTATCTTTCATCAAGTTTACTTTAGGTTGCCACCCCTTTCTAAAGTCATTTACACCTTTATATAAATCTCTGATATTTTTGTTTTATCTGTTTATTTCAATTTCGTTAATTTTGCTTTTCGAGGAATCTCTTTTTTTACTTCTAAACGTGCGGTTAACTTCAAGCTTTATTCTATTATAATTGCTTAGATTTGTATCATCCGAGTTATTTAACCACCTAAATCTATCCTGATTTCTAATTTGTATTAAGTTATAACATTCGTTATCAAACCACGGCTTACTGTTTCTTGGTTTATGGTATCCTATACTTTCTTTAACTGCTGACTCTATTGCATTACGTATGTGCTCCCAATTCTTATTTACGTTTGTCTCATTTACATTTTCATCATCACTTAAATCCTGCAAAACATCAAATCTATTGGACAGTTTAATTTGGTAATCTTTCTTAATTCTTTCATCAGTAAATTTCCTGTATCAAATTTTATAACTTTTAGATTTTGTTGCTTATGATTTATCATTGAGAGTCTTTCTCTTAATTTAGCAATTACTAAATAATGGTCACTGGCACAGTCAACACACTTCTAATAAACTGAAGAAAATTGATGTCAGTAATAGACTTCACCTCAAAATTACAAGAAACTGATCTATTACGTAAGAGTAAGTCTTCCAGACACTGTACATCTTTATCGATGTTAACTTCACTATGCGCGCAGAGGTAAAAAAGGATTTTAAGCTCGCGTGCGCTCTCAACAATATGTACTAATCTTGGACTTCCCATTAAAACGCATACTGTAAGTTAACTCTGGAATCCTAATGCGGGACCTAGAATTATTACGAAAATTACCTTATTTTACTGCTCTAAAAACGGGAGCAATGTCATTCATCTGTACTAAAGGTGTTTCAAGAAGCAAATGAAATAATCTACTAATGGGTTCATAATTGATCAAATATACTTTGGTCAAAGAGTAAAATAATCCCATGTCTGTCTTGTAAAGCGAATCTATAAAGTCGGGGTGATGCTGAATAAATGTACGGAGCCAATTAGGTGTTAAAATATGATAAGATAATTTTCCTGTAGCTATTTCCATAATTATAAAATTTAAACGCTCTCTCATCTCAGAGACGTACAAAGTAGTAGGAAAGTATATAATATAAACTCGATAAAGTATGAGCCCCCCTGAGGCAGATTTGGCTACACTTAAAACTAGCTCAACATGCCCATATGAGCTTTTTGCTCAAGTGTGGCACCCTGTCTAATCCAAGATTTTTGTAAAAATGCCTTCGGGAATTTCCCGTGAAAGTATGACCCCCTCAGATTGATTTGGCTACACTTACAAAAGCTACATCTGCCAGATTTTTGTCCATAAGCTTGTCAAAATTATGCCCCTTTTGATATTTTTTTGGATATACTTAAAATTAAGCCAAAAACCCACCCACACCCACCCACACCCACACACACACACACACACACCCCTCACCTACACACACACACACCCCTAACCTACACACACACACACACACACACACACACACACACATACGTGTAAACGTGGTCTTATAAGGCCCGAGTGAGTGTACATATGTTGTTGGAACCACTATAATTTGATAAATTAGCATAGTCAAGTTCATTTTAAAATGTCGAGACCATGCATGTGATTACAAATACCACCGTGGTTTTTGAAAATTATCATTTATGCAGTTTTCCTCACGAAAAAATGGTTACTATTCTTGTTGGAACCTGGTACCAGTATCACCTGTCTAATTTACGTGTTGTAATTTTTAATACAATTGCATCCGTTGTGGGTACCGATCAATATTGCACAAACCGTCCAACCAATCACAATTCTTGTAGGTCACATGATTTCCTCCTGTGTGTAAGCACCTACGTTCCATACCGAATTGGGCAATAGTTGTGAAATGCGCTTTACGGCGTCAATTGAGAGCGCGTAGCTTGCGCGTCTCTGTCTCGGCGTAGAGCATTAGGAAGGGGAGGGGGGGAAGAAGAGTTCCTCTCGCGGGAAGGGCGCAGTTGAGGAAGAGGGCGGTCAGACTGCTGCGCAGTCAGTGGCGTACTTAAGGAGTTTTTGCCTCACTGTGGAATTGAGATAATAATCACATTTTCCCTAATCGCTTACTCTTAATTTTTACTTTGCATACTTTTTTGTGTTGTTTGAAGGTTTCAGAAATCAAAGCAGACTTGTGCGGCCTATCATGCCGCAACGGTGTGAACTTTATTGGCACGCTACCAAGCGAAACGCAATAGGTAACAAGCGAGAAGAGATACGTATCGCTTGGAAGTGAACCCTCAGTAATCAATTCGACCTTTCGCATCGATGCGACAGGGAAAGCTGCACATGTCGCTTTTGACTCGATGCATTAGGTTTTTCGCGCATTAGCGGTGAATTTCTTGCTTTATATTGAAGTCGCCAGTGTTCATAAGCGTCCGGAAGGGGGGCAAGGGGGGGCGTGCCCCCCCTGGAAAATGAAGATCAACCAAAAATTATATATTTCACACATATAATTTCATTTCAGCCACAATAATATGTGTTAATTAATGCACGAACATGATAATTTCTAATTTAAGCAATATTTTTTGACAGAACATTGGGGAAAATGTGGCTTAGTTGCCCCCTGGAAAAAAAATACCTTCCTTGCGTGTCGCTCTGATTGGCCAGTTTTGTTAATACCGTGCGTCATGTCGCTTCGTACTTTTGTTCGCGCATGCGCGGTGAATGTTTTACCTTATATTGAATAGTCTAATGTCGCTTGTCGCTTCAATCTGAAGTCTCCTTGAAGGGGGTCAGGGGAATAATTCTGACGGAGGCGACAAGCGACAGTGTGCTTCCACATCGACAAGAGACACAGGTCCCTTTTGTCTTGTAGACTAAAATATTCACCGCCCGTGCACGACAACAAGTGGAGGCGTCACGATGCACAACATTGATAAAGTAGCCAGTTTGAGTGACACAACCAAGCGACATGCAATATTTGCAGCTTACCGTGCTGTATCAGTTCGAAACGTTGCATTGATTACCGAGGCTTGTCGCTTGTCACGTTACGCTTCGGTCTGGAATCTGCTTAAACGGCAGGCGACTAGCGACATAGAGATTTTATACCAAAGCGACAAGCGACATTAGACTATTCAATATAAGGTAAAACATTCACCGCGCATGCGCGAACAAAAGTACGAAGCGACATGATGCACGGTATTAACAAAACTGGCCAATCAGAGCGACACGCAAGCTACAAGCGACACTTGCATCCTTTCGTGTCGCTTCTGTTCGAAAGGTTCAATTCATTACTGCTGGTTCGCTTCCAAGGGACACGTGGTGGTTGTTGCTTTCGTGTGTAATCTCCCTTACAAAGCATAAAAGCTGCAAACGACAGACGACAAGTGAGGCGACAAGGGACACGGAGAATTCACATAGAAGCTGCAAGCGGCAAGCGGCACTAGCACAGTTAGTTTAAATTTAAACATTCACCGCGCATGAGCTAACAAGAGCACGAGGTGACAGGATGCACGGTATTGAGAAAACTGCCTAATCAGAGCGACACGTGCAGCTTGTCCTATCGCTTTGATACGAAAGGTTGCATTTATTTCTGAATGCTGGTTTGCAAGTGAAGCGTGTCATGTGCAGCTCCTCCCTGAAAGCTACACCAAGCCATTGTTTTATTGAATTCTCCTCAGGAAAGGAAGAGAATGCTTATACAAATACAGTCTCCGTAGATCATTTGCGAAGCCACTCATTATATTTGAAACTCTATTTTCTGTGCACACTCGGCGTGCACTATAATCTACTGAAGCGGCCCTAACAAATTATTCGCTGGAACTAGGATCTCACTTTCCTCATCGTTATGAAGGGTCACTTGCAATAGAATTGTTACGATTTTATCTCTCCGGTTGAGAACAGAATTTGGAGACTATAGTCCACAAAAAATGTACTTCTGTTGGAGTTATTAAATTGGGGGAGGAGGGTGGTGCTTCAGATGGCTGTTCCATGTAGACTGTAGATTTGAACAAAAGGAGCAAAGGAAAAGTAACTTATTTAATTTCTTTGTAAAATGAATTAAGTGTTAATTTACCAGAAGTCCAGTACAGTAAAACTATTCAAGCATATAATGGTGTGAGTCTTAATGGACATTTTAATTAAACCTTTCTTCACAAACTGATTCAATATAGAACAGGGCAGTGGTTCCCAAAGTGTGCTCCTTGGCGCCCCGGGGTGCGATAATTTCACTGAAATGCCCCTTACTTGTTAGTCTACAGATGGTTTTAGATATGATTGTTCCAAACATTTGCTTATTTAGTCCTTTTTACATAAACAATGTTTCTGATTTTGAAATATGTGCTTATTTTTTAACATGAGGCAAGCAATCTAACAACACTAACTTAGCGTTGCAAGTTTTAGATAGGCCTATGCCTACATTCTGACTTGGGCGCCGCGGAAAAAATTTAAAACTACAAAGTTTGGGATCCCCTGAGATAGGGCATAATTGTAATAATGAATGATTGACGTATGAACTTGATGTGAAGCGTACAGAAATGTTTGTTTCGCGAATGGAGCAAACAATAAAACGTTTTATAAATCTCATTCCTTGCAACCACCCAATCACAGTAACTGTTCATCACCTGACCTCTACTTCCACGTCACCCATGAAGTTTGCTGGTGTATCTTTGCGTCCTAGCACAAGCATTTCGTTTTCGCGCCTTTTTTACCGGACGCCCGGTCCTTTCTTACTTCGGTAGTTCTTCTCGCAGTCAAGTAGGAGGGGTACGAGTTCCACCTAAGGCCTCCCCGATGGCCCTGTCGACCTCCTTGGCAGAGTGATTAGCACAGCGCGCTACGACGCCAGGGGTTCCGGGTTCGAGTCCCGGATAAGGCACGGGTATTTGTGTTTGTCCAAATGAGAAAAACTGTAAATTGAGAATAACCGAGAAATGAAAATCTTGAGAATATAGTGGAAAACGGGGGATACTACCGGTTAGGGGTATTCCTTTTAGAAAAAATGGCGTAGTGGTTGCTTCGTCGCCTTGTAATCAAGGAGTCCCGGGTTCGATACTCGGTGGAGGCATTTCGTGGTTTGGATTCCACTTTAAACTGTAGGTCCAGTCCCGATTAGCCTTACTGTGCATAAAGCGGACTTAAAACACCAACTTAAACAAACGAGTTCCACTTGCACCAAAAGCAAGCATACAGTCAAGAAGTTTTAATATCGTACGTCTTCATGTCGTTACCCAGTCTCAAACGCAGGATAAAAAATAACCCATTTTACCACCTTGCTTCCTCCATATCACAAACACTTCACCCTTGCAATACGCAACCATGATTAAGAAAGAGAAATGAACCAATGTTCTCGAGGCCGAGTTGGGAGAAGTATATTATTGGTAAATAATCATATCGTAGTCACGGACACTTCTGTGTTGTAGCAACACTATTGACTTTCAATGGAATCATTACTACCCAGAAGTGTCGATGACTGTACAACCCTAAACTGATGTTGCGTTACATTTTTTTGGAATGTCGATTAAAATACTTTCATAACATTAAAACAAGTGGCTACACCAAAGTGAGGTAGAGGCGAACACACCATTATTCTGCACTGTTATCTCAAGAGTCCGATATTAGCAACAGAGGGAGACATTTCTTAGTAACAATAAATGTTTTCAATTCACTACTTATAAAAAGTATATGGTGTCGTCTTGGCAGAACGAACTGACCTGACTACAAAAGCACAAGAAGCTAACTGTCTCGATTATTGCGATCATACGGTCTAGTTTTATTATTATGTGTAGTTTTACAAACCTTGAAAGAGACAGTTTGGATCGATGTACACCCGAAACATTTCCAACCAATGGCAGCACAAAACATGTCGCTACTAATACACAGCGACGTAGTGCAACAAGCCAATTTTATCTCTATTTTATGGTGGTATTTTAAGACTTTAGATTTCAATGTCGTTGGAAAGGTGTAGAGTTCTTAACACAAAAAAATACTAATAAATAATATGAATGTGAAACATGCAAGGGTAAAGTAAAGTGCATTAAAGAGTTGCATGGATGTAGTTGTAAGGGGCCACATATTATATCTCACTTAATGTCCCACTATTTTGGAACATTTCTTGATTTAGGGCAATTATTTGGAAAATATTGACCGACTACGAAGCTGCTATGCCTGCAGTCATCTGTAGGAGACAGAAAATCTCAGTCCGGATACGAGTGCATCAGCTCAATTTATGGCGTAAACTCGTTCTGACTCTTGTAATTGTTAATCGGCCCAGATTTGAAAGCACCACTGATGCAAGGCCTCTTGTTGAGTGAGCGTGTCATCCGTTTCTTTTTATCCCTCCTAATTTATGATGGCGGGCCTCACGCATAAAGTGCAAAGTTGCATGAACGTTTACTATATAGTAGCTGAGAAATGCTGATTACAATGACAGAAATATATTAAAGTTGCAACAAAAGATTGTAACAAGACACAGATTGTAACTCAGATACTAATTGCAGGTTAACCTTGGTAAACACAACAGAAATGTACAATAATATACACAAGGATCAACAAGGTCTTGCATACCATCGCAACTTGTAACAGCTGTTGGCAAGTGCGATCTCAGCGCCACTAGTGGGAAACGGATGAATCAGTTTAAAGAAGGGAACAAAACCTGGATTCATTCCCTTCTTCAAACGTACGAATATTTTCAAGGCCAATTACACCATCAAGCGTGTGGTTTTCGGTCCCTTTTCCTAAAGTCCTAGATGCGGGTATACGTTAAGACACGTTTGGAGCAAAAAAACCGAATTTCGATATTTTGGCGCTTGTTCCCTTCTTCAAACTGCTGATTCAATTCATCCTAGCAAATCGCGAAGATTAAGGTGAAATTCATGCGAGGTCAATAACAAATACACATAGGCAGGATGCAATCGCGTCTGAATCTCCTACCTGCTGCCCCAATGGAACGAGTAGAAGTGGTTAGTTATCTAAATAACTTACATAAGTTTGATGGACGAATAAACTGATCGCTGCAGATAATGGACATTTCTTTGCGTTGATTAAAAAAAGTCTCAAAATATTTTATCATATATACTTGCTTCAAATTAGCAATCCCGTTACATAATTTTGGACAAGCGACATGCTTTTCGCGTCATTAAATGTGTTGGCTAAAGAAGAGTGGCCGAAGTAAGAAAAAATACGAATTGTTCTAGAGTTAAAGTATTTTCTGATCATTTTATAAATGCAATTAACAGTTCTGCTATACAAAGTAAAAGAAAACACCCTTTGGTGGGTTCCATTATTTCCTACGGTGGTCTTTCAGAACTCCACAAGCGATACCTAATCCTGTGCAACTTTATTCGTGGCATCTCTTGCTGGCAGCGTCAAAGGAGTAAAGAAGGGAGCCAGGAAGTCTCATCGCGAGTTCGGAAAATATACAGACGGAAAATTGCATTTGCATTAGCTGCTAATCACTACGTACATCGATTTTTTGCAATCTTTGGTAATATCTGTCCATCAAACTTGGTATACCACCCACTTTAATAGGATATAATTGAAATCAATACATGAGAACTACAAAACAAAATGGGAGGAGCAATGTGATTTCATCTTTTAATATATCAAATAAAAACTTTGGTCAAACCACACTTATCTGTGGTTTGACTTTTTTTGAGTCCACTTTTTGCATGATAGGCTAATCGGGAAGGACCTACAGTTTAAAGTGGGATTCGAGCCTCTGAGCAATCTGCAGCCAGCAGGGATGGAAGTTCGATCGCGGAACCCCTTGATTACAAAGCTACAGCGTTGGGCATTAAACTATCAGGGAGTCTCTTACCTTTGAAACGGAAGGCAGAATATGTGTGTAACGTCAACATACTGGCTCTTCTTTTTGCTTCGTGTACATGGTGTGAAAACACTGTCTGATGGGGAGAAAGATCTTAATCTGCATGCACGTGCGCGCCAATATGTATACGTAAAAATTACATTATTGAATACATTTAAAGGGATTATTGTTTTACTTTTGTAAATATCAGATTAGCATAAAGTAGCAAATTGATTTCTTTACTAAGTGGCTAAAGATGTTATTTAATTTCGAAATTGTTGAAATTGTTTTATTATGGAAAAGCTGAATGATTAATTGATTGAATTGGTTCATTTTACTTCGCTTTCCTGCATCTTTTTGCTAATCGCGAAGATGGGAATAACTGATGATACAATGAAACCTATGAAGGAACACTCACAAATACCCATGCCCAGGCCGGGATTCGAATCCTTGACCTCTGACGTCGTAACGCTATGCTAACCACTCCGCCACGGATGCCGGCGTAACGCTTGAAACATTGTATTTAGTTTTTTTCTATTAATATAAATCAATTACCGTACGTTTCATTCTTATATTTACTGTCCTATCTTGTTTTACTTTACTTGTACATACGTTTCTGTTGGTGCAGATCTGTTAATGATCTTTTGAAAGAAAGATTTTTGGGGAAATACCCCCGTTGCACAGTGCCCTTCGACCTCTCCGCTCACAATAGTTCTCGTGCACTATCATCCGTCGAAAGGAGATCGGTTCGAGGGATATTGAGCAATCGAGTGTTGCGGTGAAAAACCTACCTTCGTTTGACTTCAGGTGACAAACAAATAGCAAAAAATTAAGTATAAACAACAGATTGAACTCTTTTGCAAAAAAAAATCGCAATAAATTGTCTGTCTTGAAGTTATTTATATATTTGAAGGGATCGGGTAAGTGACATTTTGATCATTTTTGTAAGATGGCACATGTAAGATGTACATGGTAAGATGTCACCATGTTTTACACCAGAGCGCTTCATTTATTGAATTTATTTTGCCTCTATTATTAGTTTTACGTTCAGTTACTCAGGGCTAGACCAAAGTTACTTTATCAGCCCGGACCTTGGGGTGCACGAGTTTGGGGTGGCAAAATGTCGTATCTTATTTAAAGCTTCTTTTCGTCAACATTCGTGAATTGTAGTGATATTCAGTTGCATGTTATTGAGTATGAAAGCAGACAGAGAACAGCAATTTCAGTAAATTCGGCTGTGATTCCGCCCTTTGGAAAATTATTCCTCACTTATTGCAGATGAATAGTTTCATCAGAACGTTTGATAACGTAGGAAATATCCCGTTTCTTCCGTTCTGAACGCCCTCTTATATCCGCGTACAAATTAGTTACCTTCACCTCGTACTAATCCACACAATCCACAACACTTTCACAAAAAAAATACTTGGAACGACAGCCAAATTCTTGATATAACCTAAGCATTTCATTGGTTTGATTTAGAGTTTCAGTTGGTTTTTTAAGTCCACTTTATGCACAATACGGCTAATCGGGACTGGACCTACAGTTTAAAGTGGGATTAGAACCACTGTGCCATGTGCCTCCACCGGGTGGTTTGATTTAGGGTACGAGGTTATTGTATTACGAAGCTTATCTAATTTTGAGTCGTGTCGCCAGTGCCACATGTTGTTACAATGCTGAGGATTTCGTTTTTCCCCCTTAGTTGACTTATATCCAATTAGAGCTTAAGGAAAGCTAAGCACTCGTTTATCGCGGAAGAAAATTGTCATATAACAATGTAGAATGTGACAAAATCCACAACAAAATTATATGCAAGGTAATTTCGTACTTTGTAAGTGACGCGTATATAACCTATACTGAATGAATGAATGAACGAATACTGCATTTAAGTTTCTTTGAATATTGCTCGTACATTAGGGAAGCCTACAGACCCCCCCTTCCCCGGTACGCTCTCAGACAAAAAAAAGGAGAGTAAAAAGTAAAATTTTCTCGTGGAAATATGGCCATTCTATACAATTGCTATTGCCTTCGGTCTGTAGACCGATTTATTATAAAAATAAAAGTGTTTTCTAAACTTGTTTCGAAGAGCTTTCATTTTGTGCAGCTTGCGTTTGCAACGGATCACGTTGCAAAATGGATACAGGACAGCCTTACTGTCCAGCAGGCGATCTTGTTTCTCTGCATTCGGTATCTAAGGTTGCCAGACACTTATCTTTTATGCGTAACTTCGCTTCTTTTAAATAACGTTATTTTTTAACAATAAAGCATAAAGTTGGTATACACAGTGTAAATTGAAAATATTTCTGTTATACGTTTCGTGAAGCAATGCTGAGAGAACACGTGAGTGAGCTTTCTTGATTTCTGTGTTTCTGAGGCAGTGGCAAACATGCCCACTAAGCCCCTCGTAGACAAGGGAAGGATGAAAACCACTGGGGGTTGTTTTTAGATGTTATCTGTAGAAGCACTTCCAGGTTTCTCTCGCTCTTCTTGTGTAAATGTAGAATTCCTATGTTGTGCGTACAATCGAAGGCAAATGTAATGATAGACAAATTGCTCATCATTATGTTAATTAAATCTGTGTTCCTCAATGTGATTTTAAAGGATCGGGATTCTTATACAGCTTCTTAAAAAAGCCTTTGCTGGGAAAGTAAATAATGGAAAAACTATGGATATTTTGCCTGCTATAATGTTTAACGTTGACTGTATACAGCAAAAGGACGTTTTCCTGTGGTCTTGGAAAACGATAGCGTCGTCGCCTTGTAATCAAGGGGTCGCGTCACGGGTTTGATAACCGGTGGAGACACGTGGTACAGTGGTTCGGATTCCACTTTAGACTGTAGGTTCTATCATATTAATATGATATTTTTGGAGGTTAAGGTTTTAATTTTCAACCTAAAATTCCCAATCGGTTGTTCGGCGTAGCTATAGTAAAAAACAGAACACTGAGCGGCGCATAATATGTTGACGTATTACGCTACCGTTCCGCCATTTGACGTATTACGCTACTGTGCTTTCTGTGATGCCACCTGTGCTGTTTTGGTCCATGACATCGATACAAAGAGATAACGGCCAAAGAAATTCAAGGCGATAGAAAAAAAAGCACCAAGAAGAGCTTGAAATATAATGCATGCACATAAAAAAACACATAAAAATTCGGAAGGAAACATTTAAATACTTTTTTCTTGTTTTCAGCCACTGCCAACTGCCATACATAATCATACAACCATAGAAAAACCCAGTTTTCTTAAAATTGTTACTTTTAGTGCTGTCAGCATATTTTTATGATCACGTGATCCTGAGCGGCTGTCTCTTGATATGCATTACAGTTCCCGAGAAACAGTTTGTTACTTTGTAACATTGTATATCTGACAATTATAATACAATAATATGTTCAAGGGGTGTAAGAAGCAACCCTTTCCGAATACATCATAATGTAGATCAGCCTCGACTACATTTTGCAGAAGAACGAGGTCATAGCGCATGCATTCCCAGTCAGTATAATCGTCTGTGGGGTTTGCGTTATATGTTTGTGATTGTCCCTTCTCCATTTCTAACATTCATTTGCATCCTCGCAATTAGTCAGAAATGATAGAAATGCGACGTTAAATAAACTAAATAACTAACAATAAAATGCTCTTAGTGTAACATAAACTGCATAAAGTATATGTGACGCTTCCAAAGATGATATTTTGAATTTAGTAATCCCCCTCCCATACCTTTCATTGCCTCGAATGCAAATATTCCTTATGTTGCTCAAGGGAGAGAAGCGAAAAAAAGGGATTTTAAATTCGTGTTTGAAATTTTCCGTTATACTTTTTCTAAAGGTAACAGATAAAGAATGTATGTGCATTGAATCATTCCATTAAGGTACATAGGGGTTAGAGGTGGAGGTCTCCCATGGTGGAAAGACTACAAGGTTAATGCAAAGTGGTTCTGAACTTTCCCTTCTGACGTATGACGTCTTCATACTTTATTTTATCTTAGGGATCTAAGTTCAAATTAGAGATGATTTGTTGTTAACGCTTTAGTTACGCTTAATACCTGCATTTTTATAGTTTTGCTATTTTAAGGACTATATTAACAATCGAATGTACAAGATGCATTATCCAAAAAAAGAAACAACTATTATACATACTTATACTTACTATTATAAAACTAACATGTAAGTTTTTAACAAATGGAATCATATGTAATACGCCTACAAATATGAGGTCAAGCTTCGATACATTTCTTTCTTAATACTTAACATTTTACTTACGTTTAATGATATAAAATGTAATTTACTGTCACGCTTTTTTAAAAAAAGTTTTGCTGTGGTCGAGATATCCCTTTGTTCATAATAGCATTGCATTAGTGCAGGTACGTATCTAATTTAAATAGTGCATAGTGGTACTTAATATTACATCCTTAGCAGGATTAAGCATCTGCTAAAACACATAATAAATTGTAATGTACTGCGAAATTTATTGTAATAACAAGGCATCTAACATCCCAACTTATTCCCCATTAGATGGCGTCTGCTGATAAGGGATGAGCCTCCCGAAAGTAAATCCTGGCTACGGATCTGCAATTGTGTAACAGGTCTCATGATTTATTTTATAATTTGATGTTTTAGTTAGGAATATATTGAGTTTTCAATTTCCCATTGCTGCATTATGACGGGGGAGGGGGTTCGAAAGAGAGCGTCATTTGCTGCGGCTGTCCACGGCGGCAAAATTACTAGTTCCGACCCTGTTAGTAGCGACATGATTTGCACTGTCATTGTTGGCAAGGTTTCCCCTGTAAGATGGTGCAAAACTGTTTCTTTGTAAGTTAATTGGTAAAACTACACACAATAATGAAACTCCACTTTAAACTGTAGGTTGAGTGCCGATTACAATGCAATTAAAATAGTGTGTTCTCTTATTTTTATTATCTGTTTTCATAACATAGAATAATAGGTTGTAATATTCAGTAATTGCCCGACCCTGTGGCCGAGTGGTTAGCACATCGCGCTGCGACTACAAGGGTCCCGGGTTCGAATCCCGGTCGGGCTTGGTTGTTTGTGAATGTTCATTCATCCATTTCATCACTCATCCCCATCTTCGCAAATTAGCCAAGAGGCACAAAACGCGAAGTAAAATGAACTAAATCAATCAATCAATCAGTAATTTTCTGCTATCTTTATTACTTATACACCCAGCAAAAGACAGCGTATTTAAAATTATTTATCCTATATCTGTATTTATACAATTCATTTATTGATTTGCTTTATTTAACTTCGTTTTGTGTGCCACTATTGGCTAATTTGCGAAGATGGGGATGTTTGATGATTTGATTCGAACCCGGGACCCCTGGCGTCGTTGCGCGATATGCTAACTACTCCGCCGCGGGGGCGCCTTTATACAATTTATGAAAACATGTATTACAAATAAATCGGATTCAGAACTACAAAAAAAAAGGCGACTACGAATGTATCACATTTACTGTATGCAGGAACTCTAAACTAACAGGATTTTAGAGTTCTCTGTACTTAACATATATGCGATGATTTCATGGACTGTTACGTTATGCACAGAAAGGCTAATCGGGAATGAACCTACAGTTTAAAGTGGCACATATTGTAACTGGCAATTTGAGTTGGCAACCCTTTAAGAATCCAGGTGCGCCTGTGGCATACCTTAATTTTTGAGAACGGTATCGACTTTTACCGGGCTGTGGTCTTACAACGGTTGACAGCCACCCTATGTGACTGAAATACGTCAAGACTTGCTCCAGGACCAAATTTATCAGCCATTAAGTCAAGTTATGCAGGATGCACTTGAAAGCCAGAATACAAATATTTTGTGCTAAATACAAATGTAAAGGGGATTGAGTAGACATGACATTCGAAGGTAGATACGAACTCAAAAACTGAGTTATTGCATTCTAATGGTTGGTGTATTTAAGTACTGTTTTGACCCTATGATGATAATGATGGGGATTTATGTTTTTTAGAACACTGACTCGAAATTTGAATTTGTATAGTTTTTTTTTATATTTTCAAGAAAATTATAAAATTGTTGATTATTTAAATCAGCAAAACTATAATATTTTTCAATCACTTATTTCTGTGGGAGGAATACAATGTAGTGTAGAATTAAAAGAAGAAAAATCTTGCGTGCGTAAGGAACACTCGTATCCAGACCGGGATTTTTTTCTTTTTTACATTATCTACGCATGTTGCCTCTGTAGTTACCTCGGTGACCAAGTGTTCGAGTCAAAGTCTGCCGGGGGGGGGGGGGGGGGGCTATATATCCATTCATCAGTTTCCTCTTATATTTCCTTATTTTTATCCCCGTGATTATCCCAGAGTAACGGCTCAAAGGTAAGAAGATCGAGACGTGATTCTTAAAAAAAACAATTATTTGTGTTTTTCTTAGTTTTGACTAATCGCTAATGGAGCATTGCACAACACTTTACATGATACAGAATAATCCATGTGTACCATTAATATATTTAAAACACATATCCAGAGTCATGTCTGCAGTCAGGATGTGTACAAAATGCTTTCTCTACTGATGATGGTAATTTGTTAATAAATAGAGTATATCTGCAATCAAGTTAAAAACTTATTAAATGGCTTACATTCAGCTTGACGTCATCACGCAGAGCACTCTGTGAAGATAAAATAATCAAGTGTGTTAATAAAGGTGTATGAGAAGCCTTTTGCCGAGAAATAATTTGCACTTCTCCACTTTACACATACATCTTTCACGGTTTCTGTATGGCTTTTGAAAAGGTATAAAGTACACATTCCTCATATGATCACGATAACCATACTTACAATACTTCGTTAAACATCATACGCACAATGCTTACCCGGCATGTTTTCATAGCCCGAAACATGGCGCAAGGAATTGTGGGGAAGTTGATGGTTGAATATCATCCATTTCTACTCAGTAGAAATTATTTTTTTTATATAAATACAAATACCGATCTGAGCAAGTTAGTACAATTTGGTACGTCATGAATGTATTAATAATAATAATAATAATAATAATAATATATATTATGTATTTTATTATATTCACAAAGCAGTTTTTCATGTGATATCCATACACAGTTACACAAAGGAAATATTTTCCATTACAAAACGTTCTAATAATTCCACATGAGTAAATACAAGAAGAAACTACTAATTACTTTACAATGTTTTCCTCTTTTTACATTACATATAAATGGAACAAAAGTCTTTAGGCTTGTTTTCATAATTAAAGGAACCACAATAATGATACTAAGAAACATGCTAAACTAAAAAAATATTTATAATAAGAATGTAGCATATATATTACTTAGAAACAAAATTCTTTCCTGACAGTGTTTAAAAATGCAATTAATTATCTACAAATTTCTAATAAACTTTTAATACTTGTTGAAAACAAACTAAAAAAAAACAAGTTCCTTCCTGCATGCAACAAATATTTAACCTTTTCCCCGTTCAAGGCCAAGCTAGTCTCAAGAGACCTTCTCTTATCTCTAAATAGGCATTAAGAGAATATGAGTTCAAGTATTATAATGCATCATATATTATATATATATATATATATATATATATATATATATATTATTACCTTGAATATGAATTAAAAATTTTGCTCTGGACCGTATTTTAATCCAAATACGTAAATTAGGTATATGAAATTGTCACTCTACGTAAAGAAAAAAAAATGTGGAAGGTGAAATTGAAAACGAAACTATTTACTACCGTTGTTTTCCAAGAAGGAATCGAATGTTTCATAACTTCAAAATGTGTTATATTGTGCAAAACAAAACTTTTTTTTTTACTTTCGTTTTAATACAACAATATGGAAATTACTTCACTGTTGCTAACCAAAATTACATAAAACATTTTCTGTCATGTAGTAAATGTAGATACTACTTGTTTAAAAAAAATAAAATGATGTTTGGAATATATTGACTGCTTTCACAAAACACAAAAGAAAGTAAATCATTTTCTCACTTTAAAATGTTAGCTTAATAACTTTCAAGAATAATGTTCTTGTTTTTACTTGTTATACAAGAATAAACAAAATATTTAACATTTTTCCAGTTTCGGTTTTGAAGAACACCTTTACTTTTCAATATACACGCATCACATTCACTTTTCCCTGGTACTTGTCCGTTAATTATATGGGCCTTAAAGAATTTTATGACAGCTTCCCTTTCCCCGGGTGACCACTTTGATCTTTTAAATGGTTTTCTTTGCGTACTGTTACTTTCCTTTTTAGTGACTTGAGGAAGTATTATATTTGGTTGTTCATCAATATTACTGTCTTGAGGAAGTACTATATTTTCTTGTTCATCAATATTAGTTTCATATGCATCTGAAAGAAAATAAAATAGTGTAACTGTAGAAACAAAAATATATAAATTGTCGCATTCAACACTCCCCTAACTTAACATTGTTACTACTAGGAAATTAATGCACACATTGTTTAAAAAGTTAATCATGTAATAAGAACAACTAATCACATTTACTGAAACACTACTATATATCCTATTCACTTTTAGTGCCCTAAACGTTTCCAACCTATAGTTAAATTTCAAGGTAGGTGGTCTGGAGCATGTATAATGTTACCTTCTCAATGTTCTTGTGTTTTACGCAGTACAAAATGGAAAATATTGTGTCTGGAATACCCATTGGCTTCATTTTCCCACTTCATTGTGACTGACCGATTTTGAGAAGGAAATTTTCTTGCTCACATAGAGCATACAGATTAAAGCCTACACTACTTCCTTTCTTTTCTTTAAAATGTATAATACATTCTTATTACCTTCATATTCATTTTGTTTTTACATGCTACTTTTGTAGTTGACAGCAAATTAAAAGCAATACATCACCGACAGGTATTCTCGTAAATATACATTTGTTGTGAGGAAAATATTCTATTTAACACTCTGCACACTTCTACAACAATGGACATAGCTAAGCTATCCAGTACACTGGATTTTTATCTTAAGAATTCTTGTGAAAAAAAATATCTTCGTGTGTCAATTAAATTATGAACCAATAGCAAAAAAAGAAAGGTTTCTAAACTTTTTGCATCAAAGTTTTGATCTCGTATACAGGTAGAGAAATATTTCCAGGACAAGCTTAATTGAAAATTCAAGAGTCATTTCCAGAACTAACGGAAATAAAAATTCAAGAGTGTCTGCACGACAGAGTTTAAAGATATGTTTTACACGGGGGGGGGGGTGTACAGTTACACATTATTTCCAAGTAACAAATGTATATCTACTTTTGCACTCCCTGTATATTTTAACGTTATATTTCTATAAGATTCAGACTTAATTTTCATGCACATAGGATGTCCAAAGGAAACTATTTTTATGAATCAAATGAGTAACTGATAAGTTGTTATGTTAATTTTTTTTACATATTTTTGTACAAGTGCAAACTTGGTTTTAATTCATAAATTACAGATACTATTTTGTTTATAGGGTATTTGAATGATCTTCCATTATGCAATTGACAACAGTTTCAAATCCTTTTAAAATTAGAGTGTTTTAATGTACTATAAATAGAACATTTTAATTCTTTGAACATAAATTTGTAATTATTTTTTCCATCAATTTAAAATAGTATTTGACACTAGAGTGAAATTTTCATCAAAATACTGAAAATAACTCGAATTACGTATTTGTTTGTATATGTAATGTGTGTTATATAGCGCCGCATTTCTTCCACTTTTGGCTAATTTGTACGATGAGCATGAATGATGATAAAATTGACAAATTAACAAAAACAAATAAAACTCAAGTCCTGGCCGATACTCGAAATTGTGTACTTAGGTAGAGAGATGGAAATTAGACCACATAAAGCTCACCTCCAAAGTAGGTTCGAATAATGTGCATGTATTGAAATGTGTACTAAATTATTATTTATTGCAATAGGTAACTTAATTTTAGCATAAACAATAATAATTTCCTTACATCAGATAGCATTAGGCTGCGCAAACAAACCTCATTCCAAAATTGCCAAAACATATGTATGTACTGTACAAAGCATTATTTCCATCAAAACAATGAGAAAGTTCCAAATTCACTGTATTGATTGTGCTATTCTTAAGTCACTCCCAAATGAATGATGGATTTGGTAAAATTAACAAAGCATATTTGAGCACTTCATTTTAATTTTCATTCCATTTTTCTCACTTCATTATTGTTGTTAACCAAATGGGAAGAATAGACAATGTTAATTAAATCAAGCAACTAGAGGAAACCTTGACGAGCATGGTACAAGATAACTCATTATATTTAAATTGCTCTTGACAAAAAATGATGCCAAATTCTCACTTAACAAATGAGAATAGTGAATTCGTTTTTGAATTATGCTAATGTCGTGGACTTGGCAGATATAAGAGAATAATAAACTCAGTATTAAAAAGAAAGAAAACACTGATAGAATATGGATATCGAAAAGCTATTTTCATAGTTTAGAATATCAGTGTAAAGTAAATTCTAAGATTAAATATAACCCTACTTCAAATAATATATTTTTTAAAAAAAAATGTTAGTATGTAATTGTTATGTTGCATTTACAATGTGAAATAGATATATATTATATACAAACTTCCCGCCAAAAGATTTACACGTGATATACAGGGAGGTTATTTCAGTCGTTCACCGCCAGCGTGACGGCCGTTCGGCGGACTCTTCATGCAACAGGTCCCGGCAAATTGCATTACAGGAAGTCCGTAACAGAAACCGCTTGTTTTCTAATGTTTCCACTTTTCACAATTACAGTTACAATTACAATTGAAATAAGCACGTACCTTGTCGCAAGGATGCTGGGAAAGGTGTCCTCGCAATTACAAATATTTCTGGCACATTATTTCTGACATCTAATCTTAGATTAGTCATCGCTACTTTATCCTCAGTTGTCGCGACAGCGCCCGCAGCTTATCGGAGGTTGGGTGAGTTGTCAGCCGCGAGAGGGCGCTTCATACTGTACATGTCGGCAGTGATGCCAACCGTAGGGACATGTCCCTACGCATAGGGACTTTTCACTAAATTTCGCCCGCGTAGGAACGTAGGGACAGATTTTGCCAAATGAGGGAAAACGTAGGTACTTTTTTCAATCTTGGTAAATGACATTTTATGAATTAGTTTATCTGGATACTTTAGCGAGGAGGAGAAAAAAGAACTAACTAACAAATCTCCATCAGAATTTTGGAACATGTTATCGGTTACCAAAAACTTTCAAGGCAAGTTCCTTTTTGAAAACATTTCCACTCTCGCGAAAATAGTGCTAACATTGCTGCATTCTAACTCGGAAACGGAAAGAATATTTTCACGCGGAAACGGAAAGAATATTTTCAATGTTAAGTGATACAAAAACAAAAAAGGGAAATAAAATGGGACCAAAATTGTTAAAGACTGCAGGAAATACAGCATATATCACCAACCAACATCTATCTCTTCACAGCAGCAACATGTATGACTTCAAATAACATAATCAACAGTAAACGACTCAACGCTATTCATTAGGGGTGTGCGGGATCCTTTACTTTAAAAAGTCGTTAATTCTCGACGTTTTCTGCCTTGTAAGTTTCTGGAACTTATCGAAAATTGTAAGTTTTTATTCTAGAAATGCAAAAACAATCACTTAAAGTGAAAATGACTTGTAAAATTCGAGATTTCCAGTGCTTCGGGAAATTTCGAACATTTCCCGTCCCGAAAATTTTCCGACTTGGTCGGGAAATTGCAAATTTTTCAGTCCCGAATGTCGGGATTTAAAAAAATTACCGTCCCGATCCCGTCCCGACCCAAAAAATTCTGTCCCGCACACCCCTATTATTCATTAAGGCAAGAATTTACAATACCGGACCCTTCTGTAATTTCTATGCTACGTCTTATACTCACGAAATAATTATTCGTGATGATTTATCTCAAGTTAACATGTTGGGGTGAGGGGGAAAACATTTTCATTAACGTGTAGAAGTTGTAAAATAAGCATTTCAATTCTCGCAATGATTCTCCGTATACAAGTATGGTAGCCATATTTGTTGATATGAACAAATTACAATTAGTTACGCTGTCTACAGCGTTGCCACACTGTTGCTTTCATACTTGGAGAGCATGGATCGTGTAAGAATGGCGGAAGAGAACAGTAAAAAAGTTGTTAACGTTGTACAGATTGTTAGGTGGAGTGTGCAGGAGGATGGCTGTGGGCTAATTAATAAACTTATGGATTTCAGTATATTGCCCAAAGAACGTGCTTACATGTGACAGCGACAATCACGATGTAGAAGAACTGATTTGATTACAGGTAAATTTGGCAACAGTACATCAATCATAAAATTGCAGGATACGAAAATGGCGTCTTCGATGATGAACGTTTGCCGTTAAAGTGCTACGAAAATAATATTTTTTATCGGTTCGTAATCACAATTACCGCAAAACCATTCAGGAATAGCCCCACTGACCATTCCCGGTAAGGTTAGGTTAGGCAAGGCAAACATAGTTAAAATTTGGGCTCGAAAAAAACATGCACGGGTAGCCCCACACACCATTGACGGATAGCCCCACGAACCATTCAGGTACGGTTAGGTTAGGTTAGGATAGGATAGGCAAACATAGTTAAAATTTGGGGTCGTAGTAATATCAGGAATGTATATTTCGTTTTTTAAGTATTGGAAACACAAAATCTTCCGGTAAATAATGAGCAATCGTGCCGATCGCGGACCACTCAATTTCACTTATTTTGCAATTTCTACACGTGACCCCCCCAAATTTTAACTTCAAATTCGTGATTAGGAGGCCTCAATTAGTGAGTATGCAAAATATTACAAAAATCGGGGAGGGGTCATGTATTGGAAATTCGCTCCTTCATTAATTGTGGAAGCACCGAGCAGAAAGATTTGGTAAGTAAATGTGTATATTTTATCTTCTGTTTTGCATGCTCATGAGGTGTTGTTTTTACTTGGCGTAGGGACATTTGGGCAGTTGTAGGGACATTTTGACTACGTCTGTAGGGACATTGCCGAAAAATGGTTAGCAACACTGTCGGCTACCAGACGTCAAGTGTACGTTCATGTTCACTTCTGTTTGCGTTTATCAGTACGCGTGTTGCTTATACTGTGTTATTGTAATGTGCTACTCATGGCCAGTGCTTTATTGTGTGTTAATTGTTATTCATTCATAACTTATGTCGTTAAACAAATATAGTCTTGAACAGAGAGTTTTTATGTACGATAATTACGTGAAAACGAATTCTTGCAAAGAAAAAGTGGTCAGGGAATTACGAGAGACAGGATCTCTTGAACCTAAGAAACGCGTTGTATTGCTGTTGAAAGAGGTCATTTTCAACATCTCTTATAACACAGGAGGTTAGTGATCATCATTATTATTACTTTTAAATATCATTTTACGCTTTCGGTTTGCTTTATGCGCCGGGATGCTGTCTTCCCTTTCTGACAACTGACGATAAAGTAGCGATGACTAATCTAAGATTAGATGTCAGAAATAAGGTGCCAGAAATATTTGTATGTGGGAGGACACCTTTCCAGCATCCTTGCGACAAGGTACGTGCTTATTTCAATTGTAATTGTAACTGTAATTGTGAAAAGTGGAAACATTACAAAACAAGCGGTTTCTGTTGCGGACTTCCTGAACGCAATTTGCCGGGACCTGTTGCATGAAGAGTCCGCCGAACGGCCGACACGCTGGCGGTGAACGACTGAAATAACCTCCCTGTATGTGATGATCTGTGTGCAGGTATAGGGTTTGTACATTCGCATGCAAGCCAAATTTTATCCACAAAACACAGCGCACTTTTCTGTTAATTGGAGGTTTAATCCTCTGTACAAATGCAGAGAATAATAAATTTTATAATAATATATAAACCTTATGCACAGTTACGAATATATATTATTGAAGTAGCAAAGGTACTTTACTCATCAAATGATGTCCATATGTAAACTACCCTTTAAATAAAGAGTAATAGGCCTTCAAAAGGGACATAATTAGCTGCACAATAGCATATTAAATCTACAATCTGTAAACTATCTGGCATAATTTATAAACATTAAGAAAAGATTAAAAGAAAGTTAATTCTTACCTGGGATTTTCACATCAATATCTCTCAATGATTTTCCTTTACATTCGTCAAATCCACCTCTTTCGTCAAGTTTCAGGAGCAACTTGCTAACTTGAGATATCTGTATAGTGGATTCTGGCAGTCTGTAGAATTCTCGGTGTACTTGTATGTCATGGCCCATATGTTTCGCAATTTGGTCTAATTCACAATCTGTAAGATTCAGAAGCTGTGACATAGTGGCAATGTGTTTCCTCAGTATAGTAGACGTCAGTGTTTTTGGGTTTGCGGCACCACAGTCTACAGCAGCTTTTCTTAAGCAATTGTGACCTCTTAAGCAGCTATCAGCTGTTCCACACACGGCAAAGAAATTTTGGTTACTTTCTGGTATATTCAAATGTTGTCTAGCATTCAATAGTACTGTCATTGATTTATCGAGAGATGGGGTTAGAAATATTGGAACTCTTCTTCCTTTCTTGCCTCGTGTTTCAATCCTAATTAGGCTTTCACATAATTTCTTTTCCTGTTCTGTTAATGATTCGAATATATCTTCCTGAATTGCATTCAATTTCTTCTCAGAGTATGTGCTCACATTTAATCTTTCCACTTCCCCAGACCTCCTTCTGTTGAATAGTATTATGTATGCTAAGGTTGCCTGTGCAAGCAAAGTCCATGTCTTTTCATCGGCCTGTTCCTCCAGTTTTTGTGTAAGATTGTCAGTTTCTTCTTTTAAATATAACTGTAATTTCACTAGATCTTCCCGTAGAGGTAATATCACCTCATTGTTCCATTTCTTTTCTTCTAATGTTTTCAATGCATTTCTTGAAATTTCATGATTCCACTCTGATTTGTAGAGAGCAATGAAATTTTCCATGGTTTCCTGCATTGGTTTGTCTTCCAGTATTATGCTTTCAGCTTTAAGGAGATTAGCACACATCATTAAAGAATGTCCCAATTTCAATGAAAGTGTTGGAGTTTTGTATGTATTAGCAGTTTCTTGGTACCCACATAGCTGTTTTACAGCTTCGGTGACTGTATTAAATTTGCTTGGACAAATGCACGATTTTAAATTTGTGATATTAGGATTTATTTTTCTGGCCTCAATCAAAAATCTACCTAATTCTCTCATTCTTCCACTAATTGCATGATGCATATGTTTTAGATGTCCATGCATGTTGTACAATCTGCTACCCACTTTAACAATTAAATCATCGTTACGAACTGCTAAGGCTATTGTGTCTTGTTTCATGTTGTTCAGTACGTTTTGCTTTAAACCAGTACTTGCACCGGATGACACTGGGAGCATTAAGGACGCATTTCCCTGGTGCCTATATTTCTTTGGAAATTTACCCCCGTCCCCATGAATACACGTTTTCTTATGTTTCCACAAAAAGTTTTTTGAAATTAGAGCATAGCAGTATTGGCAAGGAAGGAACTTTTCTTGAAGAGTAACAGTTGTTGGCCTTCTTTGGACAATCAAAGTTCCTTTATTTTTTTTCAAAGCAGAAATATTGTGGAAGTAATTGCCTTTGTTTCTAATAAGTGACAACCAAAACTTTCTCTCTCTTGAATTCACTGGGAAAGAAAATGCTTTTTGAACATCAATTTCCTCCATATGTTTTCTACGCAGATGCCTTGCAATCTTTATCAGTTTTTTTTTGCAATAAAAGCAATATTGTTTCTTGTTCCATTTTCTTTTTCCGTTTTCTATTGTAACTCTATCTACTTGAAGATCATCATCATTGGTATCCAAACTGCTATCAGTTTCAGGTTCCACTTGGAACTCTGTTGGAATATGAGATGACTCAACACAACTATTTTGCCCTAATTCACTCTTTTCTGCTTCATGTGTCTCTGAGTGTTCCAGAGATTCATAACTATCACTTGAGAAGCTATGCTCGGTGTCCGGAACATATTCTGAACAGTCAGAATGGGATATATTAAAGGATGAATTTGCAGAAGAAATATTTTCAGGGTTAAATATATCATCTTGTTTATCAAATTCGGAACATTCTTCTGTGTTCCTTATATTTTCTTCACTTTTTATTGCAACTCCATTTTGTGATTTATATTCATATTCTTGGTAATCTAGTTTAATATTATTAGAACACTCATCGAAAGTATATATATTTTTATCATAAACAGGAAATAAATGGGAATTATCTTCAACTGGTGAATTAGTTTCGACTTTCGTTTCTTCCAGAAGCATTGAATTATCCCTACTTTTTGTGCCATCCCTTGTGTAATTCCGAGTGTCTTCGTAGATAAACATTGTATTCTCTGTCTCAGTTACTTTCATGTGATCGTCTTTCTTTGTAAAAGACGTGGTTACATTTCTTCGGTGCTCTGTTGTTTCTGGATTTGAATCAGGGAACATCATATTCCTGATATTTCTGTCTGCCTTCATAGACACTTGAACGTTTGCATTGGGCTTTTTAGTATCATCTTCACTATTTGTCACAATAGTCTCTATTTTCGTAGGGTTCCCATTTTGTACTAATTCACTCTTTTCTGCTTCGTGTGTTTCTAAGTGTTCCAGAAATTCATAATTGTCACTTGACAAGCTATGCTCTGTGTCCGGAACATATTGTGAACAGTCAGAATGGGATATCCTAACCGATGGATTTGCAGAAGAAATATTTTTAGGGTTAAATATATCTTCCTGTTTATCAAATTCGGAACATTCTTCTGTATTCCTTAATTTTTTTTCACTTTTGTTTCCAACTCCATTTTCTGATTGATATACATATTCTTGGTTATCAAGTTTTACATTATTAGAACACTCATCAAAAGTATATGTATTTTCATCACAAACAGGAAAGAAATGCGAAATAACTCCAACTGGTGAATTAGTTTCGACTTTCGTTTCTTCCAGAAGCATTGAATTATCCCTACTTTTTGTGCCATCCCTTGTGTAATTCCGAGTGTCTTCGTAGATAAATATTGTATTCTCTGTCTCAGTTACTTTCATGTGATCGTCTTTCTTTGTTAAAGACGTGGTTACATTTCTTCGGTGCTCTGTTGTTTCTGGATTTGAATCAGGGAACATCATATTCCAGCTATTTCTGTCTGCCTTCAAGGAACTTTGAACGTTTGCATTGGGCTTATTAGTATCATTTTTACTATTTGTCACAATAGTCTCTCTTATCCTAGTTTTCCTTTCAATTCTTTTAGTCATACTTGAGTTTTCTGCCTTTCCGTGAAGAACTTCAATAACGATTGCTGGATAGAATTTGCCATCTTTCCACTTCACTGAACAATCTGTACCAGGGAAGATTTGTCCACTTTCAGCCTTTACTCGTGCTGCATTGCACACATATTGTATGCCGTCTTCTTTGAAACGAACCTTCACAATTTGCTCTGGAGACTTGTTTATTTTGTCCTTTTTACTTCTTATGGTTCCACTTGGCTTTGGAAAATCAGTATTTATGAGTGAACTCTTCTTCACGGAAGCATCTATTCTTTCACTTTTCCTCTTTTCATTCTGTTGTTTCTTTGTCATACGATCAACAATTCTTCGGGGATGTGATTTATTTTGTCCATTTTCGGCTACTAAATTTCTGAAAGGAACCCTTCTTTCACATGCTTGTGTTGTATCTTCTACCGAAACTCGTTCGATTGGCACTTTTGAATTGGAATTTCTAACAAGAGGGTTTTTACACATGTGAATCATTTCTCCAAAACATGAAACTTTAACCTTCTTTGTCTGATTTTCCAGTTTGATTCTCTTAGCGTTTATTTTTGTGTAATTATGAGTGTCTTCGCTGATACGTTTTCTCTTCTTTGTCTCAGTTATCTTCCGGTGATCTTCTTCCTGTGTAAAAGACGTGGTTACTTTTCTTCGATGCTCTGTTGCTTCAGGATTTGAATTAGTTAACATTACATTACTGCTATTTCTCTCTGCCTTCAACGAGCTTTGAACGTTTGTATTATGCTTATTAGTATCATTTTTACTATTTGTCACAATAGTCTCTCTTTTCCTAGTTTTCCTTTCAATTCTTTTAGTCATACTTGAGTTTTCTGTCTTTCCGTGAAGAACTTCAATAACGATTGCTGGATAGAATTTGCAATCTTTCCACTTCACTGAACAATCTGTACCAGGGAAGATTTGTCCACTTTCAGCCTTTACTCGTGCTGCATTGCACACATATTGTATGCCGTCTTCTTTGAAACGAACCTTAACAATTTGCTCTGGAGACTTGTTTATTTTGTCCTTTTTACTTCTTATGGTTCCACTTGGCTTTGGAAAATCAGTATTTATGAGTGAACTCTTCTTCAAGGAAGCATCTTTTCTATCAATTTTCCTCTTTTCATCTTGTTGTTTCCTTGTCATACGATCAACAATTCTTCGGGGATGTGATTTATTTTGTCCATCTTCGGCTACTAAATTTGTGAAAGGAACCCTTCCTTCACATGCTTGTGTTGTATCTTCTACCGAAACTCGTCCTATTGGCACTTCTGAATTGGAATTTTTAACAAGAGAGTTTTTACACGTGTGAATCCTTTTGCTAATACATGAAACTTCAACCTTCTTTGTCTGAATTTCCAGTTTGATTCTTTTAGCGCTTATTTTTGTGTAATTATGAGTGTCTTCGCTGATACGTTTTCTCTTCTTTGTCTCAGTTACCTTCCGGTGATCGTGTTCCTGTGTAAAAGACGTGGTTACATTTCTTCGATGCTCTGTTGTTTCAGGATTTGAAATAGTTAACATCACATTCCTGCTATTTCTCTCTGCCTTCAACGAGCTTTGAACGTTTGTATTATGCTTATTAGTATCATTTTTAGTATTTGTCACAATAGTCTCTCTTTTCCTAGTTTTCCTTTCAATTCTTTTAGTCATACTTGAGTTTTCTGCCTTTCCGTGAATAACTTCAATAACGATTGCTGGATAGAATTTGCCATCTTTCCACTTCACTGAACAATCTGTACCAGGGAAGATTTGTCCACTTTCAGCCTTTACTCGTGCTGCATTGCATTCATATTGTATGCCGTCTTCTTTGAATCGAACTTTAAATATTGGTCTCGAAGATGTAAATACTAGAAGTAAGAAAGCATAAAGTAAGGTTACATGAACATCAGTTTCAAATGAATATTGACAATACATATTTTTGTACATATTAAACATGTTTATTAAATGACGGAATTGAGATTCCATTTGCACCAAATACCACAGAGAACATTATTATGGGATTGAATATTCATTTTTTTCCAGAACTGTATTATGTTAGCGAGTCTGGCTGGCTCCAAAATTTGAGACAGTCATTGGTGGCAATTTTATCTGAACCAGTCTTACCAATGTCAAGATAGTTGGCAAGGTTTTTTTCCAAAAATATTATAATGACAAGAATGAAACAAATAGTTAACTACTAATTGTATCGAGGAAAAACTTAAAATATACAAAACTTAACTTTTATCAATGTCAGAAAACCAAAATGTTTTCTAACCACAAATGAGTGTTGAAATTGAAGTATCGATTTCTTTGTGAAGTTATAAACAATGCACTGGATTGAGGTTCATCTGGAGGATCTCGTCATCAAGTTTGAACCAAAAAGAGCTAATTTGCTTAAATAACTTACCCGAAATGTAATATATAATACCTTACATAATACTCTGCAGCAACCCACAAGTACAACAATATGCAGCAAAAATGTAATAGGAAAGGAAAGTTGTTGCTTGCCCAGTTATTCCCACCTTCTAAAAACCTTGAATTCCCTAACACTAGAGAGCAGTTGGTAAAGTGATAAAGAGTTTAATTTTTTTCCTGATGACCAAAGTTCGTAGTTCAAATTTCAAATTTGGTATTCACTCTTTGTATATGTAATTATGCACTATTGGAATTGTGCAATCTATGAAGTGGAATAAAATAGTTTTTGTTTGTTGTAATAATTCAATTTAATATTATTAATATTTAATTTTGTCTGATTTAGAATCATCAGATATTTATTTCATGGTATTCTGTCGAAGAAGACGTCTAGGATTCTTGAATTTATTATTCAAGTCTTTTTTAGGGGTTTATTATGTTTAGTGTGACGTGTTGTGCAAAATGTTCTTAAACTCCCCTGGTTTTCTGGTTTGTTATGAGTGGGCAAATGTTTTTATGATAAAATGTCACGTGAGAAATTAGATTAATTGGGAAGGTGAGCACATATACATAAATAGATTATTTCAAATCATGAAGAATGAATAATTTTATGTTAAAGTAGTAACGATAAACCATGGGCAGAGTCATTTGCAACACATACAAATTGTCAAAACAAGATTATCTACACAAATTACAGATTTTATACATCATAATGCCTATAATATCGTCAGAGTGGTACTTGAAGTGTAATGCGGACGACTGGGTGGTCAACCTAGGACCATGAAAAAATTCAAGTATAATTCCCGGTTTTCAAGGCAAACTTTCTAAAAATTCAAGAGTAAAAGCAGATGCTTTCTCTATTTCAACCTTCAAGTAAAAATTTCAATATTTTCATGTAAAGATATTTTTGTATGAAAACTATGCTCCAAAACAAGCCAAAGATCAAAGTTAGACCATAATTGGAAGCAAAGTTATGAATTGTTTTATTTAACCTTGTAACCATATACATTTTACATTTGTTATATGGTTGGCAACCCTGCTGTACCATGTATCACCGAGGGCAAGAAATTTATATATGTAAGATACTTCATGTTTTCTACCATCCTATTAAATTTCATGAAAATCTGATATGATCGGGTTGAAAAGGTAATTTTTGTGATGATGTGGCATGGTGTTTTAAGTCCACTTTATGCACAGGACGGCTAATTGGGACTGGACCTACAGTTTAAGAAGGAATTCGAACCACTATGTATCTCCACTGGGTATCGAACCCAGGATCCCTTGATTACAAGACAGCGACGCTTCCACTGCACCATCGGGGAAACCTTTAAATAAAAATTGTTTTAATAAAGATGTATTAATGGAAGCAGTGAAGAAGCCACTAATTTTATTTTATAGCCTTTAAGAACATATTTTAACCTTTAGACCGGCGAGCGAGTTTTCGAAAGTAGCCTCTCTCTGGCCGCCGCCTTTGCGGCCTTTGCGCGCGATTTTTAAATTTTACACTTACTTCAGAAAAACGTTATATCTCGGAGACTATTTGAGCAATTTACTTCGGGTAACTTTTGCTTTTCAGCTAGAACATCAGGGCATGCAACCGTGCAGAAATAAAAACGCCAAATCCAATAAGAGGGGTTAAGTGGGTCGCGGTCTACAACTTTTAATGAAAAAAATCATAAAAATGGGGGGTTTGTTTCACATATTCGATAATGTAATGCACCCAGGAACATGAAATGACTTTCATTCGGTTTAGAAAGGACCATTCTTTGAAAATAAGGCTAAAGTGTACCTCTTCTTCCCAAAATAGCGGGGAAAGAGGGGCAAATTCCCATTTGTAAGATTTTTCATTGAAAGTTTGGAGCCGCGGCCCACCCAACCCTTTTTATTGGCTTCGGAGTTTTGATTCCTGCATGGTTGCATGCCCTGATGTTTAGCTGTAAAACAAAAGTTACCGGAAGTAGATTGGTCAAATAGTCTACGAGTTATAACATTTTTGCGGTTTCGCCGTGGCCTTTTGGCGCGAATTTTAAATTCATACACTTATTTGACACAAAATGTTATAATTCGTAGACTATTTGACCATCTACTTTGGGTAACTTTTGTTTTGCAGCTAGAAAAACAGGTCATGCAACCGTGCAGAAATAATCAAAACGCCAAAGCCAATAAGAGTGGTTTGGTGGGCCGCGGCCCCAAACTTTAAATGAAAAAATCATAAAAATGGGGAGTTTTTTTTTTTCAAATATTCTATAATGTAATGCACCCAGGAACATGAATCGACTTTCATTAGGTTGAGAAAGGACCATTCTTTGAAAATAAAGCTAAAGTTTGCGTCTCCTTCCAAAAATAGCGGGGAAGAGGGGCAAACTCCCCATTTTTATGATTTTTTTCATTGAAAGTTGGAGGCCGCGGCCCATCCAACCCCTCTTATTGCCTTTGGCGTTTTGATTCCTGCACGGTTGCATGCCCTGATGTCTTAGCTGAAACACAATAGTTACCCGAAGTAGATTGGTCAAATAGTCTACGAGTTATTACATTTTTTGTCAAATAAGTGTACAAATTTAAAATTTGCGCCAGTTTCCATACGTAACTTTGTAGTGGGGGGGAGGTCCTGGGTGGGTGGGTTTTCTTCCACATGACATTTCAAAGTTTTATTTGAACATCTGTCAGCGTTTAAAACCTCACATACAAGTATGAAGGTGCTAAAAGCACATGGACTTTTTAATCAGGACGATGGGTCACCAGTGACCCATCGGCCGACTACGCCTATATTTTCTATGGGTCACATGTGACCCATTGGCCGAGTAAAGCTTCAATTTGATGAAAATTGTCATGATAACTGGTTTGCCTTTTAGTGATAATGCAATTTTAGTAACGTCAGAAGTTGACCCAAGAAAACAACATTACTTAGAATACAAGATTTTTTTCTGACTCTCAGTGCAAAGGAATCTTGATGAGAACTTTTTAAATGCAATATACATCTATGTATGAAATTTTGAAGAATGAAAATCAATGTGATATATATATTTGACTCTGACATATAACGTTAGGCTGCCACCATGGCTTCTGCAATGACCGGTCCATGCAAAATTCTGAAAATTTGGCCTCCTGATTCTCAGTAGCTATGAGGTCTACAGAAGAAAATGTTTGCACGTGTTCATACTTTGATAGGCCTAGTATTAGCAAATACAACAAGTTTAATTAAAATCTGAATCGGTGGGTGTCATAGCCTGGGTGATTTGACGTGGAATTAGTCCTTTGCAAGTTAGAGCTGGTTTTAACTAGGGATGGACGATATCGGAAATTTGATATCGCGATATACGTATGTTATCAAGAAAATATCCTCACAGACGATACGATACTTTTTTCTATATGGTGATATCGGCGATATTTTGTCTCCACGAGATATATCCCAAATATCGTGACGATATATCGTCTAGTTGAAATGGCCTGGACCATATTTTTCAAAATATCGCCCAACACTAGTCTTAACCAACATTTTCCAGGGTTATGGATTGGTGGTGGCTGTCTGATTGAATTGCAACCCTTTTCAACCTACGTTACCACAGTTGGATTCTTTCTTTGGAGCTTGATCAAAGACAAGGTAAAGGTAACGTCAATCATGAGCACTCGAGCATGCATTGGCGAAGCCATTCAACAAGTAACACGTCTGACTTCTTGCAGTGTACATGATAGAAGTAGATTTTCGTCTAGATATCATCAATGTAACTAATGGAATGCACATTGAGATCTACTGGTCATGCTACATAAAGCGTCCATAGTTGGTATGTATTAATTTCTTGTTTCTATATTTCAGTGTTTACCAGAGGGTGAGTCAGATGTCCCTTGACACCCTCTATAAAATATAAAGTAGTTATACTAGGTAGGATTGGTCATGATAGAAACAGGATAGGCCCAAGGCGAACCATAATTGTGTGTCAAGATAATGTCGGCTATATTGAGGGATATTCCGAAGATTAACTTCTGGTGTGGCATAATGATTGACAGAGAGGCGAAACCATACTTCTTTGAAGAAGGGACCGTTACGGGAATGGCATATCTAAAAATCCCCCTCCCCCCCACACACACATCTACTGATCTTTGTAAGTTAGAGCTGGTATAAACGTACATTTTCCAGGACCTTGGATTGGTGGCGATTGAATTACCACCTTGTTGCTAAAAAAAAATCAATTGGAAGTAGGTGATGTGATTTATTAATATCTGACAGGCTAGAATTTCACGAGAAATGCAGTGGTTAAGATTTTCTTCAACATATCATTAACCAGTGAAATGTTAAATGCATATATTTTCCACTTATTACAATTGCGCAATATGTTTTCAGTGTTCCTTTATGCTCTCGTAAACGTATCTTTCACTCACGCAGAACATTTTGCAATATAACAGCTGGGACAATATCGCAAGTAACAACTATGTATTCTCTCAGATGATCAGTATCACGGATTTTTAGTGCAAATACTATTACCGGCAAATGTTCCCAAGTCCAAAGGTGTTAGATGTGAGGAACAGTTCAACAGATCCGTAGCTGTAAATCCATCTACTAGGAATTTTAGCTTGAAGAAACTGTATTACAACGTTTCCATAGTGTGGTGGCTGTCCGTCCTGTTGAAAAAACTCTGGAAAGAGTGCTGTATATCAAATTCCGTAATAAGGATGAAAAAGGAAACTGTTCACTTAACAAATCCAAGTAGCCCTCAGCATTAATGACAAATGGACCAATCAATGGCGTTCCCCACACCACACCCACTTACCAGCACTAACCATTCCCATGCGATATGTGTAGTGTGGAGTATCAGGTCACAAGTATCACATATTGTGCTTATTAACTTCACCATGAACAATGAATTGTGACGAGGCAAATATTTTTCCCAAGGGAAGCGTCGCATTACAGTGTGTTTCAAAGAGAATAACCCTATTTCATAACTGTATATCTGTTCAACCACGCACAGCCAGTAAATGAAACTTGCACTACTTGAACCGCAGTAGCTTATAGGAAATTGTGTTGAAGAAGACACTCTTAGAAGCGTCTGGAACGAATTCATCTGTCATCTTGATGTTGTTATCCTTGCAGCAGGTGGAGAGCACATAAGGCATTTATAATACGGTGACTGAAAGTCGAGAACTTTCTTTGTAATTTGTTGAGTACAAGTAACACATTTTCATTATTAAATATAATTATTTAAAGTTGGGTTATTGTTTCTTAAACACACATGTTCGAGACATTGACAATATTCAACTCTTCCAGGATGTCGTTCATTAGAATCATGCGCAATGGCAAGTGAATCTCTCTCCCTAGACGTTGACTGATTGATTGACTTGGTGTTTTAAGTCCACTTTATTCACAGTAAGGCTAATCGGAACTGGACCTACAGTACCTCCACCGTCTCCCTAGACGTGATTGATTTATTTAGTTTATCTCTCTCTCTCTCTAGACGTGAGTATGATATCTACGCGTTACTAACGACAGGCCCGTACCCAGGAATATTTTGAGGAGGAGGGGGAGGGGTCAGATTCAATGTGGAACAAAGAGATGATCCGAAATTCTGTTGTAATGATTGAGTTAGCTTATTTTACGTCGAATTTCTGCCACTTTTAGCTAATCACGACGATGAGGCTAAGTGATGATGTGATGAAACTGACGAGGGAGTATAGTTGGAAATAGTCGGATAAACCCGACATTGAAACAAAAACGAGTTTTGTCCGTGTCATTTTTGGTTGGGCTTTTATCGATTTTCCCCCAAAGTGCTTCAAATCAATAAAAATACATTACTTTGATGCATTTTTCTTGTTCCATATCTTTCATTTATCTCTCTGCTGTAAAAAACACTTGATGATATACGTGACGTGAATGAAATACAATGTGCATCAACAGAACTTTAAGATTTGTTCAATTTTAAAAACCTATTTCACAAATAAATTGTGGATTACTTTTACCTTTGTACTGAGTAATGAATATTATATTTTCCCTTTGTCGATTATTTCTGTCAAAAACAGGAAGATCTTTATGATTATTGCGATATAGTTAACGAACTATTATAAAAAAATGTGTACTTTTGTTCCAGCATTCAAGGTTTTGGAAATGTAGAACGAAAATCTGTAGACAAGTTGCCAAAATGAAAATTTACTATAAAAAGAATAACGATTCGTACATTTGCACAGCCAGTCATTGTTATTTCATGTAACCTATTTGCTTTATTTACATTTATGCTCCGTGGGGAAGTAGGACAGCGAGATATTATCTTAATCTGTTCTAAATGTCACAAGTACAAGGGGAAAATATAATTATCAACTTATATGCCCCGATCTGATCCATCTATGTTGACTTTCTTAGATATTTCACGTCCTTTCTCCTTTACTTCCTCCGGCGCTTCTTCAGTTTTCTTGAAATTCTTAGCTACCTTCAATTTCTTATGCTTTGATTTTTCATTTTTTTCTGCAAAACCTTATCTAAGTCTTGTTCTATTTTTCATCCTCTTACTGATCATAATCATTTCCTGAAATGTTCTGTCTGAAGTTCCACATTCTTTCAAATTGGAGCACAGATCATCATTTTTCTCACTCGGTTCTTTATCAATACTTTCGTCTTCCTTATTTATCAGCTCATTTTATTGCGTCCTAATCCGTAATTTATCCTGAACTTTATGCAATATTGTTTCTAATACACTCACTTGTTTATGTTGATCTTCACTGGACTTTCTAAAGCCTCCTTTTGGAATCTTAAACTCGTATTTAGTTCATCATGTCTAGCCTGAGCAGAATGTTCTGGTCTTGAAAACTACATGCACTTACTAACAACAAATATTTGCGTTCTAACTTCTCAATTTCATCTTTCAACTGGTCACCAAATGCTTGCATAGTTCGTTGACTTTCCTCCATCAGTTCCATTCCATTCCGTTCCTTAATATGATACAAGATATCAAATCTATCATTCTGCTTTTGTCTATATTCTTCCCTAAATTTAACCTGTTCTTGTCTCTGTTCTTTCCTACTCTGCTTCATAAACAAAATGAGTGTTCTAATGTCAGTATGCTCTATATTTGTCACTTAATTTTGGGACACTCTGTGTACTTTCATCTATGTTTCTTTCATTGATCTTTCGCTTTCCAGACAGTTTGCCAAATTTTGTTCAAGAAAAATCCTCAATATACAGTTAAAATTTCGTAAATTCTTCCTTTCTCATTCCTGCACAAGTGTAAAATGGTACCACCTTTGACAGCTACATTCTATCGCACCATCATAACACAGTTCATTTCGGTAACATTTTAGTATTTCATTCCTGTTAACGTCCAAAGCATAGTGTCGAATCTCTCCGTCTTGAGACGTAAATATAAGCGACGTTACAACCATGTTCGTACCACTGACCTACTTATCGCTAACTCGCTAATCCCTTAATCCCTCACAGCTGCAACCAAAAGCTTACTCACCCGATCAAAAATACAGGTTTTTCTTTGCCCCTTTCTTACGTAGAACGCAAATATCTTGCACACTTATAATATCTGTTCTCACCTTAATATTAGCAGCAAATTTCTTAAGATTAATACTTTATCTAAACAAATAACCACAAGATTTCCCGGATTCCAGCACCATGTGAACATAAAAAGATAAAATTTGATGATTGCTATCCCTGGTTTATGGGACCATGTAAACAAAACAGGAGATTTATTTATTGATTTTTCTTATTGAATTGAATTGACTTTATTGCTAGGCAAGGTTCAGCTGTTGCTGGTCTATCACATAACCAGTCAGCTGTATATGAATGGACTTTTAATTTATAATGTTGTGGACAGGAGACAAACAGTGAAACTTAGTATTGTTAATAAAATAATAAGGCCCTGACATCAAAGATTTATAAGCGCACTCGCAATACGCTGAGCGGCCACTTTCAGGTTTACATTTCTTGATATACAGGGTGGCTCAAAAAGTCACTTAACACCCCCGGTACAAGGCCACTGCAGCGCGCAACATGGAAATGGTGATGACCAATCGTTATCAGGCCAAGGGGGAACCACATTGACGCCACCCGCGCGGTCGGCGGCCATCTTGATGTCCGTCATCTTGAATTCAACTTCAGAATTTTAAATAGGAAGGGGGTGATATGATATATCAAATCAGGCTAGAATTTCACGAGAAGTGCAATGAAGAAGTAAAAGTTATGACTGAATTCTTGTACCAATTTGCTCCTTTTCGAGGTGTTTGAAAAATGCCTTAAATTTTTTTAGCGAATCGGTAATGCATCGAGATCAAAGTGATGTCTAGGGAGAGAAGTTCGCATGCCATTGCACACGATTTTAATCGAATACATCCACGAAGAGCTGCGCATTATGAATTGTTGTCGCGAACAATTTACAGTGTGACGCTTCCATTGAATTAATATTCCTTCACAGTGACAAGGCTAATGTTTATGTTTATAAGGAAGTTCATAAACAGAATATGCAACCCTTGTCATCTGATAACTAACTTTGGACAGAAACTGCTTCACAACGTTCCCATAGTGTTCTGGTGTTCCTCACTATTGAAAAAACTCTGTAAAAAGTACCTTCTTCCATAAGCAAGAATGTAAAAACTTGTTTATTTAACAAATCCAAGTAGCCCTAAGCATTTAAGGTTCCGTTGATGGAAAATTGAGTAACCAATCGTGTTCCACACAGCACGCCACACCATTAACTTACCAGCACTAACCATTCAGCTTTGATCTGCCGAAAATAACATTTCATAACAATTCACTGTACCTTACACAATTTGTAGTAACCGATTGTGCCTACAATACTTGGCATGAAACTACATACCCTTGCAATATCTTTAATATATATTATTAATTTTACCACACTGGCGCTAACTTCCTTGACGTGATTGTAAATTCACTTAGCACTAAATACACAAAAACACTAAACACTTTAAGGAAGTTTGGAGGGAGGGGGGGCGAGGGATAAATCTTGATGATGACTAAAATGCAGCGTAACATCTTCAATCTTCCTTCAATTCCGTTTATTCCTTAAATCCATAGAGATATTTTAAATATTCTGGCAAGAATTATATAATGATCCAAAGTTGTACTGATCGCGGGAAGAGAATTTTCATTTTACGAACGGACACGTAGTAATGCAGAGTGTTTCAAAAGTCGCGAAACCCAAATTTGAAAATTTATATCACGAACGAAAACCGTTAAGAGATGTTTACACAGGGTTTTATACACTATAAAGCCTCATCCATTAAGATATTCCTCAATGCTTAAAAGTATAAGTTTACTCTATACAGAACATTATATAAATTAAAAACTGGCGGAAGGCATCGTTAATTTTTTTTTCCAGAAATGAACTTTTGAGTAAGAATAATATATAAGAAATTATCGAAGGGTCATTGTTAGATGTCCGATGACTGATGTAATGTCATGTCATTTGCGACCAATATTGACCATGTGCAGCATTTGATGGATTTATGACTGCGATTATTTGGGAAAATGAAAAAAGTGTAATTTTAGAGACATATCTAAAAGAACACTAGCAGGTCGACATTTTCTCAACAGGTGCAGGCAACATGTTTTCTATATTGGCCATATATTTATTTGAAAAATCATAAATCATGATTACCCTGAATTTTTCTTCCCCACTCTCCGCCGTTACTGTGACAGGTTCATTAATTGATTCAGTAAGGGGTATTCATTTGAGCAGTACATGTGCATGATTGAGAAGTAATTTACTACTCATTCTTACATGCATGTGCACCGGCTTATGCAGGGAGAGGCTGATAGGGCTACAGCCCCCTCCAAAATTGTGAAAAATCAATAGTATCAAATAAAAGCAGTAAAGAATTCGGGAGAACCAGAGTAATAAATTGAAACCTCCCCCTGATTGCAATTTTTGAGAGTGGGAAGTTCTAAAAATACGACATCATATTGTGCATGCCGTCCTCCATAGAAAGCAGCTATGTACTACCCACCTGTACAATTCCAGTCATAAATCCTGTATACGCCAGTGAACATGTGCAGGAGGTTTACAAGAAAAATACCGTGCTTGTGCTATTCTGCACAAATCAACTGTTTTACGACTAGTGCGTCGATTTCGAGAAACCAGAAGCGTAGGTGATAAAACACGAATCATAAACATGAATCGTCTGCAATACATAACATTCTGTAAAAAATTGTTCTCTTATTCATGTTTGTTTTCAATTACTTCGAACAAAACCTTTTTCGTGGCTCTGTACTTCTTTTCCGGATAATGAACGTTCATGTAGCGTATGATTTTCTTGTGTAATGTTAATCAAGGGGACCCGGCTTCGATACCTGGTGGAGGCACCCGCATATAGTGGTTCGGATTCTACTTTAAACTGTAGGTCCAGTTCCGATTAGTCTTACTGTGTATAAAGTGGACTTAAATCACCAAATCAATCAATCAATCTTGTATAATGTTTCAAAAATATTTTCATAGACAAAGTTAAGACCCAGTGTAAGTAAGTGTCATGTCTCTCTCGTATTTTGGACGTCCTGTATCTACAGTTTATTATGATATGCATGGTGTTATATTCCCCGTTGGAAATGAAAAAAATAACTCTTTTTTAAAAAAAAAACCTTATAATAAAAAAATCATTTTCAGATAACAATTATTAAGAAACTGATAATTGAGGCTTTCCAAAGTGGTTGATTTTACTTTTTCCCTAACACGAAGTAAAACCGTATGTCTTGTAAAACGAGTTTCGAGATTTTGACGTCCATAGTACATAGGTTTCCGACGCGTGCGTTCCCATTTTCCAGCGCTTCTACAATACTTAGGTTAGACCATTAATGAATCAACTGGATGAGCATTTTCTGAATGTTGTTGAAAATACAGTAACAAACGTTCTGCATAGTTAAAGAATGGGTCAAGGACTTCAATTTTACTCTCGTAGAAAATAATTTGATACCCATTAACTGCCACAAGACACAAAATTTTCACTTTTTGAGGCTGTTTGTTATTCGAAATCCGTTCTTTTTTTTACTGAACCGTAATAGCTGTTATTGTATGAACATAAGTATCCATGCAATTAAAACCAGGCTTCGATTGGTATATTATGAATTGATCTTCTGCAAGATCCTGCTTCAAAAATTTAGTCTGAAAATATGGTTATGGCTTCAACTACTGCATTACTGAAATGTACAAGGGATTTAGTTTTAGTAATTTTGTTGCTAATCTAAAAAAAATACTTTAAATATTCAGTTCCTTTTTGCTAACATAGTCTAATTTTCTTTGTAAGAACATGGAGTCTTACATGTCTTTTTTCAGTTCTTTTGTAAACCCGTTCCTTTGATATTTTTTCTTTACTACAGTTCCTTATTGTATTGGTCTTTCATTGGACCACCTTTTCGCACCACACCAACCTGGCGTCAAGCTTTATCTGGAGGGTGGAGATAAGATCGTCTGCCGATATATGCCTGCACAAGTGCCGGAAAAGGGGAGAATGGAAACCTAGCTAGGCGGTGAAGTTGTGCAACACCCTTCACTCTCGCGAACTTGAATCTCTCTGTATTTTAAGAATACGGTGAAGAGCAGAAACAATTGTGTCAATCCAGGTTCATAAGAGTTCTTATAGGTCTCTAAAAATATTGACGAGCATTACTGAAGCGAACAATAAAAATAATACTATGTTCAAGAAAAAAATAAGTATTAAATATACAAATTTGTTTCAAAATGTTAAAACAACTTTTTCATTGAATTGAGTGAAATCTTGGTGATAAATATACCAAACAAAGCAAGGTGTGAAATATAACACAGCAATCTAAAATAAATATTACAACATTCTAAAACAAATTATGCTTGAAACACAGCACATTTCAATGTTATGTGTTAAAAATAAAATGGACAGATTCTAGCTCTTTCATGACGTAAACTGAAACTCGCACCAACACTAATCTATTACTCGATAATACCCATTTAAAGGATATATGTAGATTATGGCACAAGAAACCACATGTCCATGTACCGATCACATATTCGCTGCAGATTGCGATCTTTTAGAAGGGTTTGGGGAGGGGGGGATGGTACGGTATTCTGAAAGTTATTGTAAATTACATTTCGATTAAACTATTAGTAAATATTCCCCTCTGTGTTCGTCAACGCGAACAACTACCTAGTGCACTGTTTTAAACTACACAAAAAGTCATCTACTTTCAATTTGAACATGCAGAATCGTGAATATTCTCTAACATCATAACTTATATTTAACTATCTTGTTTGCTTATTTTAATGTTGGTGACATCGTGTTATGCGCAATAATGTACATCGATCGCTCCTCATTGTGCTTTTGTCCTGTACAGGATCCTGACGGCAAGTCTGCTACTCTCAACTTTCAATGTCCTATGGTGCAACATCTGAACTTGTAAATATATCCGGGTAAAGCTATTCCAGTCTTAAGGCAGGCGCATTATATGCTGGCAAGGGGAGTGGGGAGCGGGGAAGTGACCAATACAGCGCGATAAGGAACGCAGCAGCCTGTAGAACAAGGTGAACATAGTAGTTCCTCCCAGGGCCGGCGCTAGTCATTTTGCCGCCCTGGGCGGTGGCGGCGGATGCCGCTCCCTTTCGACCCCCCCCCCCGTTATTACGCAGGAACGGGAAATTGAAAATCCATATATTCCTATGTAAATCATCAAACTATAAAATAAATAATGAGACTTGCTACGCTATTTCAATACTATTAAGCACAAAAAGATATCTCGCTCGACCAGTTAAACTTTAAAAAATGCGACACTAAATCCAGCGTCGAATAACATGGGTACCTGGGGGAAACCCTGGGGGGTAAAGGCGGTCAGGGGCGTCATGCTGATCACATCACCCCCACTCACGACCGGATCAAGAAAGTGTGGGGCGTTACCCCCACACCCCCTATACGCCTTCATGGCGTGGTGCTATGCACAGGGGAGCACTTTACTTTACTTTTTTTTTTTTTTTACTTTTTTATTATATTTTATGAAAAGCCTCTCCCTCTCTTAAACGTATCTTAAATGTATTAGGAAAGAAATGGCTTGACTTCATATGTTTACCGCTGTAGGTCTGTGATATATGATTGATTGGATTATTAAAAGAAGTACATGTAATATTCTCGGATATCCCGCGTGGGTGATCTAAGGTCTGAATTCTTTCCTGCGTTGTTCCCGCATAAAGCGGCTCTAAGGTTCACTCAGCTTCAAATTAATGTGTACCCGGGGGCAACCCTGGGAGGTAAAGACGGCGGAGAGTGGTGCTGGTCACGTCACCTCCAAAATGGCCGATATCGAAAATGTATGTGACCCTACCCCCACATCCCCTAAATGTGCGTTCATGACACGATGCTAAATGCACAGGGATCTTTACCTTTACATGTAAAGCGTGTTTCGGACATGATTGATCGAAGATAATATTTTTATTAGCCTTAATTTTTAAAATAAAAACTTTGTTCGCCACTTGCCACGGTTACCGACAAAGTTAATAAATTCGAAGTTCTACACTCACATGAGGTGCAAAATCATGACCCTTTATCAGTTTAAGGTCTCCTTTGGTGTAATTGTTTTATTATAGCCGAAAGCACTTTCAGTTCATATTTTAATTCAGTACCCTTCTTGTGTTAACGTTACGGCAAGTTTTCTACACTTTTCAGACAAAATATCAGATGGCATGTCTTTATGCTTACCAATATCATAAAAGAAATTGAAAATTCACTATGACGTTTAAGCTGCTCAAATCTTTCTCTCAGAGCTAAAATAATCGTCTAGGACCTAGTAAAAAAATCAACTTTGTACAGTGTTTGCGGATCTTCAAGAGTTTTATCATACTGAAACGGCTTCTTCTTTCGATTTCGGACCTGTACAGTGTTGCCTATCTTTGGATTATCTATATTTAAATTCGATACCAATCCTTTCTCATCAACCGGGACTCACAGGTCTCCGCTCCCCGAAGCCTCCACGAGTGTAGGTGAGAGGCCCTGCCAGGCTGCCAAGTGGCGTCTATGAAACTTTGAAATCTTTTACCACTCCTGCTTTTTTCAAAGCGCTGATATGTTTGCAAGACATCATCTAACACATCGTAGATTAATGTTTTGAAGACATTTGCTCATTACATTACTTGGAGTAAACAGTCATAACAGAGCAAAGGAATGCAAAGCCACACAACTGATTTGCAATACACTGAGCCTCATGTGCGACCATTTGGACAGTTTATTGTCTCCACTTACTTGAAGGAGCGCATCATAGACCTCTCCCAATTGATATTTCAACGGATTTAAGGCATCGAATCTGCTTTCCCACCTTGTGGCACTCAGTGGTTTTAAAGTGAGACTACTGATATGTTCCTTCGAAACGGTGGGTTGGCATATATTAACTTCCAAGTTATATAATGTAATATTATAACTTTCAAGTTTTCAATAGGCTTATTTTTTTCTTCTCTTTCAATTTTGCCGCCCTGAAAATTTGGAGCTCTGGGCGATTACACGGTTCGCTCCCCCCCCTTCCGCCGGCCCTGGTTCCTCCCCTCGACGTCGTAACTCTCTGCGTCACCGCTGTTGTCTGCTACGTTTTCCCCACTCCCTACTTCCCTTGCCAGCATATAGAGCACCCGCCGTAAGAGTAGAAAATACCTACAATAAGATAACATTTAGAAAGTGAAGTATGTTATACCACTTGTTCAAATGTCTGTTATTCACATAAATTACCGTTATTTCAAGAAAGATAATAGCATAAAATTATATATGTATGCAAATACATATCCGACACCTGTGATAATTTCAATATATTTATACTGAAAATCGTTCTTATTTTCACGTTAGTTATTAATGTGTTACCGGTCATGAAAACTTACAACAACGACGGGTGGTTCTTCATGCTGACCACACGTCACCCCGTAACTGGTTGGATGATTGCCCACCTGAGGTGGGAGTGAGGCCGGCTTTCGGTATGTAGGTCTGGGCTCTCAATGGAATGTTGAACCACGGGTTATTATTATTAACAATGTATTAGAACTCAGAGAATATTGGAATTATAAGGAAAAAACATTTCTGTATTGTATGGGGAGCTGTGAATTGAATGAACGACACCAAAAGTAATAATTAGCTTCATACACCTTTTTGCATGCAGTGACGGTAAGAGTTCTAAAGTGTTATGCAGTATTGATAAATATCAAATTACGTTAGAAATGCCTCTTGTTTTTCTCCCATGCACACTACAGACAGGAAAAAAGCAAATCCCGAATTCTAGAACCATGTTAGAATTTTGAAACTCCAGATTTTAATTTTTATTATTTTCAAGCTATGATTTCCAAATTTTTGTATGAATATGTTATGATAACACGAATGAAACAATGCGAAGTTTCTGGGAGTTATAAGAGAAGAACGCAAACCTTCAGCTAGAAATCTGCTTACTTTGCTGTTAGCATTTTGAACCATTAAACATCCCCGCCCACGTATTCTTTAATGTCTATAATTCAAGCAAACATCCCTTCCCTTACGAACTTTAAACCATGCCGTAGTTTCATCAAATTCATGAAATAACTAGAGCACAGAGACGAACTAAAGTGTGTGTGAACTAAGACAGGTGTAAAAAAAAGTGTTCGGTAACATCCATACAGAGAAATTCATCTTTCAATGAAAATGATACACTGAGCCTACTGAGAGCTACGAAAAGATTCCTAACTGTTGCAGATCCTAAATTTGTACATAGGGTGCTATGAACCAACCAATTACCTGGTAGGAAACTTTGATAGGTTCTACGTCTGATCGATTATAAGGTTATGGTGAGACGATGTCGTAAATTAAGGTACGGTTATAGGCCTTCAGGCTCCTCCCAAAAATGTCCTGATCGTAAGAAACTGCTATTTTATTACTAGAAGCTAGATTTATATGGGCTAAAAATATGAAAAATTTGCATCGAAAGTTCTAAAGTAAACACCAGATATGCACTCAAGTTTTATTTTTTCCAGAATGCCTTTCACGGTATATTTTGGAAACGTGTGTTTCTGTGTAGGCAGAATAAATTAAATATTAAATTAGTTTTGATATATATGCAAGTTTATGTGTAGAAAAACTATACGTTAACCATTCAAATACTTATGTATACACATTCTGAAATTATACCACACTGATCCAAATACGTGATAGGAATGTATGTGTTGAACACGCAAATTTCAGGATAAATGGCACGTGCTAGTAAATTTGTCTACATCTTTAAAGTTAGAGAACGTCTTACGAGGCAATGCGCCCAAAGAATCCTAAATCGTAATAAAATCGCAAATGCAGGGTACAAAATCCATGGCAATCAATTTTTAAGGTTTAGCTTGTCGTTCTTTTCCAGTCCTTTCTTTTCTTGGCGTTCGTACTGCTAAACAGTGTTGATTATATTGTCGTCTTACCCAGATAGTAATTCCAGTTTTCAGAAAAATCCAAATAAGAATTACTTAACTGATGATTTGAAAATGAACGTTTTACAGTGTAAAGCATTTCTTTCGTTTTAACTGACTTTGCTGAAGTGAAAAATGAGTTATTTTAATGTACAAATGTTAAACTAATCCAAATACAAGATTATGATGAATTACAGAATGAAGTAACAATGTGATCATTTTTGTGTCAAATACACGTATGAATGAGTCAAAATTCCCTCCCTCTCGACAGCAGTAAAATGGTGGAGGCATATAGTGGTTCGGATCCCACTTTAAACTGTAGGTCCAGTCCCGATTAGCCTTACTGTGCATAAAGTGTGCTTAAAACACCAAATCAATCAATCAATGGAAAGCAGTAAACTCGAATAATCCGCCATTTACACAATACTTTAACGCTCTATCTGTCCTCCCCCCTCGGGCCAATAGCGCATCGCCCCCAAAATCATGTCATGCGTCCCTAAAGAAAACAATTGTTCGCGCCCTCAAACCATATAGTAATTCCTACGAAGTATTTTCTACCAAAAGTAATTATTTTCTTAGCTTTACTGAACAATATTTGAACTTCCACTTTTCCCTATACAGGGGTACCCATAACTCAAGGCCGCCCTTAAAATCAATCATCATAGTCTCCCCAAAATAGTTTTGATAAATATGTAATAATTAATGTCTATTTGAATGGAAAACCATGTTAAACTGTCCATATCTTTTAATTGGTCTATTAATTTATATGTAAAATTTTCCTGTGACAAGGAGTTAGAAATGCGGATTCGATATAACAGGTGTCCCAGAAGTCTTTCCCTAATTACAAACTTTATTCATATCCGCTATATGCAAGGTAGAGATGTGAAAGTGGTGCCAAAATGTTGGAAAACTAACCAAGTTTTTTTGTTGCAGGTTTGAGTAACGTGGCTGTAGTGTAGCAGTGTCGGTGCCCAGAAAACCGGAAATGTTCACAAATCAGGAAAAAGCTCAGCATGTCCTCTGGTATCACGAGACACGGTCACCAATAACAGTGCAGAGGAACTTTCAAATGTACAGAATTCTTTTGTCTAGAATATCTGCCATCAATAAGTTGGTATTTAAAAAATGGAATTTATCTTCATTCCCAAATCCTGTCAAGTCCAAGAAACATTGTATGGAAAGATGCCACCCGATGTCAAGAGCATTAATTCCGGATTCCTTGGCACTGACACTGCTACACTACAGCCACATTACTGAAACCCACCAAAATTTCTATGCCAATTTTAGAGTTACTGTTACTGTTACCTAGAGTTGGATACTGTCCCCCTCCCTTCGATAATACACTTAAACACTTTATTTTGTTCACATAATGGATTAAATATGATGCATTTAAGGTGTAAAATATTTACATATATTTTGGATAATATATAAATGTTGAATTTTGTATTATTTGAAGGGAAAAATCCCTACAAAAAATTTCAATCGCGCAACTTGCGCCATAAACACCCCACCCCCTCCCCCGTAGGCACCCTTGCTGTAACTACTAAATTATTAAAATGTGTTAAAATTTCCGTCAAGTTCATTTTACATACAGAGATCAAACGGAACGGCAAGTACCTATTCAAGACCAGGTAAATAAAGAAAATTGTATTTTTAAATATATGTAAGTATATAGCGGCGGCGATTGGGCTCCAAAACTAGGGGGCAAGCTGTCAAACCTGGGAAGCAAGGACAGTTTACTTCCGCTGGGTATATAAAGCTTAGCATTGTACGGGAGCAAAAGTGGCAAAAAGTGAAAAGGGCGGCTGCCCCTCGCCCCCTATTCGCCGACACTGTAGGTATACATCCAAAAATATCATATGTAGCTACGTTAAACACTCACGTATCATAAAACTTCGTGAATCTCATTCAGGAATATTAAGATAATTTATATGTTTAAAATATGTGGGCGAACTCATTATAAACTATCCCCCCGCCGAAATTAAAGGAAGGCAAACTGATGATACGAAGTAGGGTAATGAATATATGCAAGAAAAGTTACTTCATTATATTCTGAAATATACATGTAATATTCCTAGACGATATAGTCAACAAAGAAATGATAATCGTTAAATAATAATTATCGAAAAAAATAGCTCTCACAAATTTCGTAACGACGCCACCGACTATTCGATTTCCCTCTCGCATATAGAGTTTATAACACGAAGAAGAAAAACACCAGATCTTGCATAGATTCAGGTTTTCAGCACTGGCCCTGCATTGTCAGAACAACGCTCGCAGAAACTAACCTAGAAAGCCAGAAAAGTACTTTACTACTTATCAAAGAACAAAAATCGCCTGAGAGGTCTTGGCTGCCAAAGCTCTGAAACCCCACGGAGATTATATAGTCTAAATTTGTATGATGGGTCTGAACATTAACGCTTCCTCAAATGGTTTCCTATTTAATGATTCTCTTAAAACAACCAAAATATATATCAGATATCCTGGAAAAGCACTTGTGTTCTCTGCGGTATGTACACACCCACACGTAAACAATTTTAAAGCAATACTTAAAAATGCAGAACCTACCTGAATTCAGTCTCTCCATCGTTGCGTTTTTCCTGGGCATGAAGTCGCATATCTCTTCCACAACTTTCAATTTTGGCAGACACCGACGACTACAGCAATTATCCTACGAAGAATTTGCTAATATATTTATGCACACATTCACACTCGAACTAGATAAAGATTAAATGCAATCTACGTTGAAACTGTGACTTCACCCAAGTCAGACTGCAAAGGATTAGTTTCGCGCTCAAATCGTGGCGGGAGCCTCATGCGCACTAAGCTGCATAGCAACTGCCGCAAAGGAAAGTTAACGTCCAGCCCCCTGCCTGAGACGGCCCGTTGGAGACACGAATGTTTTCAATTAGTACGCAGACATATGTGTATGCATTTGTTGTTGGAGTTTTTGTATACAACGTCATATTTAAAGGAAGGGCCCGGGGGGGGGGGGGAACAGGCTCCCCAGGAAAAGTTGCCAAGTACTAAAATTAAATAACCAAAGTACGTAATTGCAGTATTCAAGTTTTAAAGTGAACCCGAAAGCTCCGGAACTCAGTTCCTGCTGCGACATAATAACATGAAAGTTTCTTAATTTTTTTGGTACACCTTGTAAAAAATAAATAAAGAGGAAAGTGAAAGTTCTTGAACTTAATTTTTCTCTTGTCGGTGGGTGGTCTGAAAATTTAGGATAATAATACATTTCGGTCAGTGCTACTTGTTTAAGTTGTTATTGAGAACCTAATTTCCTGAAATGACAGACGTGATAGATCTTGTGTTTATATAGACTTTTTACTTTGGATGCAATAATAATAATAATAATAATGATATAATCAATCCATTTTTCTCTTGCACGATCATTTATGAATGATGAATTGTTGAATTTAATTGGCGTTTTTTTCCACTATTGACAAATTGTGAAGACGGGGGAAAATGTTGGTAAGATATATATGGATGAGGGACAATCACAAATACATACTGACAGCACACAACACAAGCCCCATAGAGGAATATACTGGCCTTGAATGCAGACGCCCCTAAGTAATGTAGTCCAGTGAGGTTGACATTTGGGTGTCTTGAGAAGGGGTCACTCCCCACACCATCATTTATGAACATACCACAATATTTAGAGTAGTTTTTATGATAAACATAACAAATAAAAATATTAACAAAGGAACCTCAAGAGTACCGAAATCTTTCTTCCCAGAAAAAAATCGCTAATGATGATATTAATAATAATAATATAATAACTAAAATGACATTGTTTTAATACACTTTATATTATTATTATTATTATTATTATTAGTAGTAGTAGTAGTAGTAGCAGTAGTAGTAGTAGTAGTAGTAGTAGAAATAGTAGTAGTTCCCATGAGCCGGCCCCCGTGGCGGAGTGGTTAGTACATCGCGCTACGACGCCAGGGGTCCCGTGGGTGATTGTGAGAGTCGATTCATCAATTTCATCATATCATCATCACTCGTGCCCATCTTCGCAATTAGTCAAAAGTGACAGAAAAGCGAAGTAAAATAAAACAAATGAAATCAAAGTACGTAGTTCCCATTTCTATTCATTTCTGATTGGCATTGAATCAATTAGTTTTGTATTTACAGTGTCTGCGGAAATAGTGGATGGTGTGATGATAATAATACGTTACATTTTGATCATATAGAACCATGAACATTTTCGTTAATCTCGTCGTCGCCTTGTAATCAAGAAGTCTCGTGCTCGATACCCGGCGGATGCACATAGTGGTTCGGATCCCACTTTAAACTGTAGGCCAAGCCCCGATTAGCTATATGTGCATAAAATGGACTTAAAAAACATTTCTCATTTTACTATTTACTTATTTTGACATTAATTTTGTAGGTAGAACATATCTCTCTGAAAAAAAATAGTGGCCTTAAGTAGAAAGAATGTGTTTTGTTAAATATATATTCTCGTACCATCTCTTTACTGTTCATATAGGTAGGGTTAAGTTTCCATTGCATATTTCACCGTGCCATTAACCACACATCTTCAATCTCGTCATTTTAGATGTGTGACCAGCATTACGCTTCGGCCGATAGCCCGCCCCAAATGTTGTCCCAAAATCCCATTTATTTGAGGCTGGCTGATCCCCAGAGTCGCTTCATGCGGCAACAAGGCCGGAAAAGTCCGACCTTAGATCACCCACATCGGGAATCGAACTCGGGTCTCGTAGCAGTCAGACGCCCTACAGACTAATCACCGCGGCTAGCTTCCTCTATTCACATAATAATAATCCATAATTATTAAAAGTATTACTTATTCTGTATATATTTCTTTCTACTTCGTTATTTTTTCGAATTTCTGCCACTTGGCTAGTCGCGACAATGAGTGATAATTGGATGAAATTGATGAACAACGCCCAGGCCGGGATTCTGGCCCGGGAACTTTGTTGGCGATATCAAAAGTCGATCACTTTATGCGCTCGGCCAAAAAGCCTTCTAGTCTATGTCTTATAATATAGTATTATTAGCAGATATTGTAATATCAAGGCAATTTTGGTATTATTATTACATGTGATACAATTGAATCCTTCCCAAAATGTATTTCTAGAAAAGTGCATACGTCCATGCCATGCACGAGAAATGAAGTGAATTACGTAATGACTCAAATCTTTTGTTGTAACTATTGAAAAATATTGACACCTTGTCTTTGTTTTCAAACGACTTTGTCAAAGCAGAGGGAAAGTTTGCTTCGGCGTTGACGTGGCAAGTTTACGATCCCTACCCCTCGCGGAAAGGGGGCTGTTATGTTCAGGCCTCTTCAAGCGGGTTAGGGGAAACTCTTCACGGACCTTGGTTAACTTCACGTGAGATCGTGTGATTCACGTGTCACACAATTTCTGGTCTAAAATAATGTGAGGCTATCCTGTGAATTTGCTCATCTTCCAAGTTTACTCTTGTTTGAAATTCCGAAGGCTAATCGGACATTTTATTTTGTTTGCACGTTTACGTACATTCATGACCCACCTTAGAGATTTCAGCGCGATACAAAAACACTGCGTATAAAAGCGACTACAAGGAAAAAACCTTGGGACGAAAAGTTCCCGCGCAGCTTTCCCTTCTTCCTTTCAACTCGGGCCATAAGGAAGCATGGTTCACTCTCCCCCTCCCCTCCAGGCGTGAGTATGGTGCACAGGAGTCGCGGGTCTACGCAGGTTTTTCTTGCTTGTGGTTCACTCAGGATTCCTTCAGCATTTTGTGAGAAATCGAATCTAGCAGTGGCAAACGTGATATTAGTGGAAGGGTATGCTGAGGCTTGAGAACGAAAAAGTTGATGTGTTTTTTATGGTTACGATTTATGTTAGAAACAAGCAATGCTTTATGTGCGTTAAAATATGAAAAGAAATCTAAAAGCTAAAACACCCACAATATTGTCTCAGCTTATAAAATTACTAGACACATTAACACATTTAAATTATGTACAAAACGTTAGGAATTTAAATTGTTTGTGTTGCACCCCAAATAAACTTCTAAGCATAAAAATATTTAATTTAAAATTGTACAAAGTATTCTAAAATTGGTTGCTTTGATTTCATTTTTGTAAATGTCCCTTCATCAATTTCATCCTATTTTTGATAGTTAACTTCGCCTTTCTGCAACGATGATAATATGAAATTGATGAAGGGACATTCACAAAGAATACTCATGCCCAGGTCGGATTCGAACCGGAGACCCCTGGCTTCGTAACTCACTGCACTAGCCTTGTTAGAGGGAACCTCCTAAGCGGAAGTTTCCTCGTGTCATATTCTTACTCATCTCTTTCGTATTCTTCATTCGCTACTTTTTCTTTCAGGGCAGACAAACAAAAATTTAATGTCTTACCTTGATTTGATCCCGGACCCCTGTCGTCGGAGCGTGCTGTGCTGACCACCTTTTTTTTTCGAATAAATTACGTTTGAGACGGGGAATTGACATCCACACATGATATTTAAACAGATGGCTGGTGTTTATAAAATGATCTCTACGGTCTGTAACATTGGCCATTTTTCAAGTACGTTTTCCATTATGTTCAGAAATTTTATCCGACAACTGGCCTTTCGTAGATTTGTTTTTCTGTACCCTCTGCGTTTCTGTGTTGATTCAGTAACGTTTTTCTTTGGAATCTCTGTCCGTCAGCATGTCATTGTAAAATACGAGTGTATTTGTTTAGTAAAATATATCGCATATTTCTTTATTCTGCACAGATTCCTAGAAAGATGCTTTGTACATTTTGTAAACTTTACAAAAGATTTCCCCTTTAATATGCTATTACAACTTACATTTGAAACTTCTTTCGTGTTACTATTTTCATTTTGCTGCAGCCGCTCCGCTCCGCCCGCCCCCCTCCCATGTGGCAGAGTGGTTAGCACATCGCGATACGACGCCAGGGGTCCCGGGTTCGAATATGGTTCGGGCTGGATATGGATGTTTGTGAATGTCCACTCAATCCTCCGTACTTTCATGTATCGCCAAAATAGAAAAACGCAAACACAATCAATACTTGGACTCCGTTTTCAGTCGCCATGTTCTTGAGGATCCCCGGCTGTTCTTTTGTTTTCAACCCAGTCCGTCGTTAGGTAGTAATATACAGGTGGGTCCATTATACTTGGTCCGGCGATTTGAAGAGTGATGTCAACAGGAATAGGTTATCACGCACTTTTGAACATTGATGCTCACCAAAATCAATTAACGGCTTTACCTTCTTATTAATGTTGTCTGCTATATATTTAATATTATTTGCTAATTATTTATTTTCATTTTCTAACTATTTAAAACAAATTGTATCGATGATGATGCATGTTTATTATATGAAGTTCATTTACAAATGAACTAACATGTCCCGATCAAGACTCGAACCTTTAAATTGGTAGCGTCGTCTCCTTGTAATCAAGTTGTCCCGGGATCGATACCCGGTGGAGGCACATAGTGGTTCGGGTCCCACTTTAAACTGTAGGTCCAGTCCCGATTAGCCTTACTGTGCATAAAGTGGACTCAAAAACACCAACTAAATCAATGAATCAATCAATCGATCGAACCTTTAAACTATAATTTTGAAATCGCGAGTCGACCACTCAACCAACTAAAGCGACTGTAAGAGGCAGTGGCTGCGATTGGGTTCCAAAATTAGGGGGTAAGGTGCAAAAAGTGAGGGGGGGGGCAAGGACAGTTTACTTTCCCTTGGTACATAAGGTTTAGAATAGTGCGGGGGCCAAAGTGGCAAAAAGTGGGTGGGGCAACTACACCCCTCGTCCCCTAATCGCCGCCACTGGTGAGAGGCTCTGGTTTCGAGTCCCCACCTCAACCTCATAGTGGTGATGGAACCAGTTGGCTATTGCCTCAAACATGGCCTAAAGGAATAGGAAGGTAAACTGAAGTGATATCCATCCCAGTTACTAATAAGTCCTTCCATTATATCTGAAATCATATCCAAGTTATACTTTTTATGCTGAACCCTAAATTTCTGTGGTACAGTGGTTCGGACCCCATTTTCAACTATATGTCTAGTCCCTATTAGCCCCGATTAGTTTTGCAAAAACTTAGCTTACAACGGAACCAAATATTCATTTAGAATTACATCAAATCATTTCCCAGAGCCGCGGTGGTCTAATCGGTTTGGTGTCCGACTGCCACACGGGATACACGAGTTCTATTCCCGGAGTGGGTGATCTAAGGTAGGAATTTTTCTGGCCTTATCGCCGCATAAAGCTGTTCTGGGGCTAACCCAGCTTCAAATCAATGTGTACCTGGGGACAAACCTGCGGGTTATAAGAGGCGCTGGTGCTGATCACAACACCTCCAAAATGGCCGAGACCGAGAATGTGTGGAACCCTAGCCCCAGCTCTCCTGAATGTAGCACGGTGCTGTATGCACGGGGAAGTTACCTTTACGTTACAAAATCCTTTCAGCTAGACAGAGATACGAGTACAAGGACTGTTAGAAAGGTGACGCAGTTGTGATGATCAGTACTGGACGCACAGTACTGTAGGTACTAGGTAAATAAACAAATAGTGTGGTGACCTTAACTGCATTATTTGGGTTAAAGGTATTTTACCAGTACTGTATGAAAGAAGGAATTGTCCATTTCCATCAGTGAACTGTGGGCAAGGGCGGAAACAAACACCAGAGAAAAAGAAGAGCGCGTCCGACAGCATGGCGCCTTGAAATCGAGAGTTAGGTTACGATGAAATGTTGCACACAGAATGAAGCAACAACTGCCTACAATTTATGACCACCGAAACTTAAATCTTGATGGTTATTTTATTTAAATTTCGAGGGTAGCAGCTTTGATGACGTGAGTGTTCATTTAATGACGAGTAGATAAAAGGGGATCAATGGCTTTCAGGTTTTTATGTAAATTAGTCTGAACAACAGATAAGAAAGATATAGACAGATGGGAACAGAACAGAGAGCCTTTGTGCCACGGAAGCCGGAATTATTCTAATAGAGTGATTTTCGTTGGGTCCAGACACACGCACAAAATACGTTACAAACCAATAAAAGAAAACAGAGATGGAATGAGCTTTTCCTTTCTTCGATTGAACTTCGATAGAAGTATACTATACAATTACTATATCACCTCGTGTCTCGTCTTGCCTCGTCTCGTAAAAGTGATGAAGGATATTATACCAACAAAAGTTAAAAGTGAGAGGTATCAAAATGTTATTCCCGAAACTGGGTTAAACCTTGAAACATTTTCTCCACTGTTCAGTGAGAATAAATAAGGTTCCTTAGTCATAAGGACATTAATATTTAAAATACAGTTTGTTTATTACCGATAGCTTGGTAGTTTATCAAATCTGCCTTGTGATTTTTCTGGCTTCCATCCACTGTACATTTAGGAGGGCCTTCAACCGATGCGACAAGCGGAACGGTATTTTTTCACAGTTCAACACCGCTCATTCACGAATAACAGTACTAGGCAACAGTCCAGCCACACTGGACGCGAATTAACCAAGAAACAAGGATGTTGAATTGGACCGTTAGTTGCCCTCCACTTCACTTAACTTTTAATTATTGGCATTTAAAATTTTTACATTCGTTTTTACGAGGAACAATTGTTTATATTCGAGCAATAAAATTGTACATATTGTTTATATTCGAGCAATAAAATTGTACATATTGTTTATATAACGTGATTTTTGAAAATAGGATCATCATGCAAGAACTTATTTAACCGCTAGAAACTCCTTCCTTCTACCTTCATTCATGAAATAAGCAGGTAAAAGTGATCTGACATGTTCTAATCTGCTATTATCACAACATTAAGAAAATGTAATAGTCGATGGTCTTTTTCACTTCTGCCCCTTCAGGGCCTCATTTATGTGCGATCCTAGGTTATAGCATAAGATAGCTTAGTGGAAACCCTCCCCCCCCCTTCCTGAGTACAGGGTGTAATACGTGGAGAGGGGTTGGCATTTTGGTGCTTACAGGAAAATCATCCCTTACACCCCGCTTCTGTTATCGCTAATAAGGAACCCTCTCCACTTGTGGTCTGTATTCACCAACTTTCAGTGGCGTGCACATAAATGTAGTAAAGGAATGTGAGCATAAGGGAGTTATGAGTCATTTTTACCACTCCTAGATCCTGCCATCTTTTCCTATATTTTACGTGTTTTGAAAGGAAAGTTGATCAAAAATAAGACTACGTCCCTCTAAAACTACTTCTAGATACGCCACTGTTACATAACTTCGCAGCTTGCACATCATAATACTGGTCTATCACCCAGTAACAGAATTTAACCCCGTTTAGCGTGAACACAATACAAGCCGATGTAGTGGTTAGTATAACAGCCTGTTTTGTTAGTATTTACCCGCTCAATTTATATATTAATTATCTCCGTAACAGTTACGATGAACTAACTCCGTGGCAAAAGGTTCCTTCAATAACAACGGTCCGTTAATAGACTTCCTCATTGGTTGACACGTGGTCAGTACATCGAATCGCATTGCCGCTGTTATCTGGTTTTCTCGACCGGAACCTGCTAGTCCACGTAGCTCCCCAATTGCCTTCAAGAAACCGAAATGTTCTGTGATTGCGCTAACTTGAGTTCTAAATATACTTTATGCAAATATAGGCTAATCAGGATTGACCTACAGTTACAAATGGTATCCGAACCACTCTCCCGTGTATCGAACCCGGATCTCCTTGATTACAGGCCGACGACGTTACTACTACTAAATCGGGGAGGCCCTATATGTTAGGCTCTAACCATTCGACTGTTTCGAAGCTCCGATCATGACATGACGGAAATAAAAATAATAAAGCAAACACAGCCACAGTTTTCTTTGCAGTAAAGAATCACCAGTAAATACTTTGAACAAGCCAAAGAAAAGTTTCGCAAAGATACTTCGTAACCTCGTCTTTGAGCTCTGAAAGATGGGCCAAACATTCATTTTGTAACATTTTACTGCCTATTCCGTCCTCAGTCAACCACCGAGAACAGGTCTTGTAATGTGTTTGACATGGTTAACTGAATGGATTTGGGGTGAAGAGAACAAAGGAAGTAATTCATATTGCTTTCTTACAGAGAGGGGGAGGGACGAATGGACACTTTTTAATGCTCTTAGCTTCTCACACAAGGCGTGCTTTTCCTGCATTTACTTGAAAGGCGAAAACATATAAGCAGCGAAGGAAGTGAATAACTCGTATATTCGCCCAAGTTTGATTTGATTTAGAAATCCACCCAAGAAAAGTAGCTTCACCAAGATAAGAACAATCCACTGGCGCTGTTGCATAATTTTCAACAGTAATTGAGCAATCAACAGTTTACCATGCAATCCTGCTCCTGCGTTGCCAAAATGTTCAGCACGGTCATCATCTTTATTCAGTGCTGAGCATTTGTATCATCACGAACCTCACACATCGAAAGTAGAGATGTAATATTTATCGTTGTTAAACCTTTTGACAATGAAGCACTGAAGGAAACTGGCAACACTGCAGTACTCGGGTGAAAGGGAAAAAATAAAGATACACACGCGTTAAAGGAAATGTTAAAACTTTTGCTGCTATTCAGTTTCTTCAATGTATGGATGTTGGTTGTGTGTTCGCGGTCTTGGAAAGATTTGATTTTGTTATTTAGCGTCGCTTTCCTACCACTTTTGGCTAATCGCGACGACGAGGATGAGTGATGACAGGATGAAATTTATAACATTTGTAATCTTTGTAACATTTAATTACTTCGATGAAACTTTTATTTCTGTTATTTATTTTTCTAAATAAGCATTCAAACCAGAGACCTAAACGAATACGTACATGTGGGCATGTTAGAGATTTATCTTATAAAAAAATATTCTTCGTAATAAAGGAGTTAGTTAGTTAACACGAACAGTTTTCTTTCTCTTCGTCGGATACGGTGCACAGTTCAATTTTCCCTTCAACGGTTTCTCATGAGCAAACCTGTCATAAAAAACTGCAAATGGCTAAATATTGATTCGAAGTATTGAATTAATTAATAATAAAATCCTAGGTAGGTCACCCCGTGATAGTCGGACACCATACCACGTTCATTATTGCACTTCAGAAATTGCATTATAATATTAATTGTCAGAAAGGTGTGGAATATATGAATGTGAATCATGTAAAGGTAAAATAAAATGTATTAAATCGTTGCACGAATGTAGCTGTTAGAGCACACTTCCTATCTCACTTAATGTGCACTATTTTGGACAATTACTTGATTTAGGAATATTTGAAAAATACTGGCCAACGACGAAGGTGCTATGCCTGCAGTCGTTTGTAGAAACCACAGAAAATCTCAGTCCGGATACGAGTGCATGAGCTTAATCTATGGCGTAAACTTGATCTGACTTTTGTAATTGTTATTCGGCCCAGATTTGAAAGCACCACTGATGCAAGGCCTCTTGTTGAGTGAGCGTGTCATCCGTTTCTGTTCCTCAAATCCTAACTTATGTTGGCGGTATCTCACCTCACGTAAAAGTGTATCATTTTAAAGAGTGGGAAGTTGAATGAACGTTTACTATACTGTAGCTAAGAAATGCTGATTACAATGACAGAAATATATTAATGTTGCAACAAAGTTATCATTGAGAAATCTCATCTTGTAACTTGGATAACTAGAAAAGTATTAAAAGAAAGTTTGAACATTGTAATTTTTGACTTCATTGAAACGTGATGAAAAATGTGGGAAGATTTTTATTAGATTCTTGTGTTTACAGTCAAAAATACAATTAACACCTGTTATTGTAAAATATTCTGGCTGCGAATATGAGAGTTGTTGAAAGGTTCCCAATATAGCTATTTCGTTCTTTGATTATTTGGCTGCTTTAAATAGAATTCGTGAAGGCAACGAGAGCAAGTGAAATATTCATTCGAGAATTAGACTGCAACAATCACTAGCAGAGTTGTCTGTTTCCATTCGAATCTTGCCCGCGACAAAAGCCAGTTCCGAACGACCCAGCTGTCCGCTGGCGCCAAAGTGTCGGGAATCTTCTCAAGCAGACCTTCAGTGAGCACACAGGCAACGAATTCGGTTTCTAACTGACACGTATACATACAAGACCAGGGACGTGACCGGGGATGGAGGATTGGGACAAAATATACTTTGTTCAATTTGGACCAAATTGTCTGTTTTTTACCATGTATTTAGTAACAATTGATTTGCTCGCTCACACTCTGAACATTTGTTTCTATGACCCGAAACTCAAGATTATGCTTATTACTTCAGAATTGCTATTACAAAATTGTTAATTTGACTTCACGTAATGCAAGTTTTCAGTTTTCAATGTAACGCAGGTCCTCTGCATAGCCATGTAGTCCAACAGCCTTATGAAGACCAAAGAATATCAATGGGTTCTTCGCTGAGCGCATTGAGTCCCATTCGCCGCTGTTATCAGACTTTCTCAATAGGAGCCAGATCGTTCTTATTAAGTTTTCTGAACTATATTCATTCTTTTGAGTCATCACCCAAATTTTGAAACTCTGACCAGTGTTCGAACCCGGAACCGCGGATAATACGCGGGAGACCTTTCATGGTAAGAGTATGATAATTACAATGGAATGAGAGCCCCGAAGCTAGATATTTTGGCGCCCTAGTAGTAGGGTGACCATAATATTTTGGCCCAAAAACGGGACAACCCAAGATCAGTTTACCTCCTCCCCTCCTGAAGAATCAGTTAGGCCTAATTATAAAATTATTGTTATAATTATACTATCGTTATTATTATTTGAAATATGAACTGTCGTTTTTATAATCTCGGTCTGACTTACACGGTATTTCTGGTTCCTTCTGATCAACCTTTGATGTTAGCCCTACGCTAAAGTTGAGGAGTGCAAGAAGTATTTATCAGAACAATCAATCTTCTTGAGAGCAGCTATATATTTTCATCAACCGTTTATAAATCTCCTTGAAAACCTTACCCCACACATCTGAAGCGAGATTTGCCATTTGAGTTTCTGGTTTGTGTCTTGTACCAAGTCCCTATTGAAACTGCATGTACGCTTCTTGGGCATGCTTATGCACTGCTCTACAAATAACAGAACACACGCAAAACAATACAACTTTTTTTTAGCATGAAATGTCTTAACTTTATACTTGGTTTTCAAGCTAACACCTAGACTTTTATAAAACGGGACAAATAGTGTCTTTAAATAATATCGAAGGGACGACCGGGACACGCCTCTCAAACGGGACTGTCCCAGTTCGGTTACCCTATATAAATTACAACATAAATAAGGACTTAAATGAGTGAAATGTTGAAAACAAGAGCGTGTCCGATAGCACGGTGCATTGAAATCGAGGGGTTAGGTTACGATGAAATGTTGCACGCAGAATGAAGCAACAACTGTCTACAACGTATCACCACCGAAACTTAAGTCTTGATGGTTATTTATATCTCGAAGGTAGCAGCTTTGATGACGTCAGTGTTCATTTAATGACGAGTAGATAAATGGTTACTACGAAGTCAACGGTTGTGAACACGATTTACTTGTCGCCCGGCGTCCAATGTTCCGAATTCTGGACTGGGCATGGATGTGAGTGTCACTTCATCAACTTCATCCTCATCGTTGCGATTAGTCAAAAGTGACCGAAAAGTGAAGTAAAATAATAAAAATGAATAAAAGTTGAGTCAGGTCTAACGACCTGAGCGTTTCTGTGTTTGTTGAATCCATGCATCATTGAACTCCTCCTTTAAGAGGCAGATCTTTATTTTTATAACATTTTTAAACATTACAAAATCAATTGCAACTTAAAGCATTGTTAATGCCGAATTGTTAACATTTTGACAAAATGTATTAATATTTGAGTGAACACTTTGCGTCCTTTAAGAGGATCTTTGCTTAGAATAATCACTACTATAAGAACATACACAACATAAGAATATATAGAACCCATAATAATATTAATAGTGATAATAATAAAATCGTCTTTACTAGAGCGGGCGTGTTTCGGCCGTCTCTATCGCAAAGATAACAATGAGTCGAAGTGGTTGGTAGATGAGAGAAAATAAATACAGACGCGCACAAATATTCTCGTAGGGCCTAACGTTAGTGCCTCTACTACTCAACCTTACAAGATATAAATGAATGTCACCATTAAAGTGAGTACTTTATGTTGGTTACCGAAGAAACCGAAAATGTCGGTTCTCAGTATATCGATATTTAGAGGTCATATTTTCGAGTACAGATAACGGATCCCGTATATCGAGGGTTTCAGCAGCCGGCCTCCGTGGCGTAGTGGTTAGCACAGCGCGCTACGACGCCAGGGGTCCCTGGTTCGAATCCTGGCCAGGGCATGGGTGTTTGTGCGAGTCTCTTCATCAATTTCATTAGGCTATATCATCACTCATCGATGGCGCAGTGGTAGCGTCTTCGCCTTGTAATCAAGGAGTCCTGGGTTCGATACCCGGTGGAGGCACATAGTGGTTCGGATCCCACTTTAAAATGTAGGTCCAGTCCCGATTAGCCTTACTGTGCATACAGTGGACTTAAAACACCAAATCAATCAATCAATCATCACTCATCCTCAACTTTACAATTAAGAGGCAGAAAAGCGAAGTTAAATAAACAAAATTAATCAATAGTTTCAGCAGCACTAAATATACCCCGATTATGCAACCATTTCAGGATATATATATTTTTTTTAATTTTGCCTGCTTTACGGTGCATTATATACACCAGCAAGTTAACCTCAAGGAAATGAAGTAATTAGCTCACGAAGCGGATTACATAAAAAATAACTCCATCGTAGATTCCAGCCGAGGCTACTCCCTTAATATCGTGCCACAGTAACCATCAGCCATGGAATCACTTCTTGGTGAACAAGGGCAATTACATTAACATATTATTATTAATAATATTAAATAGAATAGGATTATACACAGTGGCGGCGATTATGGGGGCGTGGGGGTAATTGCCTCCTCCCAAATTTTGGCACTTTTTGCCCCTACAACTGGGTCCTCTAACGAAATTTCCTGACACTCCACTCAACTCCACTTCAAAATCAATGGAATAAAGAAATGAGTATGTTAAGAATGGATGACCACAATTAGAGGCAAACCAAAAGAGTGATCATGTGAGAAGTCGACCCCATCCTTGAAATAATTTGATTTCGATCAGTCAAGTATGGGTTTTTAAACATTTAACAACGTTTTAGATGAACATCTTTTTATTACATGAATGCGTGCGTTTCGTTGGTTCTCTTCTTACCGCGCCCATTTGAAATTCCTTTCTCTCCAACGTAAAGTTTGGGGGACGGTCGAGATTCTAACCCGAGGCCACGTGATCACCAGCTTGGCATGCTTTGCCCAGATTCTAACCACTCGGCCACAGGGTCGGGCAAGTGCTGGTGAGTAAACTTATACCTTGCAAGTGTCAGTCTAAGAATATCACGAGTATAGAGTGAGTTTTAGATACCGGGGTTCAATATCTCGAAATACCGGTTACATCGAAGATGCAGAAAGTACCGGAAAATAGCGAAGGTACCGTTTCGATATATCGATATTTCCGTGTTGCCAATACCTGAGATTCCGGTATTTTCAAGTAACGGTAAATCAATAACTCCACCATCTTTAAAAAGTATAACGTTTCTTATCATTCATATTTATTTTCTAATCACACATTTATACATATGCACACATGTGGAGGCTGTGTGCCTGTGCAGTGCTTCTTTCGGAAGAAAGTATTCAGGTACAGTTACTAAATTCGTAAGCAACACAAAACGAAAATCCAAAGTTAATAAACAACTATTTATGTTCGGTTATTTTGATATAGCGCGTTCAATTTAAAATTGTACCGCAGTCCCCCCCCCCTTTACGAATACCTAACGCAATGCATTTTTTTGTTTATAATGGTAACACGACGGCTGAATAGTCACGTAGCTTGGTGTGGAACGAAGAGGCAAGGAAATAGAAAAGGAAATTAATACTTACTCTCATGATGCTTTTCCGGTGGGTTCAATTTTAAATTGAACGCACTGTATATTTTACGTGGCTTTTCTTCCTGTTTTCTTAATCGCGACGATTTTACATTTTGATACTCCTAAGCAATAATTTTGTATATTCACACGTCAACCTGCCATTATCCTTCACATTTATGTTCTTATTTTATCAGTGACTCACTGGCAATTGCCATAATGCACAGTCGAACATCTAAGCGAAAGAAGGGCGAAAGAAAATATTATCGTACTGCGTCTCGGTTTTATTTAGGGGTGAAGCCGTTCCACATTACTCAATCGCGTCTCAACTGAATCTCCTACCTGCCCCAAAGGAACGATTCATTGATTAAATTGCTTTACTTTACTTCTCTCTTTGTGCCACTTTTGGCTAATTTGCGAAGATGAGGATGAGTGATGGTATGATGAAATTGATGAATGCACACTCACAAACTTCCATGCCCAGGCCTAGATTCGAACCCGGGACCCCTGGCGTCGTAGCGCGATGTGCTAACCACTCTGCCTTCTGGGGCCGGCCCAAAGGAACGAGTAGAAGTGGTTAGTTATCTAATTAACTTACATAAGTTTCTTGGACGAATAAACTGGTCGCTGCAGAAAATGGACATTGCTTTGCGTTCATTAAAAGAGTCTCAAAATATTTTATCATATATACTTGCTTCAAATTAGCAATCTCGTTACATAATTTTGTACAACCTTCATGCTTTTAGCGTCTTTAAATTTGTTGGCTAAAGAAGAGTAGTTGGATAGCCTCAGGCTGATTTTTTTTTAAAAGAAAAGACGAATTGATCTAAAGTTAAAATATTTTCTGATCATTTTATAAATGTATTTAACAGTTCTGCTGTACACTCAGCGGCGAAAGAAACAGTAGGCGAATTGTCCACCACCATTTTCATTCAGTCTGTATTACACAATGTGATGATACTGAATTGAAATAATGACGTCAATAATCAGAGAACAATGCCTGCATCGAACCAACATAGTGTCATTCCTTAAAACAGCACAGGATGTACAATAAAAAAAGTAATGAAAATAGCAATGGACAATTTGCCTACCATTTATTTGCTGTTGACTGTACAAAGTAAAAAGAAAACACTCTTTGGTGGGTTCCTTTATTTTCCACAGTGGGCTTTCAGAACGCCACAAGCGATAGCTAATGCTGTGCAACTTGGTTCCTGGCCTCCCTTGTTGGCAGCGTCAGCGGGGTAAAGAATGGCGCCAGGAAGTCTCATCCCCCGGTCGGAAAAGCTACAGACTCAAAATTGCGTTTGCATTAGCTGCTAGTCACTACGTACTTCGTTTTTGCCATCGTTGGTAATATGTGTCCATCAAACTTGGTCCATCATCCACTTAAGTAGGATATAATTGAAGTCAATACATGCGAACTACAAAGCAAAACGGATGAGTGAAGGGTGGGGGTTCAATGTTGTTTCATCGTTTAATATAGCCTACGTGTCAAAGCAAAACTTTGGTCAAACCACATTCATCTGTGGTTTAACTTTGTTTTGAGTCCACGTTTTGCATGACAGGCTAATCTGGAAGGACCTACAGTTTAAAGTGGGATTCGAGCCTCTGATCAATCTACCCCAAGCAGGCATGAGGGTTCGATCTCGGAATCCCTTGATTACAAAGCGACAGCGCTGGGCATGAAACAATTAGGGAGGCCCGTATCTTTGAAACGGTAGGCAGAATATGGGTGTAACATCATCATATTGACTCTTCGTCGTCGCATTGTAATAAAGGGGTACCGGGTTCGATGCCCGGTGGAGGCACATAGTGGTTTGGATCCCACTTTAAACTGTAGGTCCAGTTCCGATTAGGCTTACTGTGCATAAAGTGGACTTAAAACACCAAATCAATCAATCAATACTGACTCTTCTTCTTTTTGCTTCGTGTACATGGTGTGAAATCACTGTTTGAGGGGGGAAAGATCTTAATCTACGCGCTAATATGTATACGTAATTAAATACAACATTACTAATTACAAAATCACTAAATATTTAAAAATAACATTATTAAATACATTTAAAGCAATTATCTTTTTACATTTATAAATATGAGATTTGCATCAAGTAGCAAACTGATTTCTGTACTAAGTGGTTAAAGATGTGAATTAATTTCAAAATTGTTGAAATTGTTTTATTATGGAAGATTGATTGATTCAATTGGTTTATTTTTCTTCGCTTTTCTGCCACTTTTGGCTAATCGCGAAGATTGAAATGGCTGATATACAATGAAACCGATGAAGGGACACTCACAAATACCCATGCCCAGGCCGGGATTCGAACCCGGAACCTCAGGCGTCGTAGCACGCTATGCTAACCACTCCGACACGGATGTCGGCGTAACACTTGAAACATTGTGTTTAGTTTTTCTATTAATATAAATCAATTAGGTTTCATTCTTATATTTATTGTCCTTTCTTGTTTCACTTTAATTGTGAATACGTTGCTTTTGCTGCAGATCTGTTAATGATCTTTTGAAAGAGAGATTGTTGGGGAAATACCCCCGTTGCACCTTGCCCTTGGACCCCTCCGCTCCCACGAGTTCTCATGCACTATCATCCGCTGAGAGGAGATCGTTTCGAGGGATATTGAGCAATCCAGTGTTACGGTGAAAAAACCTTCCTTCATTTCACTTCAGGTGACAAGAAAATCACAAAAAATCAAGTATAAAGAACAGATTGAACTGTTTGTGACATTTTGATCATTTTGGTAAGATGGTACGGGTAAGATGTACATGGTAAGATGTCACTTAACGTGGTTTACACCAGAGCCCTTCATTTAATGAATTTATTTTGACTGTAATTTTAGTTTTACGTTCAGTTAATCAGCGCTGGACCTAAAGTTAACTTCTCATCCCGAACCTTGGGGTGCACGAGTTTGGGATGGCAAAATGCCTTATCGTATTTAAATCTTCTTTTCTTCAACATTCGTGAATTGTAGTGATAGTGAGTTGCATATTATTGAGTATAGGAAAGCAAGCAGAGAACAGCAATTTCAGGAAATCAGGCTGTGATTCCGCCCTTTGGAAAATTCTTTCTCACTTATTGCAGACGATTATTTTACCAGAACCTTTGATAACTTTCAGGAAATATCCCGTTTCTACCGTTCTGCACGCCCTCTCATATCCGCGTCGTGGTTAACCAGACGGTACAAATTAGTTACCTTCACCTCGTACTAATCCACACAATCCACAATACTTTCACAAAAAAAAAAATACTTGAAACGGTAGCCATATTATTGGTATTATAACCTGAGCATTGCATTGGTTTGGTTTAGAGTACGAGGTCGTTGTATTATGAAGTTTAACTAATTTTGTGTCGTGTCGCCAGTGTCACATGTTGGTACAATGCTGAGGATTTCGGTTTTCCCCTCAGTTGACTTATATTCAATGACAGCTTAAGGAAAGCTAAGCACTTGTTTATCGCAGAAGAAAATTGTTATAACAATGTAAAATGTGACAAATCCACAACAAAATTATATGCAAGGTAATTTCGTACTTTGTAAGTCACGTGTATATAACCTATACTTAATGAATGAATTAATGAATACTGCATTTAAAGTTCTTTGAATATTGCTCATGTATTAGGGGAGTATACAGACCCCCCCACCACCACCGGTACGCTCTCAGACAAAAAAAATATAGAGTGAAAAGTAAAGTTGTTCCGTGGAAATATGACCATTCTATTCAATTGCTATTGCCTTCGGTTTGTAGACCGATTGATTATAAAAAAAAGTGTTTTCTAAACTTTTTTCCGAAGAGCTTTCATTTTGTGCAGCTTGCGTTTGCAACGTATGAGGTTGCAACCAGGAGACAGGACAACCAGGCGATCTTGCTTCTCTTCTATCGGTATCTAAGGTTGCCAGACCTTCATCTTTTATGCTTAACTTCGCTGCTTTTAAATAACGTTATTTTTTCAACATTAAAGCATAAAGTTGGTTTACACAGTTTAAATTGAGAATATTTCTGTTATACGTTTCGTGAAGCAATGCAGAGAGAACAAGGGAGTGGGCGTTCTTAGTTCTCTCTCTTCCCACACGACCTGCATGTGTTTCTGAGGCAGTGGCAACCATGCCCACTAAGTCCCTCGCCCTCGCAGACAAGAGATGGGGGGAAACCACTTTAGATGTTATCTGTAGAAGCAGTTCGCAGGTTTCTCTCGCTCTTCCTGTGTAACTTGCGATAAATGCAGAATTCCTGTGGTGTGCGCACAATCTAAGGCAAATGTAAAAATAGACAAATTGCTAATCATTATGTTAATTAATTCTGTGTTACTCAATGTGATTTTCCCGTGTAAAAATACTGTAAGCTTAAGTGTAACCCTACTTCAAATAATATATAAAAATAATAATAATACAGCTTCTTAAAAAAAGCCCTGCCTGGGAAAGTAAATAATGGAAAAAACTATGGATATTTTGCCTGCTATAATGTTTGCCGTTCACTGTATATAGGAAAAGGACTTTTTGCTGTGGTCTTCAAGGGGTCGTGGGTTTGATACCTGTAGGGATACGTGGTACAGTGGTACGGATTCGACTTTAGACTGTAGGTTCAGTCTCGAATAGCCTTTCTGTGCAAAAAGTGGCAATTGAATTCTTCGAAAAGTAGCATACATTTCAAATCTTGGTCGTCTAATACACGAATGTATGTGCTTACAGTTGTCATGCATCGCTAATGTCAACCCTAAACTAAGAGTTCCAGTGTATTTCTATTTTACACCCATTTTGTACCTATCGGGTTAATCGCCACATATACGCCGAATTTGCATAAATTTCATATAGTCTGAATCTCTGGTTCATTCCGCGTACAACGGGATATCACTCATCTCTCTAGGGCAATTAGCCTCCGATCTATACTCATTTAATTGAAACTCTACATTTTACTCAAAATCGGCTCGGGGCCAAGGGGGTTACATGTGAAAATGGCCTTGGGAATCAAATGGTTAATGTAAGAAATGGTCGAACAGTTAACAATGTTTCCCAGTTTTCTTTGTTCAACAAATGTAAAAGAAAAATCATGCTAAAACGCTTTTGCAAGTCAGTTTAAATACAGATGTCTGAGAGATATGTGCAATCAAACCATGGCCAGTATTAATGGAAGGACTATTATGCCTACTCATTTTATACAGGCACACTTTGTGCTTGGAGGAAGTGGGTGGTCAGACGAGGCGCTTTCTGCATCTCCCAAATAAATCAAGATTACATTCTGAGCTCCCAGCAGCCACTTACGGTTAACGACTTTTTACTTTAGTAGAAATTTTAGACTAAATATTTGGTCAAAATTGCCGGTTTTTCCCTCAATTTTGCAAAAAAATATTTCTTGCTTGCTTCGATTGTAATATAAACGTTTCTACACGTCACATTATTTTGAACGAATTGGCGACCTACTCAATTAAAATGTTCCCTACATAGCTATTTCTATTTTGTTTATTTTTTTGTTTGGTCTATTTCGTGATTGAATCGAGACAATGAGGTGGAATGATAAAATTATGAAGGTACAAACACGATGACGCTGTGCTTCTTGCTTGAGTGCGAGGGGACGTCAAGGGAGGGGAGGGGGTGGGTGACGCCGTTCTTGGCTGATTCAAGGGTTGCCGCTTGAAAGTACGGAAAGAAGGGAGACTATGCCATTCCTGTTTTCTCTGCTTTCAGGTCATATGGCCTGAGAGCGAATGATTGTCTACAGTCGGGTTAAACATTATGGAGACTTGAGTTTGAACTCCAATTAAAAATTAACCAATAGAGCTACGTATTTAAATTTCGTCACGATTGGACCACACGTTTTTTAATTACAGAATGTCGAAGTGAGCATAGTTTGAAAAACACATAAAAAGCTGCATTTTTTGTTCTCGTCTCAACATAAAGATCGATATTTAAGATTTATTGGGGATCGAAGGCACTTAATACCGAGAAAGACTTGATTCAGTTAACATGCATTTATTATTATTATTATTAGACGTATAACATATAGCGAATACATTACATTCAGTTAGGGAAGTTGTACAATGAATATTGTTTAAAATTTGTGCATTCATAGAGCCGTAGGTTGAGAATTCTACGCCAAAGAGAACAACACAATTCGACACACCCTTTACACACCATTAAACTTTTGCTTCTGTCGAAAGTATAATTTTAGAACATATATACTCAATATGAAGGAAAGCTCTCCTTGTGAACCGACCGAGGAAATTTACTTCACTCAATTTAGGGTTAAAACGGACAATTTAGACCGGTTTGTTAGCGTAAAAAAATATGTATCTGAAGTTATCCAATATTTGAAGGCATAGAAAACATTTCCAGGTCCCTAGCCTCCCCCTTCCCTGCATTGAGGGAGCTGCTGCTCTGCCACTGGTCACCGCTGAAACCAACTTTGTTCTATTTTATGTCTTATATTTGTGCAGTTATAACCCCACCAAATGATCCCCTATTTAAAAGGGAAGTGGGGGAGGGGTGATGGACAGCGAGATTCATTTGTGGAGTTTATGGACAATACGAAGCTTTGTCGTCTTCCAGGCCAGTGTTGTTTAGAAGTCATTTGTATTTCATATTTATTTTACGTCGCTTTTCTTCCACTTTTGACTATTCACGACGATGGATCACGATTATGTTAAATGGATGAAGAGACACTCACAAAACAGTCTCGTCCAGGCTGACGGGACTCGAACTCGGAGTGTACGGTCACTCAACGCACTCTTCCACAGTGTCGAACCTTTAGAGGCCTCCCCGATGGCGGAGTGGTAGCGTCGTCGCCTTGTAATCAAGGGGTCCCGGGTTCGATACCCGGTGGAGGCACAAGTGGTTCGGATCCCACTTTAAACTGTAGGTCCAGTCCCGATTAGCCTTACTGTGCATAAAGTGGACTTAAAACATCAAATCAATCAATCAATCAATCAATCAATCGAACCTTTAGAAGTGGGGGAATTAATCTTTTCACACCATATTTCTCAGGAAATTACGTTACGAATATGCGTCAATATGTGATTGAAAATATCATTATATTTTAACTGACATTAAAAGTGTTGTTGAAAAGCCGTGATTTCTTTCTATAAAAATATGTTTCAAAGTATGGATATTTGTGTAAGAATAGAATTTAATCGGTAGGTTTTTAGAACTACAATTATATAGTTTAAAACTTTGTTGAAGTGTTTTATTCATTTTCTAAGATTAATCATTCATATTAATGTGATACTTTTGGAGGTTAAGGCTTTCATTTTAAACCTAAAATTCCCAATCGGTTGTTCGGTGTAGCCATAGGGTAGAAAACACAACACTGAGCGGCGCATAATATGTTGACGGTAGTGACTTGCAACAACTCTTTAGTTCTTTACCTGAATATCCAGGAAAAGTAACTTGTTGATCTAAAATAATTAACTTATTCTACACATGTTTATGTAGTTTATTTATTTATATTAATATCGTTAGAATAAAATACAAAATTTACTTAAACGTTTTCCTTCTAAATGCTTTGAATTCAAAGCTTTATTCTTCCATAGCATTTGAACTTCAGAGGGAAACAAGCATGAGAGGAATGCTTGGCGCCTCGAAGTCCGGACAAGAGGCCGCGAAGAATAGGGATGAGCAAGGGAAAGTAACAATTATACCAATACAAAATTAGATTACAGCAGTAAAAATTAGTTGCATTTTGTTACTTCCAGTTTGCAAATGCAGCAGTAGGCAAGTTGTCATCGTGAATATTGTACACATTGTTGTATGCAATAAAAATCGAGGATTGAAAGAAAAGTTGTAAGAAATCCGAGGACAATATCAGAATGTCATAGAATACTGCACACAGCAGTGACAAGAGAGCGGAGAACGTGGTGCAGTGCGATGTGCACACGAAGCGAAAATTGGTTGCTAAGAGCCCTAAATCTCCTCTCCTAACCTAACAACGTAGAATTGTCATTAGAATCAGTGGCGGCGATTGGGTTCCAAAACTGGGGGGGGGGGGCAAAGACAGTTTACTTTGGTGCATAAGATTTAGCATAGTGTGAGGGCAAAAGTGGCATAAATAAGGGGACAACAGCCTCCCTCGCTCCCCCTAATCGTCGCCACTGTTTAGAATTCTAATTGTAAAAATTAAACATGCTAGTTGGTTAGGAGAGTTAAGTTTAGTGCTGTCAGAATATTTTATGATCCTGTGATCCCGAGTGGCTGTCTGTTGATATATTACAGTTTCCTAGATACAGTGTGTTACTTTGTAACATTGTATATCTGACAATTATAGTACAATAAAATGTTCAATTAATCCAAATGTCAACCTCTCTTCCACGTAGTACAACCTCGACTGCATTGTGCAGAAGAAGGAGGTTCTAGCGCTTGGATTCACAATCAGTATAATCCTCTGTGGGGTTTGCGTTATATGTTTGTCCCTTCATCCATTTCTAACATTCATTTGCAACCTCGCAATTAGCCCGAAATGGTAGAAATGCGACGTTAAATAAACTAAATCAACTAACAATAAAATGCTCAACGTACAAACACAACTGCATAAAATATATGTGACGCTTCGAAAGACGGTATTTTGAATTTATTATCCCTTCCCATGCCTTGGATTGCCTCGAATGTAAATATTCCTTACGTTGCTTAACTAAAATTATACCCTGGGATAGTGAAATGGTAAACATTAATGAAGCGACAGAAAAATGCAACGTATAGCCTTTAACGTTAATCTGAATTGCTTTTCTTCGGTTAATCGTTAATGGTGGAATGCAGAAATAAATGAAAGAACGAACACAATGGTATATCTGTGCCTTACTAAGGATTCTAAATTAGGGCTTCTGGCTTCGTAGCTACTCCTTCATGCAGACCGGAAGGTAAAAAAAAAATGAATACAATACAGTTGATTTGATTTGAATATTATTATTTAGCGTCGCTTTTCTTTCCCTTTTGTCCAGACGAAACGATGGGATGAGTAATGAAACGATGAAATTGATGAAGAGCGCCCACAAAGGAACACCCAAGTAGCGTCGTAATGCGCTGTGCTAACATTTCCGCCACGAAGGTCAGCTGCAATAGATTGATCGATTGATTTGCTTTATTTTACTTCGCTTTTTGTGCCACTTTTGGCTAATTTGCTAAAATGGGGATGAGTGATGATATGATGAAATTGATGAATGGGCACTCACAAGCATCCACGCTCAGGGCGGGATTCCAACCCGGTACCCCTGGTGACGTAGCGCGATGTGCGAACCACTCCGCCACGAGGGCCGGCAGCTACAATAGAGTCGAATTTACTGAATGAGAACATATACAGTCCGTCCAAGGAAGACGAAACTACCTGGAAAGGACGATTCCAAACGCGAGAGGGGAAGCAGGGAGAAGCACTCGCCAAACTATCCTGTGGTATTTCGCTTGCGTGGGTTCGCTTGTTGTGTTTATTACCGCTTTCTGTGTTGTGTTTGTGATGGCTCTTACATTTCGCAACAAACCGTTTCGAAGTGGAATGAGGAAAATTAGGACGTTTTGGCTCCTGTTGCACATTCTACAAAACACCCTCGTTATGCTAGAAAATGTCACAAGCCATTCAGTTACTACATTTATATTTATAATACTATATACAACAATATTATTATTATTGAATACTATCCTGATTAATGTTGTGTACATTTGGGCTAATTATAATATTTACTAAGAAGATCAATTTAATCGAATGATCTAAAATAAAGCTACTGGTTTACAAACAAGTTTATCTACTAATGTGACGATATGAATACTTTCCTGATATGTTCTGTTTGCTGATATAGTATATGACTGGCTTACATAATTCGTAAACATCTCTGTATGTATTTTGGCGGCGATGTTACTACGTTGAAACTTCATTGCTGTTTCTACAGCAGACGATTTTCAAGGAACCCGCTTCCTGTCCAAAGCTCCGTCACCCCTATTTAGCCACTGAACGCGTCCGGTTGGCGCATGCGCACTTCCGTCCATGGTCTCGGCTAAGGCAGTCAGACAGTACGCATTGATTGATTGATCGATTGATTTGGTGTTTTAATTCCACTTTATGCACAGTTAGGCTAATCGGGACTGGACCCACAGTTTAAAGTGGGTTCCGAACCACTATATGGCTCCACCGCATATACCGTTTTAAGGGGAAGTTTAGCTACATAGCTTTCATTTTTTACTATCCCTTCAACGGAGCGTGCTGTTGACAATATCACCCGCAGTACGGCCGTGATCGAGAATGTTTGGAGCCATATCTTCTGCTTGAAAGGTAGCACCGTAAGATGCACAAGAAAGAACTTTACCTTTTGTAGCACTCGCCCACACACATTTTAATGGCATAACCTCTGCCTAGGGCTTCGCTGTTCCCCTAAGTACACTTGTTTGTGTAACTTCGTAAATATTGTCTCAATAAAGCCACACTAAGGAAATGAACACGCTTCCTTTTACTAAAACTGAATTTTTTGTTGGCCCTTTATTTTATTACATAATTTATTTTAATCTCAATCAAATAAACATCTACATATTATTCACGTTTAGTAACGGGAAGAGTATTTATATAGTTTTTTTTTTTTACCTTGTCATTTTAAAATTAATGGAATTAATATTTTCTTTATGATCGTAGATGGTAAGTACATGTGTAGTTTCCAGGCATTATTTATCATAAAGGAATAAAATCAATGTTTTCTACTCGAGGTTTTCCCCTTTCCCCAAAGTTGTTTGTTGTAGAACATTAGCAAAGGTGCCCTTATTTCAGTGTCCTCTCTGTTGTTTTGTGTAAGTAAGAATGTGCATTAAGGATGATACGCATATAATAATTCGAATATCCCTGCGTAAGAATTTGTATGTTATCTATTTATATTTTCTCTTGAATACTCGCACAAAAACAACACGACAACAAGAGCAGGACACAGAATGTAACTTAAATGGAATTCTATCAACTTCAACATACGAAATGATGTGTTTCCTGCTTTGTGAAGCTGATACGCAATGGAGAGATAGATGAACGTGATAACAGGCAGCTTGGCAGGTCGCGGTGATCGTTTTCTGCAAGAGGGGAGCGTACTTGTGTTCCCCCGCGACGTTGTCAGGTGAGGAGCTTATCAACTTTTCAAGTCGCACTTTAAGCAGAGAGGGCGGGAAGTGAAGACGACAAAAAGTGTGGCAACGTAGCAAAACAACTCATGCACGGCGCAGTGGCCGCAGAGGTGGATCGCATAAAACAACAGTGTTGCCAAACACGGTCGTTAGAAAAAGAACTACATTGAAGTTAAGGACTCAGACCAAGCACTTAGCTTTTAGACGTATGAACACTTGTCTCCGTCTCTGTGGATTGTGTGTTCGAATCCTGTACGAGTTTAGGGAGCTTCCAGACCAAAGTGAGAAGCGAAGCATATAACTTGGAAACAAACACTCAAAAGTATATGTGACGTTTCGAAGTGACATGACAAGGTGCACATGTCGAGTCGCATTGCGTCGTTCTAATCTGGTGGCGTCTTCTGGTAGCGCAGCTGCACTGAATGCTTGCTTATATTCTTAAGAGATGCGTGTTGCTTGTTACTTCGGTATGAACCCCTTAGTTTGTACACACTGTTATTCTTAATATGAGCGTTTATATATATGAAATATTCAATAAAATATAAATGAAACATTCGAACCAATGCTATTTTGCTATATTTTACTTCGCTTTTTATGCCACTTTTGACTAATTTGCGAAGATGGGGATGACTGATGACATGATGAAATTGATGAATAAACACTCACAAACATCTATGCCCAGGCCAGGATTTGAACCCGGGACCCGTGCGTCGTTTTCGAACCAATGCGACACGACAAACAACATGTGTCGCTTACGTGTTTCTCGCAATGAGCGTTGCCGTGTTTCTCCCGTCTGGGGTCGTGCCCACGCGTTGAATGGTTTCTTACGGGGAGACTTCGAACCGAAGCTACAGGGAACAAGTATCACAAAACGGCGGCAAGTGACAATTAAGGTTCACATCGAAGTAACAAGTTACAAGACACACGGACCACTTTAGTCTATCAGAAATCATTAAAATGCGAAAGCCCGAACACCAGACCGATGCGACATAATTCACGATATTTAGAAAATTGCCCATTCTGTGCAACACAGAAGCAATAAGCGAGACGTGCAACTTGTCACATTGCTTTGTTTCGAAATGTTGAATTCATTAGTGTTGCAATTGTCTCAAAGCGATACGTGTCACTTGTTGCCTTCCAGTTCGGTCTGAAAGTTCCATGAATGTTATGCATCATGTCGTCTTGGTCTGTTGTTGGCGGATATGAGAAGACTTGCATATAGACTAAGGTACCTGTGTCACTTGTCACTTCGATATAACCCCCACCCCTATTGCCCCGTCGGTTGTCACTTTTGATCAGAAATCTCCATTCTTATTTCTTTTAAAAAAAATATTATTATTATTTCGTAATCAATTCATTTTTCTTCAGCATGACCGAAACAAGTAACGAGATGTTACCAATAAAGTCTGAAAGCTCTGCTATTTGTTTCTTGGCAATGGAAGAAAATGTGCTTTAGAAATGCATTTATAGTGCATTTACTAGTGTTATATTAAAACCAACTGATAATTTGTTATGGGACATACAAAAGTCACATTTGTAGAGTATTGTTCGAGTATAGGAATAAAGTATAATAGAAGAACAGATTTGGTTCCAAAGTTTTAAGTTGGCAACATTGACAGCTCGGGAGCAACAGGACGGCCAGGCGAGCGGGGAAGCCCGGCGGCCGCCGAACGAACCTTTCCTTGCCTCTCAACCCCCTGCGATGTTCGGTACCAGTACATGCGAAATAGATCCAAGATTTTACACACCCACACTTCACGGTACCAAGGGATGCGATTAAACACCACAGTTTTACACAGCCTTGAAGGTACCAGCTTTCACCAGCAGGTGGCAGAGTGTAACACAGCCACATAAACACTAATCCAACAAAAATGAACTTTTTGGTACCTTCGAAATACTTCGCGTACATGTCGAAAGGGGTCTCAGGAGTCTCGAAATGGCCTTTTCCCTGTTGGGACCGGCAAAAAGTCCCAACATTTTTTTTGGTCCCATTAAGAAAGGTGTTTAAAGATACGCCGGTCCTAAGAAGAATATATCTGCGTACACACACACACACACACACACACACATGTTTACTTCTGGTTTATTTCTATTACATCATGTTGTGCAACAAATTATTACCCAATATTATGCAACAAATTATGATGCAAGAGCTTTTGCATCATGTTGTGCAACAAATTATTACCCAATATTATGCAACAAATTTTGATGCAAAAGCTCTTGCATTACATATCAGTTAGTATTGTGAGAGTGGCTGAGGAGTACAGATGTGTTGTTGCATTGCTCCTCATACAGGTCTGTTATTTGACACATTTTGCTTGTTTGTTGTAATCCACTCATATTTAGAGTCAGGTTTATATCTGCCCCAGTTTGTTATACATGATACATGGTATTAGGTTATTGTTTTTCTAGGACATGCCTGTGTAGACATGCATTTGTGCTAGGGCAATGCTTCTGTACTTATTCTATTTTTGTGCATGTAGGCTATCATCTTTATACAACCTGTCATAGGTTTATTAAGTATAGAGTTTTGATTTGAACCCCAAGAAATTTTATATAAATACCAAAGCCAAAAATATTAACACACATACACACACATATACACACACTAAATATACAAAGCACACTGCTGAACCCAACTGATATTTTTTATTAAGCATAGAATTTTGATTTGAACCCCAAGAAATTTTATATAATAAACCAACAACAAAAATGCCAAATTAAAAATATTGTAATCAATGCAATAAGAATATATCCAGCCCCAATTGGGCTAGGTACCAAAAAAATTGTTATCCAGACAAATGCAGAATTCTCACAAATATATGCCCAAAATGCCATAGAAAATATAGCATGGAATATTTCACTTATAAACATATATATATACTTGTTCTGCACAGTCATCAACATTGCCAAACAAAATTGATTGGAAATATTTGTGTGATTGCCCTGTATAACTTAGATTGCAAGGCCAAATTTTGTAATTTTTTAGACCAGGAGCTGGATCCAGTGCACCATAAACAGGCCATAAGATGTTTATCCACTAATTATGTGAGCATCATGGAGCACACAATATACTTTACAATTTTAATCACAGAGGATGATGAATTATACAGTGTTGTTCCCTTATTGCCCAAGCTGTGCTGCAAGTGCAACAACAAAATTAAATCATGTCTATTACCCAGACATGACAAATTATGAGAAATACATGCACCCTATAAATCCCAAAGATGAGTGGGTTATCACAGACAAGCTGGATGGATCTCACATATGACTTGTGTATCAGGAGGGATCACCCACTGTGCTGTGCAGCAGGAACACATACAATGTGCAAAGCAATTTCTGTGGCCTGGAGGGCTATGCACAGAGCATTCACCCTGTAATGCAGAAACTGTTCAAAATTATTGATACAGATTTGGATGATACAATTGTTGTACATGGAGAAGTGATAGGGCCCAAGATCCAGAGCAACATATCTTACATACCTGATGGATCACAGGTTTATGTCTATGATATCTACAATGTAACAACAGGAATGTTTTTTAGGCCCTACATGAGAATTCTTGATATGTTGAGAGAGGCTGGGTTCGAGAATACAATTGAGGGCAGAATAGTGCATTTAACTGATGATTTCTGGGCAAACATAGAATCTGAGAAATCAATATTGTTTCCCCACCTGGATCAGATAGAGGGATTTGTGTTTTGTCACAACACAGATTCTCCTGAAATTTCAAACGGCAAATTCAAGTATAGCATATTCAAATACAAAACCCAGTGGTACAAGAACAGGACACTGTCTGGAACACCTGCAAAAATAACAAAGGAGCACTGCAGCAGGTTTTTGGGAAAATATGACATAGTACAGCACCTAAAGAATACAGATGAAATTGTTGGAAACAAGTTTGTAGAAGATCTGCTGTTAAAATCCCTAAGAGATTACATGGATGAGTGCAACATAGATTCAAGCCAGGTTGCAGCTTTGAACAGTTACATGAATACATTCTTCAAACTGCTTGCTGACAACAAGTGTCTTGTTAAGAATCAGGAGAAGAAAATTCTGAAGCAATGGACAATTGCTCAGATACAGAACCCATATGTTGATTAGTGCTTGTTTTTATGTTTCTAAAATTAAAAAAATCAGAACAATCATATACAAGAATATTAAGACACTCTGAACAGTTGTATGCAGGGTAAGAATATATAGGATACAGTAAAATATTTATTATAGAACAAGCAGCTGCTTAATATATTTTCTGAGTCAAAACCCTGCATGTCTTTAATCAATATGCACTTAAGCTAAAAGGCATAGGATCAATTTATTAATTGAAAAGTATTGATGTTCTCTAAATAGGATTGTATTCTCTCTGATATTTATGCATGTTGTCTTATATTCAAATATTGTACAGTGCTTAAATGCCTGTACAGTTTTAAGCAGGCATATGCCTTACAGTTTTAAGCAGTCATATGCTTATACAAGTGTAAAATATATTAAAAAAATTATAAGAATATATAGAATTGTATGTGCCTAACATCTAAAAGATTCCCTATAGTTTCTGAAATAATCAAACAAAAATTATTTTTCAAAAATGTGTATAATAGCCTAGAATTCAAATCTCAAACCCACATGCATTAAATAGAATTATGTTTTTTTGAAAAAATTATAGAGGCATAAAACATAGAGAATTGTATACTCATAACATCTGAAAAGATTCCAGGTTTCTATCACCTATTCTGAGATAATCAAACAAAACATGTATAACAGCCAGGAGGGTTCAAATCTCAAACCCCCGTGCCTGTCACATCATTATTCAAATATATGAATAGAATTATGTTTTTTTGAAAAAATTATAGAGGCATAAAACACAGAGAATTGTATACTCATAACATCTGAAAAGATTCCAGGTTTCTATCACTTATAATTTCTGAGATAATCAAACAAAACATGTATAACAGCCAGGAGGGTTCAAATCTTAAACCCCGTACCTGTACAAGCATAAGTGCAACTGCACATACACAGGTACATATTCATAGGGATTCTTGCAATTGTACTCATCCACATCTGCTTCTGACCCATATCCTGTGAATACACAACAATTGTACAGGCTCAAGATTATATGTGCCAGAAGCTTTGCTTGTACAGGTACACTTCGCAACTTCTTATTTGACCGCCCTGAAAAATTTCAAAGTCCGGAATTCGTAAATTTGGCAGCATAGCGCTTCAGAGCCAACTAAGAGTAGCCAACTTTGCAACATTTCTTCTTCCTGAATGAAAACGCTCGTGAATTTTTTTTTCATTCTTTCACATTCCATAAAGTAAAGATACCCTAAAGCACTAATAAAATACATGAGTAGACAAAAAAATGTTAAGTAGAAATACGAATGTTGAAAATATTTCAAGATTCCTCGCTCTGAATTTGAAAAGAGGTAAATTTATGTGCATTTTGAAACACTGAACAAGTTCTCATCCACTTGGAGAGAATTGCCGTCACATTTGAATGCAAGGAGGCAAATTCATGATGATTTTATACGAAATTTTTATGAAAGATACCTTGCACAACACCAAACGATTCTGCAAAGTGTGTATTTTCCTTGGTTATTGGCGAAAAATGGTTCGAAACTCCGGCACAAGGTTTCTTCAACTGAGATCAACGTGCTTTACTGAGGTTTTCGTTAGAAATCTCCTGGAGTAGTTGGTTAGATGACAAAACTTTTCATTTTTTACTGTTTTCGTCAAGATCGAAACATCGTAGGTTCAAATCCCACCCCTTCCTGATTATGTTTTCTTTTTTATTTACCGAATACGAAGTGTTGTAATAACGTAATATAAGATTATATGATATTACTGTAAATATTTATTCGATGCATACTCAGTGGCGGCGATTGAGTTCCAAAACTGATGGGGCAAGGTGTCAAAACTGGGGGTTTCCCTTGGGAGATAAGGTTTAGCATAGTGGGAGGGCAACTGTTCCTCTACCCCCCCCCCCGTCTAATCGTTGCCACTGTGCATGCCTCAAGTAATATTTCTACTAATGTTCTTAAACTTTCAGTGATTGGCAGGATGTAGGAAAAACTTATCCTTTCATTCAGCTGTCATAAGTTATGTTAACACATACGCGTATTTTAAGAACTTATATGTCATTAATATCTGTTCTTAAACAGGATGTTGTAATCAAGGGGTCCCGGGCTCAACACCCGGTGGAGGCACGTTGCTTCGGATTCTAGTTTAAAATATAGATCCAGTACCGAATAGTCTGTCTGTGCAGCAAGTAGACTTAAAACAACAATAGAGAAACATATACAAATCAGCGGCGTATACTCTGGGTCATCTAGGTAATAGCAGATGACCCGGCTGTATTTCTTTTTTTTTAAAAAAAAAATGTATATATATACACATTTCTTCCCAATTTTCTTCCAAACCAATTTCGATGCATACATTTCCTTGCTTCCAGCGCGCGAATACTTCCAATCGTTTGCCGCCGAATGTCCGGGAACCTGTCTCCAGCCGGTGGAATGTCTACCGGGAATCTCACCCTGACGTCATTCCTCCCGCTTCCCTTGCAACCCTTGGCGAGGAGGGAGGAGAAAGGAAAGAGGGGGAGGAAACATTGCTTTTCAGGCGCGGTGATTCCGTGCCCAGGGTAAGCTCCTTCTTGTGAGAGTCCACCGGTCGCACTCTCAACCTTCAGAGCCTCTCCATTCCCTCCGCTGAATAGGGAAAACATACCCGGTAGAGTGCGAAGAACAGGAAAACTGAATAACATGGGCAAACCAATTCTACGCTAATTTTCACTTTACATTTGCTTCTGTCTTGCTGATTTCTGTTACTTGAACATAAATTTATCAAAAGGGAAAAACTTAAATATTGAAGATGAAGCAAACTGAATTAAAATTCAAAGCTTAAGAAATTAAAGCACCTATTTGCTGACTCCCCCCAATCCTTGTATTTACAAAAATAGTGATTGTTTCTCCTCTCTAATCTTCAAAAGCAGCGAGAATACTTATTTCACGGAACTGAATATTTTTTAAAGGGAAAGATATGAAAAATAATCACTCGTCTTGAGATCGTTCGCTGCGGGACGGCGTAGGTTCGAATCCGGCTCTGGTCGGAATTTATTCGTCCTACGTATAGGGCCGGTGGCAACCCACCATCATGAGGAAATTGGGAAGCTCCGAGTGAGTGAGCGTAACCTGGTCAAGAAGACCTACAATAACGGCTGGGGGTTCGTCGGGCTGATCACCCGTCACCCCAACACTGGTCTGAGACCTCCACGCTATAACAGGTGACGGCGGAACAGTGTGGGAGGGAGACCAGCAGTCGGTAGGTAAGCCAAGGCCCGCCATGGTGCTGTAGAGCTGTAGGGTTATGTTATATGAAAAATAAATTATATATATTAGTTAATTTAAGTTGCTATATTCCGCCTGTTTAGATTAATAGTGATGAAGATGAACGAATTAAACATAAACGAAAAAAACACATCAGGCACGTAACCAGGTGGAGGACTCGGGGGGGCTGAAACCCCCCCTCCCCGAAATCCTACAAATATCTAATTTAAAAAGTGTATAGTGATAATTAATTTTACTTCATTAGCAGGATTAAACACTTTGCATAATACGTTGTAATAATCTGAGATTCATCTTCAGGACTTCTAACCCCACTGTTTCAACTTTATGTGGCGGCTGCTAATAAGGGATGATCCCCATCCCGAAATAAAATTCTGGCTCTGACCTGCAATGATTCGAACTTTTAAAAACCTGTCATTTCGAGCTCGGAAAGGGATTTTTTTTTATCATTCATAGGGAATTTCTTTCTGAGCCAGGAGCACAACAACAGAAGTTTGGCGCGTGAAACTGAATGCGTGTAGTCGTTGGCTTCGTGTTTATTATTTATTAAGGTGTTAGTGTTTGTCGTGATAGTGCTGTGTTAAAGGGTAATGGATGTGATACAAGATTTGCTGGTGAAACCTTTTGGAACAAGATCTTTTCAGGAGAAGTTGCAAATTGTTAATACAGATAGGCCAGTGTCATCGCTTGAACTTATTTCTACACACAAAGACAAAAATCGGGAATATGTGAGGCATATTCGCAAGCAAATTATTACAAAACACCATGGTTGACAGGAAGTATAAGTGTTAATAAGCTTTGCATTTTTGTTGGCCGTGCTTACTTTTCGGGGCTGAAAAGAATGTATGGACGCGTGGCTGATACTGTAATCTTTGCAACACTTGTGTCAAACATGAAAAATCCAAAAGTCACATAACTTCCTTTGTTAAGCTGCAATCTTTCGCAAAGACACGTATTGACGTGAACTGGACAAACAGCGTGCTTTGGATGTGGTACGGCACAAGTGATCGGGTCCTGGAGTAAGTTGAATTTTGCACTTAAATTAATATTGCGGGTTTTTATTTCACTAGTGCACGTCTTTCATTTTATGTTTCACAGGCTGTTTTTTATAGCTTTATAATACTGTCTTGTTTTATTATTTGAAATTCTACACGTATAGTAAACTGCAATAACGAGAATTAATTGATTGTGATCGTAGCAATAAGACAAATATTCCGACACAATATTCCTAAATCCAATATGGAGCTTGACATAAATTGCACGGAAACTTTTGGAGTTTGAGGATCAAAAGGTCGGAGATTACCCACTCGTCAGAACCAGCATACACCACTGATACAAATAGAATGTTCTTTGCTTGGAAGTTACGAGTGAGTAGCGTAACCCGGTCATAAAAATCTTCTATAACGGCTGAGGGCTCGACGTGCTGACCCCACGTCACCTCATACCAGTTGAAGAACTCACACCTCTAGGTAGAATTGTGGGAAGGAGACTGGCAGTCGGGAGATAGGCCAAGGCCCTATATGCTCGTCAATACTCGTCAGAAATTCAATCAAATTCATTCAGCTGTGCGTCATAAGTTGTGTTAACACACATTATGAGTCAATAATAATAAGTTAAGAAATTGACAAGACGTTTCTGTACTGAAGGTAACTAGAGGTTGTTTTCTTGTAACGTCGTTACTGTGTCCAGCTCGGCATTGTGATTAAAATTACTCTATCTGCATGTTCACTTTCCTCTTACATAAGTTTTCCTTTCGCGAAAACATCGTTCCATAGTTTCCAGTTTCTCAATATATTTTTCTATGAAGTGTTGAATATAATTCTAGCCTGCTTTCCACAAGCTACACAACTTCTTCCTCTCTCTCTCTCACTCAGAGGTGCAATGTAACATAATTTAAGAAGGCCATTGTTGCACAAACGATAAACGAACATGTGTTAAATTCGGTAAGATCAGCAGGTAAGGGAAGCTCGATTTTAGCTGCAAATCAGTGCCTTCGTTACAGGAAAATCCCCAACAAAGCAAGGAAATAACTAATGAATGGTTATGCTTTACGATCTTTAGGGTTATAAATAGGTGATCTAAATCTTTAAAAGAAAACCGTTTTCCAGATAGAATAGGTGTATGCATGAATAGAAAACAAAAATTAAGATATTGTATTAGCTGTGGAGTTCATTCTGTTGTAGCTTTGTGGCACATCCGGTAAAGGCACCCATTTCCAGTTCCACTTGTGTCTTTGATTAGGGTTCGAGCCTCACTTCATCTGGATATTTTTATTTATATTGAGGCCTGTAAGACAATAATATATGAAAGGTTCCAAATTATTTCTTACACGAGTGTATTTTTTTTTTTTTAATTTGTTAGTCCTGAAAAGGACTGTTTGGGAAAATTGAACATTTATTTAATATCTTGTCCAGTAGCCACCTGCTTCTATGACATGTCTCAGGCGTCGAGGAACGGATTGCACAAGATGTCGAATATACCTGTGCGAAGTGCACACTTCATTCCAGGCATTGTTGACGTGGTCAAATAGTTCATCACTTCTGCGAGGTGGTGGATCGGGCCAGCTTTCTTTCAAACATCGAACGACCTCGGCCCACATATTTTCAATTGGGTTGATGTCGCATCCCATGGGTGGCCAGTCAATTAGATGTATGTCGTTTCGTTCAGAAAACCAACGCTGAACGATGGCTGAATCATGGATGGAGGAGTGGTCTTGCTGGAAGTCAATATTTCCCTCGGGATACAAAGCTCGCACGCCAGGAACCATAACATGCTCCAAAATGTGCACATACTGTATCCCGTTGAGACGTCCTTCTATGCGGTGTAGGTCACCTCCGCCACCGAGAGATATCCAACCCCAGACAGGCACGCTCACGCGTCCACGCCGACGTGAGTTAGCAAAAAAATGGGGATCAAATCGTTGTTCCTTGACGCCGGTAGACCAGAACCGGACCATCATTTGCAGTAGAAAATACTTTCTCGTCTGAGAAGATTACTCTATCCCAAATCCTATCAATATTTTCTTCAGCAAATGCTAGCCTATCAGTTCTGTGTGCATCCGTCAAGACCTCCTTCTTTGCTGCCCTTCGTGCCCGTAAACCAGAAGCAGCCAGCCTCCGCCGAACTGTCTGTGGGCAACCAGGAAAATCGGCCCTTGCCTTGAGTTGAGTGGCTGACTGGAATGGATTGGCTTCACACTCCGCTATCAGCCGATCGTCTTGCACTGGTGTCGAAACACGGCCCCAGCTCTCGCGTCTTTTCCGTGATGCCTCACCAGTTTCTTCGTATCGAGCCCACCACCTCCTTGCTGTCCGTGCTGGAACGCCATACTGCTCGCCAGCTAAACCAGGTGACAATCCAGCTCCCTCGATCAAACCGATCACTCTTTCTCTTGTGGATTTGTTGTAGTGCTCCATTCTTCGCGAGGTTGAAGAAAGAAATGTTGCATGCCTCTGTTTAGAGCGTAGTTCAAAGGAAATAAGGTCTTCTATTGGTATAGTTAATCACGTGATGCTGCAGTTGGTTCAAAGACGACTTCCAATTACATTCAGCCATGAAGAGTTTCGTACGAATTCATACCAGAAAAGGATGTCAAGAATGATAAAATAAATTTAACCATTATTTACAATTACATTACTTTCATTTAACAAATAAATAAAGAATAATTATGACAAATGTGCTACAACGAGTGCTCTTTACATCCATGTGTAAAAGTATTTGGTATTACTAAACACGCACACACGTTCGGAACATCTGTAGCGTAGTTGTAACGTTTCAGACAAGCATACATCTTCTTACGTTCATCTTTTCTCTTTGAGGTATTGGTTCAAACCCGGCTCAGCTTTCACGTTTTTTTTATGTAATACTTAGTAAAGTTTTTGTCACAATTTTTTCGTCCACAAAAAAAAAACAATAAAAACAATAATTAAACGATCTTCTCCCCAAAACAATAATTGCAACATCATATTTATTCACATAATAAATCTATTCCACTCATAAAATTGATTCCTTCGGGTCTTAATGCAACATCACCGAAACATTCAAGTTTCAATGTTCATGTTGTAAATTGAACAATAAACAGTTTTGGGGACACATTGCTTTATATAAAACCTCATGTTATTATAGCAATATACACAAGACGTCGAATGAAAGTATGCGTAAGGAATACTCTTGAAACTCTAGAGTTGTAATCATGCGATTTGTTTTTCATAGAGTAATCTGTTATATTCAAGGTTAATTATTTCAAATTTTTTGTATTCAGTAAATATCGTACTTCTGTGTTCACTTCAACAGAAAAGAAATTGAGCGGCTAGGATTTGAACCTGTGATCTTTCATTTTAGATAAAAAAAAATACACGTCTTACCAACTGTTCTACAAGGAAATAGACAAAAAGTTTCCTAACATGGTTGCGGCAACAACCACCTGCCAGTGCTCCAAACATTTCTTTGCCACAGATTGTGGATAAGTTCCTCTCTACACAAATGCCCGGTATTTTGCAGTGTATTTTAGCTCAAATTTTGCCTAAACTCATGCGAACTTTGATGAAGAGGATTTACCGGGATATCAACGAGGTTATTTCTGGATAGGCTTCCGAGGTTTCGAGAGCTCTTTTATCTTCAGGGATTGAAGGGATGACGGATAACGATCTTGTTACTGGCAAGCGTGGTCGTAACTGCGATTCCTCATGCTGCCGAATTTTATTTTCGGAAGGAGTATGGCATCGGACGTAAAATATATATATACTGTTCTTGGATGATCTCTCTGTGTATATCAGGAGGTGGCAGTAATGATGAAGCGTTTAGAATTTTCGGAAACCATTTCAATTATATTACTGAATCACGTGCCACGTGGAATGGCAGAATCAAGTAACGTATAAGCAAGTCTGAGGGTGGCTGTTTTGAATATTGCGAATTTGGTGGAAAGTTCGTTAGATATATTTTCTGTTGAAATAACAGTATTATTTTGTTGAAATTAGACAAGTATTTTGGATATAAAGCAGTGCCGAATTAATGATCATTCTCAAGTTTTGCATTTATTAGATGTCACGTAATATATAAATAGTTATTAGTAGATTTTTATCGCATCGGCCTCGGTCGCAAAAGGTATTTACTTACGTTTATTGGGGATTTATTATTAGATTTAGATGCATTGGAAGATCGAAGTGAGGGGAACAAGAACAGTCATTACTAAATAAACGACATCACATAACCAATCTGAGCGAATTGAATACATTAAACTCTCCCGTTCGTTACAAAAATTCAATACATCAATGTAGTGGATTATTTCCTATTATAATTGTGTGTGTTTGTGTGTTAGTATTTTGAAATAATTAATATTTTAGTTGTGGAGTGAAGAGCGTACACAATACTTATCTTAAATTCCATTACTTGATTGATGATTTGGTTTAATTTACTTCGCCTTTGTGACGTTTTTGGTTCATCGCGAAGATGAGAATGGGTGATGGGATGATGAAATTGATGAAGGAACACTTACAAAGAACACCCATGCCTGACCAGGATTCGAACACAGGATTAAATACCATTACCTACAGCATCCTGAATGCATATATATTATATGTAAATTAGTCATAATGTGTGTTAACTCAGCTTATGACGAATAGCTAAAATACAAAAAGTTTTAACCTTAAATCCTGGCAAGCAACTGAATAATAAAAAAAAAGAGGGTGGGATTTGAACCCGCGACCTTTCAAGTATGTTGAAAAATATGGATACCAGCGTCTAACCAACTGCTCTACGTTAACTTAATGACAACATTCCCTTACAAACACGTAGATGTTTATGATAAAATCGATATTCCTGTGTTCCAGCATGTTTTCTCCACAAGTCGTGACATAAATGATTTCTTTTAGATCTGTTCGATATTGTGCAGGGCATTGTAAATAAAATGTCGCATAAACTCCTCAGAAATTTGCCTCTTTCTACTCAAACTTGATGGCGATTTACTCCAGGTGGAGAAAACCCCTGTTCAGTGTTTCAAACCTATGTGATATCAAGTCGAGCACGCAGAATTGTTACAATTTCGCACGATTCTCATTCTTATTCTTATTTCAATTTACTATTTCAGTTTCAGTGTGTATTATATTAGCGATTGATAGTTTATAAGTTCATGGAATGTGCGAAATTGGAATCCTTTCACCGCAGCGTTTTTCGTCTAGTTGAATGACGAACTCAAAGTTGGCTACTCTCAGCTGGCGCTGAAGTGCAATGTTGCTAAGTTTACGATTTTCGGACTTAGAATTCTTTCGGAGCGGTCAAATAAGAAGTTGAGAAGTGTACAAGCACAAGTGTCTGTACATATACAGGCACATTTTCATAGGGCTTCTCACAACTGCACAGGCTATACATTCTCTGTGGCCCTACAGTCTTGTGCATTATTCTGTTTAAGAGCTTCTCACAACTGTACAGGCTATACAAATTCTCTGTGGCCCCACAGTTTTGTGCCTTGTTCTGTCTGGGATTCTCACAACTGTACAGGCTATACAAATTCTCAGTGGCCCTACAGTTTTGTTCCTTGTTCTGTCTGGGATTCTCACAAATCGTACAGGCTATACAAATTCTCTGTGGCCCTACAGTTTTGTGCCTTGTTCTGTCTGGGATTATTACAACTGTACAGGCTATACATTTTCTTTGGCCCTACAGTTTTGTGCCTTGTTCTATCTAAGAGCTTCTTACAACTGTACAGGATATATATTCTCTGTGGACCTACAGTTTTGTTCCTTGTTCTGTCTGGGATTATTACAACTGTACAGGCTATACATTTTCTGTGGCCCTACAGTTTTGTGTTTGTTCTATCTAAGAGCTTCTTACAAGTGTACAAGCTATACAAATTCTCTGTGGACCTACAGTTTTGTGCCTTGTTCTGTCTAAGGGATTCTTACAACTGTACGGGATATACATTCTCTGTGGCCCTACAGTTTTGTGCCTTGTTCTGTCTAAGGGATTCTTACAACTGTACAAGCTATACAAATTCTCTGTGGCCCTACACTTTTGTGCCTTGTTCTATCTAAGAGCTTCTCACAATTGTACAGGATATACATTCTCTGTGGCCCTACAGTTTTGTGCCTTGTTCCATCTAAGAGCTTCTTACAACTGTACAGGATATACATTCTCTGTGGCCCTACAGTTTTGTGCCTTGTTCTGTCTAAGGGATTCTTACAACTGTACAAGCTATACAAATTCTCTGTGGCCATACAGTTTTGTGCCTTGTTCTATCTAAGAGCTTCTCACAACTGTACAGGCTGTACAAATTCTCTGTGGCCCCACAGTTTTGTGCCTTGTTCTGTCTGGGATTCTCACAACTGTACAGGCTATACAAATTCTCAGTGGCCCTACAGTTTTGTTCCTTGTTCTGTCTGGGATTCTCACAAATCATACAGGCTATACAAATTCTCTGTGGCCCTACAGTTTTGTGCCTTGTTCTGTCTGGGATTATTACAACTGTACAGGCTATACATTTTCTTTGGCCCTACAGTTTTGTGCCTTGTTCTATCTAAGAGCTTCTTACAACTGTACAGGATATATATTCTCTGTGGACCTACAGTTTTGTTCCTTGTTCTGTCTGGGATTATTACAACTGTACAGGCTATACATTTTCTGTGGCCCTACAGTTTTGTGTTTGTTCTATCTAAGAGCTTCTTACAAGTGTACAAGCTATACAAATTCTCTGTGGACCTACAGTTTTGTGCCTTGTTCTGTCTAAGGGATTCTTACAACTGTACGGGATATACATTCTCTGTGGCCCTACAGTTTTGTGCCTTGTTCTGTTTAAGGGATTCTTACAACTGTACAAGCTATACAAATTCTCTGTGGCCCTACACTTTTGTGCCTTGTTCTATCTAAGAGCTTCTCACAATTGTACAGGATATACATTCTCTGTGGCCCTACAGTTTTGTGCCTTGTTCTGTGCAAGAGCTTCTCATAATTGTACAAGATATACCTTCTCTGTGGCCCTACAGTTTTGTGCCTTAATTGATTCTGGGCCGCTTATACTTATGGGTGTGATCCAGCATAGGATACAGAACAACATACTTAAATTTTCAAAAGAATCAATAATTTTGTTTCTCTGATATCTCTGAAACTATTGATGCTAGAGACATGGGGCTTGGTGATTTCTCATATGCATGCCAAAATGCAACTTTTTGAAAACTACGAAAACAACGTTGAAACGTTTCGGAGATACAAAATCCTATGTTTCTTGAAAACATATAAGTACAGTAGTCATGTTTAAACTTGTACAAGCAATGAATAGACATGCTGTAAGCCGTATCACTTGCATTTCCAGACATAACATATGTAAAAATTCAACATGCAATTCTTTAAAACTGGATTTGCAGCCTAAATATTGCATCTATCAAAAAAATTATAGAGACCTAAAACATAGAGAATCATGCACAGAATCCATCTGAAAAGATTCCAGGTCTCCAGCACTTGTAGTTTTTGAGAAATCACAAAATCAAAAAAATATCGATTTTTTTCAAAAAACTTCTAAACATAATACAGAGTTGAAATACACAACTCCCATGACTCTATCTTGAAAAATAGGCAAGTTATTCAGGATCTAGAGAACAACAAAAATTTTTGAAAAAATTATAGAGATCACAAAGTTGCATTTTAGCATGCACATGAAAAATCACCAAGCCCCATGTCTCTAGCATCAACAGTTTCAGAGATATCAAAGAAACAAATTATTGATTTTTTTCAAAATTTGAGTATGTTGTTCAGTAAGGCACCACAAGTTGATATCTCCTTGCTGGAGTGGCCCAGAATGCATAGTTCTCAAAATACTGTTAATACTGCACTTTTCATAAAATTCTATTTATAGAACACACATAAATTGGACATTTGCAGCTTAAATATTGCATCTATCAAAAAAATTATAGAGACTTAAAACATAGAGAATCATGCACAGAATCCACCTGAAAAAATTCCAGGTCTCCAACACCTGTAGTTTTTGAGAAATCACAAAAATCACAAAATTATCGATTTTTTCACAAAACTTCTAAACAGCATATAGAGTTGAAATACACAACTCCCATGACTCTATCTTGAAAAATAGGCAAGTTATTCAGGATCTAGAGAACAACAAGATTTTTTTGAAAAATTGTAGAGATCAAAAAGTTGCATTTTGGCATGCATATGAGAAATCACCAAGCCCCATGTCTCTAGCATCAATAGTTTCAGAGATATCAGAGAAACAAAATTATTGATTCTTTTGAAAATTTAAGTATGTTGTTCTGTATCCTATGCTGGATCACACCCATAAGTATAAGCAGCCCAGAATCAATTAAGGCACAAAACTGTAGGGCGACAGAGAATGTATATCCTGTACAATTGTGAGAAGCTCTTAGACAGAACAAGGCACAAAACTGTAGGGCCACAGAGAATGTATATCCTGTACAATTATGAGAAGCTCTTAGACAGAACAAGGCACAAAACTGTAGGGCCACAGAGAATTTGTATGGCCTGTACAGTTGTGAGAAGCTCTTAGATAGAACAAGGCACAAAACTGTATGGCCACAGAGAATTTGTATAGCTTGTACAGTTGTAAGAATCCCTTAGACAGAACAAGGCACAAAACTGTAGGGCCACAGAGAATGTATATCCTGTACAGTTGTAAGAAGCTCTTAGATAGAACAAGGCACAAAACTGTAGGGCCAAAGAGATTGTATATCCTGTACAATTGTGAGAAGCTCTTAGATAGAACAAGGCACAAAACTGTAGGGCCACAGAGAATTTGTATAGCTTTTACAGTTGTAAGAATCCCTTAGACAGAACAAGGCACAAGACTGTAGGGCCACAGAGAATGTATAGCCTGTACAGTTGTAAGAATCCCTTAGACAGAACAAGGCACAAAACTGTAGGTCCACAGAGAATTTGTATATCTTGTACACTTGTAAGAAGCTCTTAGATAGAACAAGGCACAAAACTGTAGGGCCAAAGAAAATGTATAGCCTGTACAGTTGTAATAATCCCAGACAGAACAAGACACAAAAAAATTTCCTTTATTTCTATTTGGCCTTATCCTGATTAAATCCGAATGCAAGTCGGTTTCCCAAAAAAAATATTTAAAATAAATATATTTATTGTAAACGGGAAAATTTTACAAAATCAACTTAAAAAGAAAATCTTATCTTATTTTTCCTTTGTTAAATTTTTTGTCGTGATTAATCTTAAGTGCATAAATGCGACGGTTATGGCAAAATTTGTTCTATGTAAAAATGAAATATCCCTAACATTGTTAATATGAAATCCTATCGTGAAAGACATATTCTGATGGCTATATCCTTAACTAAACTGGCCCCCTGAAAATTTTATGAGCGAACGCCACTGGGTCTGAAAAATATGCTTAGTCTAAAGTTTTCGTTGTCTTCTCCATGTTAATTCTTTGCTGTGCTGAAAAGTAATCGAAAGGCTACAGCGCGGAGAAAGAAATCCGTTGACAACAGGTATTCAAAACTCTTGCAAAGTTGCATTTTCGTGGTCGCTTGAATCAACTGAGCTGAGTTCTCTACAGCGACAGCGAGAAAGCTTGCTGGCTGGCTGCAAGTTTAGGGCGACTTCGTGTACCGTCGGAATAGCGGAAATGAAAAATCGTCGCATCGAGCAAAGGGCAAGAAAAAATTCTCCCGCTTGGAAGCTAAGAATTCGACAGGAGGAGGGAAGTAAGAAGGAAATGGAGCGCTAGAATTCGCTATGGCGCTGCGTGACGCGTTAATGTCGATAAAACTTTAAATTACTACGAACAAAGTTTAGTAAGAGATGCTAGAGTCAAAAGAATGTCAAGTACTTTGAAATGAGGTCGGAAGGAGGCGGGGTAAAGGAAAATTGTCGAACTGTCAGTACACGGCTGCAAAACTAGAACACTTCCGTGATCGCATAACAACGACGACTTGGAAAGGTGCAAGCAAAAGCAAAGGACCAATAAGCTTTACAAAAATACAATCGGACTTCAATAATGGATTCTAACTTAAAAATAATAATACGTAATGTATATTATAACATTTTTAGGCAAACGTGTAGCCATAAAAAAAAATCAGTAAATTGAGTAAAACTTGGAGCATTTTCGACTTTTATAGTTGGCTGACTTTCAAATCTTTAATTTTGCAAGTGGCTGTACACAGTGAAAACTAATCAATTCACTTTCAACTTTGCGGATGTTTTGATCAAAACTTGGACCATTGCTTACGGCAAACTTCTGAACTTTACTTTTGACAAATACAATATTTTTAGGCAAATCTAAAACTTCGTCTTTGATAGCTAAAATATGTCGGGACGGATCTTGAACTTCTTCTTTTCCACTTTGCTGAATAATACGGAACTGATGAAGGGGTGGAGATATTGGCGGGTGAATTACATTTAATAGTACCACTTCAACACTTCAACAAGTTACAAGTGATGTAACATCATCATAAAGCTGTTCCACAGGAAGTGGATCAATTTTAAGCTCACTTAAAGCAAATTCGTTGGTACGCTCATGGTCATAAGTAACAGATTTTTTGCGTTGACATTTACAGTGACAAATTACAAAAATTGAAAAGATACTAATAATAAACGTTGCTAGTAATAAACTTGTAATAATAATATGAGTATTTTCAAAGGATTTTTGCAGCAGATGGATAAAATTTGAAGCTTTTACGTATGAAAGAAATCCGTTTAACATAACTAAAATCCCAATGATTTTCATTTTGCTTAAGCAACAAAACAAACAGTTCTTCAAAACTAAAACGTATTTTTAGCCTGCCAAGTTTAAATTATTAGGTATTTTAGCTCAACTTATTTATTTCTAAATCTAGGCTCAATTTATCTTCTTAATTTATTTACCTGATGTAATATAATTATTTTTTAAATTTGTAGGCACTGTTTGACTTATCTTATATTAAAATTATTGCAAACTTATCTTATTTTATCTCAGGTGTTGTCTTTATTTTTAAATACTTTAGATTCAATCAAACCGCACTGAGGTACAAGGTAATGGGAAAATTAAAACTCATTTACTCCTGACTACCTGAAATTATTTAAAAATTATTATTTATGCGATATTTAAATGCATTTAAATACTAACATCACTAAAACTTGAAGAATCTATAATTCTCTCAACTTATTCTAAAATATGCTTAGCATTTTATTGTGGCAAAGTTTGAAACTAAAACCGTTGTAGTTTAACCATAACACTGGTCAACATGAAATTTGTTACAAGGAATGTGAATGGTGTTCTAAGGCAATTCGATGGTGCTGAATTCGAAAATGAAATCAGTTTTTTCCTATCGGGCTCAGTTTTCTTGTTACACACTAACCTGTACCTAATGCAATTCATGAAAATTCTGCCTATTGGGCTGTGGCTTAACCTATATTTACTCTACATATATTGTTGAATAACCGTCATTGTATGACCATAGAATGACCAGCATGTTCCTAAGGCCAGGGATCTTCCTGCAATTGCAACAAACCAAATCCTGAATAAGAGAGAGGCATGGCAACACTGTCGATGAGTCGTGCCGAACACGTAGAATCGCAGTGTTGTTTGTTGTCACGTGCGACTCAGCATTGTGAGTTCTGACAGAGTGGGAAGTGACTGCCTTTGATTAGGTTGTGATTCTAAGTTTCAGAAGTAGTGTGTAGTGTTAGTGCATAAGAAAATGCCTCTTACCTGAGTAAATAGCTCCAATTCGTTTTGTTATATATGTGGAGAGTTGACATTTAAGTCACAAAAGCGACGAATTACCCTTCTTATAAAGAAGTGCTACGAACTTTATTTTGGGTGTAAAGTTGGGGACCAGGACAAAACATGCCCCCCCCCACATATACTGTTTGACCTGTGTTACACTTCTGACAAGCTGGTTAAAATGGTCATGTCACATGTCGTTTGCTGTTCCCATGGTTTGGAGGGAACCATCAGATCAAACAACAACATGTTATTTCTGCCTGACCAAAATAGCTGGAATCACGTCGAAAACAAGGAACACTGTGCAGTACCCAAATTTACTATCAGCCATGAGACCTGTATGTCACAATGAAGAATTGCCGGTACCAAAGCCTCCTGAGAATGTGAGTGAAGATGATGGTCCGGACCAACACGGGGAAGAAAGTGCAAGAGGTGATGAAACTCTCGACCCAACATTTAAAGTGTCCGGTTCATCAATGATCTTCCGCGGGATTTAAATTTGTCTAAGCAACAGTCTGAACTTTTAGCATCGCGACTGAAATGTTGGAATCTCCTCACTTTGCGATACGAAAGTGTGTTTTTTCGTGACCGCCATATAATTTTCTCAGAATATTTCTCCCACGAAGGAGACATGGTTTTTTGTATTGACATCTCATCCGTTATGGATTGTCTTGGCCATGAATACAGTTCACACGATTGGCGTCTTTTCATCGATTCCAGCAAAGTTAGTATGAAAGCTGTAATTCTCCATAATGGATAAAATTCCCATCAGTACCAATTGCTCATGCTGTTAACATGAAGGAGACGTATGAGAACTTGAAACAGCTTCTGACAAATATCTAATATGAGAAATACAAATGGAATATATGCGGAGATATGAAGGTAATTGCATGGCATGCAGCTTGGGTACACAAAGCATTGCTGCTTCTTATGCGAGTGGGACAGCAGAGACAGAAAAAATCACTATTGTGGAAAAAATGGCCACGTCGTAGTGAATTAGTGCCTGGACAGAAGAATGTGGCGAACACTCCTCTTGTTGACCCCAAAAATTTGTATCTCCCTCCTCTGCACATAAAATTGGGACAAATTAAAAACTTTGTGAAAGCCATGGACAGAAATTCACGTGGATTCATATACTTGCAACAGAAATTCCCAAGAATCAGCGATGCCAAAATTAAAGAAGGAATATTTGTATGGCCTCAAATAAGGGAATTGATGAATGACGAGAATTTCATTCAACAATTAAGAGATGTTGAAAAAATGGCACGGTTGTCTTTTACAAGTTTATGTAAAAACTTTTTAGGCAACCATAAAGTATCACGATATTGTACATGGACTAATTAGATCATACCAACGTATAGGATGCAACATGTCTCTAAAATTACATTTCATAAATGATCACCTGGACTTCTTCCCAACTAATCTTGGTACCGTTAGTGACGAACACGGTGAACGGTTTCACCAAGACATTGCTCTAATGGAAAAGTGGTATCAAGGCAAATGGAGTGCCGCAATGCTGTCCGACTACTGCTGGGCCTTCCGAAGAGATGTTCTTGAGGAAAAGTTTCGTAGGAAATCGGGAAGGAAACATTTTTAGGTATGTTTATACACTTTCATGTTACTCATTTACTTCATTCCTTTGTATACTGACACAGATTTATTACGTTTGTAGCACTTTTGTGAAAGTGAGTCCTTTCGATCAATACATATAGAACATAGGCTGAGGTAGGAAAATAATAAAAAAACATCTTTACAGGAAATCTGAGCCCGATGGAGAGATTCTGAAATGAGATCTGCATTCAGGAGCTCAGCAACCGCTAGAAACAGCTAGAAACAGCTTGTTTTGTTCTTGTAACATTCACAAATATTTTTTTTGTAGACCAGTGTAATCATTCTGGGATGGCAGAATGGATTTCCAGGATTTTGGTAGCTATCCAATATCCGAAGGAAGATTCTTGTTATTGGGGCGCAATAAAATCTTGACGTCGACGTCTACATATTCATAAAAAATAAATATTCTCAATACCTGGCGCTTAAAATAAAACTTTGCTAATATAAATGTATACCTTCTTCTGAAGTGTAACAATAAATTTTTAGTGATGTACTTGCTGAGCCTACAGCACATTATTAAACAATAAGTCTGCTTTTAACCTTTAATATTAATAGTGCCATATTTATTATAAATGAATATTATATTACGCAAGTGGATTTAAAATATTAATCCTGTTTAACGTTAATAAACGCCGTAACTTGGAACAAAATTGCAATATTTATATTTTAAAATTTAAAACAATCTACATTTTAAAGTTTTTAACATTTGAAACTATAACGTGCAAAGGATAAATATTCAACTGTGAAACAAAACAATATATCGGAAAAAAATATAAATATATAATATAAAAAAAATCTCGTTAATATATGGGAAACGTCCACGCCACGTAAAGTGCTCTCCGAATTATCTTCTAGTTATCCATATTAAGTTGGCTTAGCCTAACTGTGCTTTAAGCATAAGTATATGTCTATATGTGTACGGACTCTTTCACGTCACTACTGCTTATCTGTGTACGGACATCTCATGTCACTACAGCCTATTTATAGATCTATAACTTCTAAACTAGAATTTATAATTAATCGGGTGGTTTATACCCTAGATCACGGTACGCCAAATTGTACAGCGTGTTGCGGAATATAATTAGCGTTTTATTTCTTTACATATTAACATGAATTTAAAATTGAGGGAATGTTTTCGTAAGTTAAAGTAAAATAAGGCAATTGACTATCTCGTATAAACTTGACTATCTCCTTCATCTAAGCTCCCTTCTAGAGGTGCTAGGAGACTAAAGTCATTAAGTGAGTGGTCCTCGGGGCCTTATTAGTTCCGAAAACTATACATGTATAAAAATGTAATATCCTCTTTGCAATAATATTAGTAGTTATAGTTCAAACATTCTAAGTCATTTACAAGTTACGGTCAGTTTTATACAAAATTTAAATTAAATATTTAAGGAATTTCAATTAATAATAATAACAAAAACAAAATATTGACTCAAACAAGCATACTCTGTGCTATGACTCGTTAAAAATGCACCATAGTGCCACTGAGTCAGAGTAAAAAAACTCTAATTTATTATCCTCATTCATAATATAACTTGAATATTCACTTTTAATCCACGTTTTTAATTAATTAATATGTTGAAGTTAAGCCTACTCACAATCTGAGCAAAATGCACAGGAACGTTAGATATATATAAAAAAATTGTTTAAAATTACTGTGGCGTACTTCATTATGTTATTCCTCATAAACAACGCTGTGATAATTTTCATATCCAAGATCATGTAAAAATGTTCCTACCTTTTACGTTCTAAAACCACTGTAAATGCAAGAAACCATCGAATATAAATGCCTTATTCTTCATCCTTATTGAAAATTATGGGAATGTAAAACTTTTTCAGATGGGAATTGTGTTATAACCAGGCAACTGGATTCGCAAGCGAATCACAGCGCTACCAGGAGCGAAGTGATAGGGAAACATCCACAGACGTTCCGGGGCCGGCCACATTTTTGACGAAATGGGCCTTCCGAAAATGCGACATGTAACCTTCCGCCACGCGGAATGCCGAACGCTCCTGATACGAAATCGCCAGCCCGACATGGATAACTGCGTCGGAGCTAGGGCGCCGGTTCCTCCGCATCTTAACATTTTGCCGACCTGACTTGAGACCGCTTAGTTTTATCTGATTCATCCTCGAGTTAGGACTAGACATATATTATAGCATATATATATATATATATATATATATTCTTCCCCCAATTAATGTTAACGAAATACCTTTAAGCCCTTTGTATTTTCGAACTTAATTGTGGCAATGACATACTAAAACAAAACTAAACCAATTAGCAAAATTTTTGGGGTGGTGATAATATAAAACTGATTATTGAAACTATTCTTTCAATTTTCATTTACTTCATGGTGAAATAAATGAAAATCCGAATACCTCTACTAGGAAACATTAGTAGTATAAAAACCCATAGGACTGGCGCACTTATAGCGTAGAAAAGAAGAGCTCATATAATTAAACAGCCCGATTTGCCCACACTTAAAATTATGCCAAGATGCCCATATTCCCCAATTCTTCAAGTGTGATATGCTCTTAATTCTAAGAATTTTGAATCCTAGTGTAGAAAAGAAAAGTTCATATGCCCCGATTTGGCCACACTTAAAACTATGTCAAGAGGGGGCATATAGCACAATCGGCCATGTGTGTACAAATTTAAATCTAAAGAATTTTGAATTCTAGTGTAGAAAAGAAGAATCCCTCTCAGACAGATTTGCCCATGTGCGTAAAAGCTACATCTCTCAGTTTGTTGTCCATAAACTTGTCAAAAATATGCCTCTTCTTGATATTGTTTTGACTACACTTAAAACTAGTGCAAAAATGCTTATAAGAGCTTTTGCTTACACAATAATATAATGTAATATATGCTTAAATACTTGTTGCTGTTATGTTAATATGTTACCTGGAATATGCTCAATATTTTAATTGTGCATCAGGCCCAACTTGCATATCTAGTACTAAGACAATGCATTGTGCAGAAATCTAGAATTGCTCTGTGACTCTCTCATTTCTTACATCATAAATATATGATTTTTCCCCTATGAGAATAACACTACATATGGTGTCATCAGGGAGTGTATCGTGGAATTCACAGATAATTTTAATGTTTGTCCTGTCATTAACCACAACTTGTTTCCTTTTGGAAGTGTTGGTGACAAACATGGGTCTCTGTGCTTTGAATTCATCTGGTGTGTAATACATGTCAGTATTGCCAGTAGTGACCCTTTTGTATGCTGTAAATGCTTCATATAATTTAAGGAAATCATCCTTGGACATGTCTAAATTATAATTTTCTCTAGGAAATACCTCATTTCTGCCATTTTTAAGATATATGTTCTTGATGTTGCAGTTATCAAATCTACTTGAATTTTTTTCCTGATTATTGTGTCTTCCAGTCTGAAACAATACCACCACAAAATCTGGCATGTCATATTGTATACTGGAGAATGAATTTGTAGCATCAAACTCATAATAAGTACCAGCGGCAGGCTTCTGTACACATTGATATGTATAAAATTGTAAAGGTAATTGTGGATTTTTATTATATCTGCTTTGTATTTAAGAGCATAACTGGCCTCATATTCAACAACCGGGATTCTTAGCTCCATAGTCTGAATAATGCACTTGCCCTCATCAGGTAGGGTATTAGGCAGAGCTTCCCCTGTAGAATTTAATGTACTGTACTTCATCAAAGCATAATAAATTGTTGGAACACAGAATTATAAAATTCTTTGCCATTATCTGTTTGCAAATAGCGCGGTGATCTTCCACTCTGATTGATGATTGTTCTGAAGGCTTCTGTAACACATTTTCCAGTCTTGGATTTGAGTGGCACAGCCCAGGCAAATTTTGAAAATGTGTCTATTACAGTGAGTAGATACTTCTAGCTCTTGTTGATTTTGTCTAAGTTTTTCAGCTGTCCACTTGCCATCTCAATCAAGTCGCTCTGCCATAAATCATCTATGCCTTTTGTGACTACTGGCAGTCTCTTATAATTATGTCTGGCTTGTCTGTGTAATTCATCAACAATAATTTGTCTAGACATAATATGAAAACAAGAATATTGCAACTATGGGGTGTTCAGCAGCTGATACTACAGGATTTTCTAAATATAATTTGTCTCCTATTTGTATATGGAATTCCAGAGAGCCATCATCTTCAGCATAAGATGTTTCTAATGTATTGGGATCTGTAAAATCCTCTAACTCTACACTGGTGATTTTTTGTTTGTTGTCAGCATTTGTTATTGATAAGGTAGGGTAGTGGTGTGCCTGTGGTTGAAGCCAATATTTGATCTTGATTGGTCTCAGTGTGCCCCCAACAAAAAACTGGTAATAAAATTGTGCAGGGGACAGCATATATATTTTGCCACCTGGTGTAAATTGTGAATCATATTCTTTGTTGGGGATGCTGTACAATTCAAGAATTACTGTATGTTTAGGATTCGCGATTATGCCTGTTATTTCTTTTTCTGCTGTAAGCAATCTACTTGTTACAGATTCAAGGTGCTCATTGATGGTCCTAACAACATCATCATGGCCTGGCTTGATTTTTATGTCCACAACAAGTTTCTTGTATTGTTGCACAATCTCTTGAAGCTGGGTGGCAAAAACGGACAGGACATTTGCTTGATTGGATTCCATGGTCCCTAGCTGTTGCTTGATATTAGCTACAATTTGTTGCAAATTTTCAATAACTACCAATTTTGAATTTTGAGCAGTAAGATCATGGACCTGTCTTCTGATATCCTCAAACAGGGCATGCAGTTCATTAATATGTTGATTAGTTGGTAGAGTGGCCACTGTCTGAGTAAGTTGTTTGATCTCTGTCTGGATATTCTTGATATCTTCTGATTTCAATATGCGATTCACAGCGCTCTTAATATTTTTAAGTTCCTGTGATGTAGGCAGATTTGTTACAGTATTTTGCAAAGATTCAAGTGCCAATTTCACATTATTTAATTCAGAAGCATCAGCCACATTTTGCATAGCATTTTGGAGCAGGGCTATATCAGCCTGAGTGGGAGTTGATTGATGTAAAATTTCAAGTTTTGTTTGGATATCATCGATCAAGTGATGAAAATGAGATAGCTCAGATTCAGTGTTGAGGTTTTCAAGCTTTGTGATCTGTTGTCGGACACTGACAAGTGTGTCTACAATACCAGGCAGGCGGGATTCTTGTACATTTGTCAAATCACTTTGCACTGCTGCTATTGTACCCTCAAGATGAGTTATGGCACTTTGAATTTTTCCAAAATCTTCATATGTTTCAAGTTGCAGCTTAATGTTGGCAACACTCCGAGTTAGTGAACTCAAAGCATCAGAAGATGGCAAGTTGTTCATAAAATTTTCAAGTGTCTCAATTTTTCTTTAACCTCGGCTATGGCATTGTTTAGAGGGCCCAGATTAGGTATCTCCAGTGATTGAATCTGTTCCTTTAGAGTGGAAATCACTAGATCAAAATCTTCTTGTGATTTTATGCTTTTGACAATTGTTTGGAGCTGTGTCTGTACATTATTTATCTGCTCTTCCAATTGCTGTTATCCAATGTGGCCAAATCAGTATATTTCTGAAGCCATAATTTGAGTTCTGAGTCAATTTTAAAAAGGGGGTCCATGCATTGTGATTGCAAATTTGTAATTTCTAGTTGAAGACTGGCATTGAGTGTGGTTTGTAAAGCTTGTAAATCACTTCTTAATTTCTTGACTCTGACATCAAGCATCAGAATCTCATCACTGTGATCTTCATGCCTTGTATGGCCAAATATATCATTAGGCATTTTGTTTTAGTGGTTATTTATTATTGAATATCTGATTCTTAATTCTATAAAAAAAGGAATAAGCTTGTCATATGATCCAGGGACCTCAATATATAAGCAGTCACCAGCAGAAACAGTATATACAGTGCCAGAAATCATGTTTGAATGCTTAATTCTATAAATATTTCTCCCTACTGAAATCTTGACATTACCCTCAGGGGTTGTAATAAATTGCAATTGACCACCTACAGGTAATTGGTAATGATTTAAATTATTGTTAAATATGTACAATGTTTTAACTGTTTCATCATCAACATCTGTAAGTATGCAGTTCAGATGAATAATTAACAAAGCACTTAGTTTAGATATTATATCAAAAGAGGGTTGTGGTGTTGGCAGGTCCATAATAGCCTGTTTTTTGAACCCAAATAAGTTCATAGGCATGTTTATTTATTTCAAATCATGCTCTGTAATTGGGCATTGTTTGCCATTTTTCAAATCACAATAACCCCATGGTAGAGTATGTATTCCACATGATAAAATGCATCTCTTATCATCATGTGGATCCAGAGCCACTTTTCTTACAATATTTGTAGTCAACAAGTGATCCACACTCTGAATTCTATTTTCTGATGTTCTGATTGTGCTACATGATTTGAGGCAATTTTCGTAATCTTCAAATTGAAGCTCTTTGTCAACAATTACTCTGCCAATGCCCTTGGCAACAGTGTCACTACATGTTTCAAAACTGTACATCTTGGCCCTTAACCCAGCAAATGCCACAATAACATCACCAAGTGTCTCATCTTTTAACTTGCCAGGCACTTTTTTGTTGTGGTGTTTAATTTTTGAATGTTCAGTGGTATCAAAATATTTAAACAATTCAGGCTGTGTTATATCTTGATAAACATCTTCTGTTTGAATATCAAGAACAAAACTATCTGTGTCCATGTACATCAGTTTTACACGATCCTTATAAAAAGGCTTCAACACATTATAAAACAATTTTAACATGAGTAATTTGGCCAATTCCAATATCACAGCCCCTACATAAATAGGCTTATCAAACTTAGTCTTTGTTTTTTTCATGTTGAAAAGTGCCATATTCTCATCATAAATTCTTCTGTAATTGAAGTTGGGCTTTGCTATCAATTTTTTCTTATCGGAAATTAATTTCACGTCTACGTGCTTTCTAACATTCTCCATGGTCTTTCCGTACACCGCATTGTTCATTAATTTAAAGAAGTCCTTGTCTAAATCGGAAGTGGCAGCTGTTCTATGTTGTGTGTTAGTTTCTATGTAAGGTCTTAACCACGTGGAATGTTTAAACTTTAGTATTCTTCTAACATATACTATCTGAACACCCTTCCCAATCAAAAACCGGAGATTCTTGTAGTGGACGACGTATCTCTGTTTAGGGTCCAATGTTAACAAAAGCTTGTCTTGAACCGAGTCGGGTGGACATTTGATTTCGGGAGTCGGAGGCAAATCCGAAAACGTGTCGTGCAGGTGGTCGGAGAATTGGAGATCTACCTCTGCGAAGAAACCACACTCGCTATCGTCGAAATGAATAATGTCTATCGAAGTGGGATCTAACCATTCGAATCCCCCGTAAGGAAGTTTCTGAACCATGGCATGTCCGTAGAGATTATTAACGTCGGCGTAGAAGATGTAATTCGATGCTCGATTTGAATCGTAATCTTCTTTCATGTGTACGTTATTAGCTTTTGCATGTCTCTGTACGCATTGCACCATTCCACCTCGTATCCCTCTTTCGATAAATAGCAACATGTCAACGTCCGATATCAGTTCCAGCTTGACCTTTGTCTGGAATAACATTGCCGACCACGCTAATCCCGGTAGGCTGTAGAAATACGCTGGATCTAATTTATAAATATTCGTTGCCGTTTTCCTGAACGCTTGAAAAACATCCGCGAGTATCGTCACGTCTAATTTTAAGTATGCGTCGTGGTAGTCTCCGAGTGTCCTACATTCTAATTTCTCCCACATGAGTTGCGCGTGTTGGTATTCTTCTTCAGTGATTCCTTTCTCTCTGAGTCTGCTGTAAAATTCTCTTGGAGGTGGGAGAGCGTCGTCGTTAAATTTAGAATTATCACTAACATATTCGTAAGGATAAACCCCTTTACGTCTAACGAGTTCTATGTCTACGTTGGGAAAACTAGCTCTAGTTATTTTGAATTGATCGTCGGTGAGTTTGTTCGCTAAAGCATCCAGACTTGCAGAGAGAAATCTATACGAATCCAGGAAGCGCATCTCGATTGTATTTTTCGTTCCCGGAATCGACACTTGCTTGCTGAGACTAATGTAGCGTTCTTCATTCTCGGCCAAGACATTTATACGTTTCGGATCGTAGCCAAGATGTCTCACCAGGTGGTGAAAATCATATCCGCTTCCGTTGTGAAAGAATATGGGGATGAATTTAGGTTTCTGGATTTTAAGATTGCACGTGTTGCAAATTCCACCTATGTAGTTTCCGCTGAAATGATCGTGGTGGAATATTTTTTTGTTCTCATCAGTGAAACTTTGATCACATACCGGACACACCTCAGTGGAATTGTAATTTTGAAGTTCATTTTCAGTTAAAGGTGCCATCGGTTTTGATGTAAGCAGTACGCTACCAATTACCTCAACCTCCTCCACCATTTTTTCCAGGAAGTGTTCGATTACATTTGGTCCGCGGTATATATATGCTTCATTTATTTTATCACGTCGCACAACAACATAGCCGAAACTATTAGGTTGATGAAGCTGGTACGGCGTTGTGGAGGAAATTTCAGGATCCGGTTCGCAGTAGGAGAGTGGTTTCAGGAAAGACTCGAAATCTGCGACGATGATTGCGGGATGTTCCAACAATGCCTTGTGCATTTTGAATTCTTCGACTTCGTTCGTTTCGGGCATCAACATTCTAGCCGGTCTGTTGTCACCGCAATAATTTTTATGTTCGGCAAGTTTCTCGATAGCAATTTGACGTCCGGTGTATTTTCGATAATTGAGTTGTTTTTGATCGTCGAACGTGGTTAGGCATCTCGGGCAAACTTCGATGCAATGTTTATACTTGGTAGTTTGACTTCTGACCAAACGTGATAGAGAACGAATTAGCGTGTAGTGATGAACATCCTCGTTTGAAATTAGAAGAAGATTTATTACACGAGCATCGTCATCGTCGATATCGCTTATCCTGACGGGATGCACGAGATATTTATCTGACGTGAAGGAATATACATTAATAGCGATTCGTTTTCCTGCACGATTTTCGAACTTTGTTATATCCGACAATGTCACCGGGTATTCGATGCCAGACATTACCCTTTCAAATTCGGACTCGTATTGTTTGTAATGTCCAACCCACTGTGGATTATTTTTGCAATAAACAGGATGCAGTGCAGCCAATATACACCAAAGGAAACACTTGTTATCGCTGTTCTGTATATTTAACACAGCTCTCTTGTGTAGAATGTTCGGTGGAAGAGGAACGTAGCTGGAAGCGCGAAGAGGCGAGAATCGGTTCACGTAAACAGTTAACGTGTGAGGACTTCCACACAGAGACCATCCCGACCCTTTAGCCTCGAAACCGTCATGTTTCTTAACCAGCTCGTTGGAAACTTTATAATAGAAGTTGTCCAAATTTTCGACGTCAGCAAAATAAAGAGTCTGTTTTTTTGTACGATGATAAAAAATACTCGTTGTGCCATCAACTTTCTCGTATTCGGAAAACAGAACAACGTATACTTTTATAGAGTTGTTTTCAAGTTTATCTTTCAAAATATTTAGTACAGATGTTTTCGTTTCATGCAAGAAACTAAGGATGTCACGGCCTGCTTCTGACTTAATTGAAAAATCCTGGAGTTGGTCGTTGAATGCAGATCTAATTGGTTTGCGTTCATTGGATAATTTAATTTGCTTGGAAGTGGAAGCTTCCGTATCTGCATTATCGATTTTCCTTTTCGATGCTTGTCCGGTCGATGGTTTGCAAATTTTGAGGTGTTTACTTAAATTTGCAATGCTAATCATCTTTCCACATCGAGCACAAGACTTAGAAGGTAAGGAATAATTAATTCTCGAACCTGTTTCGCTACATCTTGCCCTGTGTTTGCTAATATTTGTTTTAGATATTAATTTTTCGCAAGTAACACATTCAGTTTTATTATTTTTATGATTGAAACTGGTGGTGGATGCCATTGCTTTCTCCAAAATCACAGAAATCAAAAAATCTAGTATATAGCGATACAATTTTCAAGTATGTTATTTTATATAGAATTTCTTGGAGTGATTACAAAACTCAAAAATTCAATCTACTGTAAATAGAATTTCAGGTATGTTATTTATATAGAATTTCTTGTGTGCGAATACAAAAACTCAAGAATTCAATCTACTGTGAATACAATTTTCAGGTATGTTATTTTATATAGAATTTCTTGAGGTGATTACAAAACTCAAAAAAATCAATCTACTGCGAATATAATTTTCAGGTATGTTATTTTATATAGAATTTTCTTAGGGCGAATACAAAACTCAAAAATCCAAGACAGTTCAGTTTTAACGTGTTCATATTTGAAAAAAAATGCAAAATACGCCTTGTAGATTTCAACCAATCCACTTTACTAGATTGGGGAAACTCTAACTATTGTTATTTGGAACCTTTAACCTTTTTTGGTGACGTAGAGTACGCGTAGAGAGGTTGGGTTTAGTGTGTCGGTCGAGTCTCGGTGTCCTCTGTCCTCCCATACCAAAATAAACATAGGTCGTCATGGAACAAAAAAAAAATATACCGAAAATTTTCTAAGTCCAGCGTTAAAAAAAATTTTAAATTGCAAATATCTCGAAAATGGTAAGAGTTATCGAAAAAACATATCGAAAAACACCCCCATACGGCAACGTTAGATCCCCCCTGTCGATTTTGGAGGTGTAGGATACGTGTACCAAGTTTTGGTGGTCCTGGGGTCAAGGGTTAAAAAGTTAGCCCACCCCGTCCCAAAAACTTTGATCACTCGTAACTTTTGAACGAATAGTCGTAGAGAGGTCGGGTTTAGTGCGTCGGTCGAGTCTCGGTGTCCTCAGTCCACCCATACCAAAATAAACATAGGTCGTCATAGAACCAATTTTTTTTCATCAATCAAAAATTTTCTAAGTCCTGCGTTAAATTGCAAATATATCGAATTTTTGACAAACAGAGGTGTCCCATAGGATCTTTGAGAAAATAAAACACGTGAAACTCAACAGAGGTGTGGTTATCTATAACCGCAGCCGTTAGAACCTTTTACTTTTTTTTTGGTTGGGCACCACGCACCCCTGGCGGGGTTATAGGGGCCAGGGATCCTAAAAAAACAACAACAATTATTATTTGCTTGTTTGCGTCACAATACGGAAATAATGAGAGGCATACGCGCGCGTGTGTGTGGCACATCGTTCCCCCGAGAGAAGTTTACAAAGGTCACGATATATAAACATTGGTCCCGGACTTGGAAAATTACGATAAGGTGCACTCATCCTTCAAAGGATGAGAGGATGAGAGAGTGAATTTCACTCATCACTGCTTTTCTACGCTGTGAAACATCGTCAGCGCAATAAATGAGGCGCGGAACGTGGAGAGAAAGTGAGTTTTTCTGGTTTTTGAGGTCGTTTGGTCAAGAAATCAGAGTTGCGGTGGGAATCACATTTACTGTCGTAAGTCATTTCAAAAGTAGGTCAAAGGGCGAGTTAGCATAAGAGCAAAATTTGCAGGAGGTAAAAAATAGCTTAAAAAGTGATGCCAGAGCTTTTTCTGTCCATTTTTCTCTCATTGTAGGTTAGTTTAGTGCGTAAAACGTCGTAAAATAAAAAGTAGGTCAAAGGGTAGCTCCAGAATGTACGGTTCCACCTACTACTAACCTATGTTCGGAAATCGAAAATAGCGACCGGAAGTGGGTTTATCTTGGAAACGGTAAGACTTAGGAGAAATCTGTTTGCGGATTCGTCATCTACGCCTATACGTGAGAAAAAGTATGAATAGAACTTATGTTCGGAAATCCAAAATGGCGACCGGAAGTGGGTTTATCTTGGAAACGGTAAGACTTAGGAGAAATCTGTTTGCGGATTCATCACGTACGCCTATATGTAAGTAAAATATGAATAGAACCTATGCTCGGAAATCCAAAATGGCGACCGGAAGTGGGATTATCTTGGAAACGGTAAGACTTAGGAAAAATCTGTTTGCGGATTCATCACGTACGCCTATATGTAAGTAAAATATCAATAGAACCTATGTTCGGAAATCCAAAATGGCGACCGGAAGTGGGGTTATCTTGGAAACGGTAAGACTTAGGAAAAATCTGTTTGGTGATTCATCATGTACACCTATACGTGACAAAAAGTATGAATAGAACCTATGTTCGGAAATCCAAAATGGCGACCGGAAGTGGGGTTATCTTGGAAACGGTAAGACTTAGGAAAAATCTATTTGGTGATTCATCATGTACACCTACACGTGACAAAAAGTATGAATAGAACCTATGTTCGGAAATCCAAAATGGCGACCGGAAGTGGGGTTATCTTAGAAACGGTAAGACTTAGGAAAAATCTGTTTGGTGATTCATCATGTACACCTATATGTGAGAAAAAGCATGAATAGAACCTATGTTCGGAAATCCAAAATGGCGACCGGAAGTGGGATTATCTTGGAAACTGTAAGACTTAGGAAAAATCTGTTTGGGGATTCATCATGTACACCTATACGTAAGAGAAAATATGAATAGAACCAATAGTGTCCGGAATTCATGCGGGTTTGGACGTGACGACGCAGTTCAATAACAGGTTAGACCAAGAAAAAAAACCTTGGTGATTTTATTTCGAGTAAGGTGTTGGCAACACTGCGAGAAAATAAGGCTTATGTCTTACAAGAGGAAACCATTAAGTCGAGCCTCACCGAGCCTCACTCCGAGCCTCATTTTCGGTTTGTGAACTGTCCATTTGGGTCTACTCTAAAGTAGGTCAAAGCATGTAGAGGCTCTCGTGTAGTTTAGCACAAAAAAATGAATAGGTTAAATTATATCACGTAAGATCGTGGCATTCGTACCAAGTATGAGTGGGAAAGAAGGGAAATTTTACTAAAACATCGCTAAACGCTAAAACATCGACAAAAAATTGTCAAAATATGTCAAAAGTGGTATTCAATTGATAAACAAAGAGGCTACAAATACACTCGTACCAAGTATTATTTTGAAACGCTTAACTTACACTACTTGAATGCTATATATCGGCGTGAGTATGGTATAATTTCGAGCGGAGAGCGGTACAAGCTCGTTGATTAACCCTTTGTTTAGCTCGGTGACATCTTTGATTTCTTTACCGAGTACGCTGATGACATCGATAATAGGTTGGTTCTGACGTTTTTTATCTTCGTAAATTCGACGATTATCTGATTTCCACCCCTTGAAGCATTTTGACAGGTAGTCGCGTAGCTTCAGGTTGTTGTCTGCAAGTTTGTGTTTCGTCATAGGTTGGACATTACGTTATTTTATATGACGTTGCAACGTTCGTGAAGTCCTTGATTCTATTCCTGTATTTTCCGTCGTTCGGTTTCTTCGTCATGTTGATCGTCACAAATCCAAAATCGTCACGGCTCCAGCACGACGTGCAGATATTCGAAAAATCAATGTAGTAAAATCTCCACCAAGTAGTCGTCAAGCACGTGCTTGAGGTAGGTGGCATCCTGACGAAACAGGCACAAGAGGTTAGAGTTGTCCTGGAGCAGCTGTTTGGGAATCCTGGCGAAGGTCTGCACAAGGTAAAAGCAGTCTTTACCCCTTTGGCGACCATAGGTGAAGAAGTTGCGAATCTCGTTCTGGTTTTCCAGGATCACGTTGTCAAAGAGCACTACCGAATTTTTGAGGCAGCAGTCCAGCGGCATCACTTAAGAAGCGAGCGTGGCTATGCCCAGTCACTCGTACAGTTTTGCCAGCTGCCGGTAATTGGGTTGCTCCAAAATTTTAGAGAAATTATACAGGTGCCTGTTCTTCCAATCCAACCAGTTGGGCGAGAGCCAAAAATTGTCCATCACCAAAGCCGTCTTTCCGCATCCCGAAGGTCGAACGGTAGTGTATATTGATTCCTTCAAACTCATACTTAGTAGGTATCCTTTTTTTCTATGCATTTAGCCTTAGTTGTATCATATTTTGACGACTATTTTGAGGATTTTATGGCGTTCGACGACGTTCCCATCGCATGTCGGTTTTCTCCAGCTCATACTTTGAAGGTATACCACTATCTTACGTGATATAACTTAACCTATTCACTTTTATACGACCTTTTACGTGCTAAGTTAACTTAACTTATAACTTAACCTATTATTATTATTATTTTATGATCGTTCACGAGTTAGGTAACATAAATTCACTCCAATTGTAATCTATCTCGATAACATTTTTTACAACCTATTACGGACTAAACTAACCTACGTATGAATGTCCATTCTAATTCGCAAAAAGATTTTGACCAAAAGAGATACACCCACTTCCGGTTGCCGTTTTGAAAGGGAGAAGATGCTAACGCAAGAACCCTGAGCTCTCTACGATCATCATTACGAGCGATGAAAAAATTTGGCAAATGACCCCCTCCCCCTTGAATTTAGAACCACCAAACTTAGTATGTGTATTCTAGAGTCCCGATATGTCTACGACTATTTGTTTGGAAATTATGAATCATCAAAGTTTCGAGTGTAAGACCAACCCCCTCCCCCCTGAAGTTAGATCCACCAAATTTCGTGCACATAATCTTCATCACCAAAATCAACACCCAAAAGCAAAAATATTTCGATCTATTTTCGCCCTATCATTCACCGTTTTCGAGATATTCTCAATTTTAGGTTTTCTATTGCTGAACTTGGAAAAATCCAGTGGTTTTCCATGACAACCTACGCCATTTTGAATTTTTAGCCGGAGAAGACACCGATACTATGCAAACGCAAGAAATCCCATGTCTCTTGGAAAGTTACACAAAAACAAAACAAATTCGGCAATTGACCCAACCTTGACCTCAGGACCTCCAAATTTCGTCGAAATCGACAGTTGCAATTTTTGCTAAAAATGATATGAAATAATTTTTTCTACTTGTGCTAGTTTTTAAAACTGTTCCGTAACCCTCTCGTTCTTGACTTCCTGGACGAACGACTTCTCTCTCACCAGGATAACGCTACACAACGTGTCGTCGGAGATTGGATTGTGAAATTCGCAGACGATCTTCATGTTTGTTCTATCGTTGACCACCACTTGTTTCTTTCCGATGTGTTGATGACGAACATGGGCCATTGTGCCTTGAATTCGCTAGGAGTGCAGTATACATCTACGTTTCCCTCGATCACTCTCTTGTGGCAGAGTATGCTTCGTATAATTTAAGAATATCATTTTGTGCTATATCGAGGTTGTAATTCTCGCGCGGGAAAACTTCGTTTGTTCCGTTTTTGTGGTATGCATTTTTGATCTTGCAGTTGTCGAATTTGTGTATTCTGTTTCTTTGTCGTTCTTTGTCCCTGCCGGTTTGGAAGATTACTATGACGAAACCTGGCATGTCGTACTGTATGTTGTTGAATTGCGTCGTGACGTCGAATTCGTAATTGTTACCGGAAGCGGGTTTCTGCATGCATTGGTAAATGTAACATTGAATGGGTTCCTGTGGATTTTTCAAAATATCTGCTTTGTACTTGAGAGCGTGGTTGGTTTCGTATTCCACAACTGGAATTCTCAGCTCCTTGATTCGCATGGTGCATTTTGCTGTTTCGGGTGAAATGTCAGGAATCGGAGTGTTCCCGTCCGGACAGAAGTTACTGTATCGCATATCTCATTATAACATTGTTGTTGTTCGAGGATCTGCGAAAAGTTATTCTCAAACCTCTTTTTCACATAATCTCCTTGTAGTCTGAGAAGTGGCAATTGACGCTTAGGAAAGAGTACGGTTTGATTTTTTTTTGATAGTTTTGTTCCCGCTTCGAATCCTCCTGTTTGGTAGTAAGTGGTATCTGTTTTCGAAAGTTTCAACGTTCCCAATACCGTAGAATTGATTCCTGGATAATCAACTCTTTCGAAGACCGTTCCGTGTTTTCTGACTTCCACTTGCGAGATCAGATAGGGTACGAAATTTTCAACGAGTTTCAAATTTGCGTTCGGTGGGAATGCTTCTCCGTTTTCAATTTTCACCACGTCGAATTTAACGTAAAGGTCTGATCTGAGAGGATGAACGAATCCGTCCCCTACGTCCACATCGAACTCGATTTCCCGGTTCGGTTCGTTGAGATTGGCGAACGTGCGACGGCTGGGAGGGAAAGATTGCAATTCGTAACTTTGTATCTCCTCCAATTTTTACGATTGTTGTTTTTTGGATGTTGATCTCGACGATGGTTTTGGAAGTTGCTCCTATGAAATCCACAACCTTACCTTTTTCGTGTGTAACCACTTTTTCAATTTGGTTGTCAGAAGGTGGTCCATGAGAAGCATTTTGCACGGTGCACGAAATTCCGACGTTATTTTCATCATCGTAAATATGTTATGCAGAAATTCTAATAGGAAATTCTCTTATGTGAAGCTGTGCAATTTTTATGTGGTGTTATTTATAGACCCCATCCCATTTTTCGTCTTGTGTTCATGGCAATGGTTGTGCCCAAAGCTGCAACTCGTTCCCCCAGAGAAGTGTCTCAGTTGATGAATCTCCAGAATGATGCAAGTTCCAATTTTCTATCTGCTTCGTGACGTGCATCTAGATTTGTTTGAGTGTTGTAAGCGATGTCGTGATCTTTGCATGCGGCATCCAACGGATTCACACCCATTTCTCCTTTTTCTAATCTTTGCTCGAGTTTGGTATTCGGTCCAAAGTACTGATAACTGAGATATGCATTTCGAACAGTAATTTGTTTATGATATCTTTCACGAGACCCTTGACTTCGGCCACGTTCTAAAATTTCGGTGGAATATTGTTGATTATTTTGATCAGGTATCCTATTCCTTTACTGCCGTTCACGATATAGTTGGAGAGTTCGGTACTGATCGTGTCCATGATTCCTATTTTCTCCTTGTGAAAAACTTGCTATGACAAGTAAACAATCCACGAGTTTCCTAACATCGTCCACCCATACGAATTCCTTCGGTAACGTGTTTTTAACGTTTGACGCCGCTTCCACTTTTTATATCGTTCTAAATAGGTTTCATGAGATTCATGTATTTTTCTCCACTTCTGGATTTTACACGATTCTGAGTGGTGTGGTTGTTTTGGTAAAGAGAATCTTAAAATGTCCGTGTAAATTTGATAATATTCGTCTGTGTAGTCTTTGTGATATTTGTTGGTGATTATTTCCCATTGTCCCGGGATACCTGGCCCAACTATTTATTTTTCCTAAATTAACTTTCATGTCGTCTCATGCGAATGTGACTTTCGATTTTCCAGTTTTTCAAATCACACCTTCGTTGGTTTTGATTCTCGAATATAATCTGAATACCTCATCCTTGTCGAATTTCCCATTGCTCATGTAATCTCCTGCCAACAGTGCCAACTCGATATTATCCGAAGAAGATGAAGTGCTTCCTGTGATTTAATAATGACGGTTGTGAGCATAGTGAGATTGCTAGAGAGAGGCAGTGGAGGACAATCTTCATAATTTAGAGCAGCAAGAGGTACGAGTTCCGTGATGAGATCCTTCTTCTGTTCTGTAACATTTGTAATCTCTTTAAGAGATTGCTGGCATTGATGATGTGTTGACCTTTCTGCTTGTTCTCTTCCTAGAATCCACGATTATCGGATTTCCAACCTTTGAATCGTTTTGCAAGGTAATCGCGCAACTTAAACTGTCTTCCATTTTTCTTTTTGTAATTTTTTTTGATATGGGGTTATTTTAAACTTCATATGACGTTGTAAAAATTACAAAGTCGTTGATTTGGTTCCTGTACTTTTCGTCTCTGAGTTTTCGAGTCATGTCGTTTATAGCGAATCTGAAAGACCTGCTTAAGATTAGTGATGTAACTCTTTTGGAATTTTGGATAAAGTTTAGCTAGGTAAAAGGAATCTATTCTCCTGTGACGACCTTGAGTGAAAAAGTTGCGAAGTTCATGTGATTTTCTAAAATCACATCGACGAATATCACGACAGAATTTTTATGACTGCGGTCGAGTGGTTTTATTTCCGATTCAAAAGTTGCTATGTCCTGTCTCTTGTACAAATTAATGAGTTGCTGGTATTTCGGTTTTTCCAAACTTTTGGAAAACACGTCTGCGCAACACTTTCTCGATGAAATACGTGTCGGCGTATTTAGTTTTAGAGAGTACTTCTTCGTAAAACCTTCCTTTCAAAATTTCATCTCGAAAATCCTTTATTATATACGTGAGACGGTTTCCGGGTAGAACTCGAACTACAGTACAAAGTTCCGTGCTTCAATGTTTTGTGAATCCCTTCTCGAATGTACGTTTGAATTTGCTGATCCTCACCTACTCTCCTACTTTCTATTTAGGTTTCTTGGTTGTGGGACTGTATTTTGGACAATAATCTGTATAAATTAAACGACGCTCGTCAGATTTATTAACGTCAGCTCGTTTCATACCCATGATGCGGTGTTGTTTATGATTGTAATGGTCCACGAATTTCTGTAGGATATCGCCTTATTTTTCATTTCCCTGATGCGTGAACCGTTTCCACATGTGCATTTTCAAAGTTCGATTGAAACGTTCCACTATGCGGGCATTTATGTGACTGGAGTTCAAATAATGAAGAATATTTTGTTCGTTAACAAATTTCTGGAAGACGGAATTGTAGATTTTTTCCCGTTATCTCTTTGAAGGAATGGAGGTCGTCTGCTATTTTTATTGAAAATTGTTTTGAATGCTTCGAATACACATGTTCCTGTTTTGGTTTTTAGAAGTAAACCCTGCGAAATTTGAAAATGTGACTATGACGTGAGGAGGTACTTTTTACCCTTCTTGATGTTATGTAAATTTTTTCCAATTACCACTGCTTATTTCGACGAGGTCATATTGCGACAAATCGTCTATGAATTTTGTCACCACCGATAAACGTTTGTAATTGCGACATGCAGGTTTGTGCAACTCCTCAACTATGGCCTGCCTTGACATTTAGTGAGAGATTTCGTTTGAAGAGAATGACTAACATGATTAAATGTGAGAGATATCGCAAAAATATGTCGAAAAATCCTCACCCCTGCCCCAAATTGCCCCCTGTCGATTTCGACGACGTACAGTATTCACGCAAAATTTGAAGGTCCTGAATTCTAGGGTGCGACAACTGCCGAAAATTTTATTTTTGTAACTTTCGAAAGGACGATCACCCAGACATTGGATTTTTTGCGTTAACATTGTATCGGTGTCCTCTCCAGCTGGAAATTCAAAATGGCGTAGGTCGTCATGGAACCGCCTCTGAAATTTATCCAAGTCCAGCGTTAAAAAAAAACAACATAAAATAGCAAATATCTCGAAAACGGTGAGATATATCACAAAAATAAATCGAAAAAGATACCCGTTGGGTACTGTATGGTACCCCTTTTCGGTTTTCAGACTCTAGAATACATACACCAAGTTTGGTGGTCCTAACTTCAAGGGGGACTGGGGTCAATTGCAGATTTTTTTATCGCTTTTAAACTTTCGAAAGGATGATCGTAGAGAACTCAAGTTTTTTGCCTTAGCATCGTCTCGATGTCCTCCCTTTCAAAATGGCGACTGGAAGTGGGTGCATAACTTTTGGTCAAAATTTTCATTTTGCGAAATAGAAACGACAAGCAAACGTAGGTTAGTTTAGTCCGTAATAGGTCCTAAAGAAATATTCTCGTGACAGAAAACAATTGGAGTGAATGTATGTTACATAACTCGTGAACGATCGTAAAGAAATGATAAAAGGTTAAGTTATATTACGTAAGATCGTAAGAAAAAAGTGACGTAACCAAAAAACAACACTTGCCGTTTAACTTAGCCAGTAAAAAGTTGAAAAAAGTTAATAAGTTAAGTTATATCACATAAGATCATGCCATACCTACTAAGTATGAGATAGAGAAAGCCGAGATGCTATGAAAATTGTACTTCTACGTCGCCGAACGCTATAATATCCACAAAAAGTCGTCATAATCATATACAACTGAGGCTAAATGCATAGAAAAAGGTATACATACTAAGTATGAGTTTTTCTAGTCTGTCGTTCCGAGTGGGGCAGTCGCCTCACCACGCCCCACACCGGTCACACAATCACCTCGTTCGCGTCGATCCAGCTTCTTTCCTCGTGTCCCAGCCATTTGACCAGCAGCGTCTTCTTACCTTTCCTGCGAAGGATCTACTCGATGAGTTACGCGTCCAGATATTTTGTTTTCGAGAACTCCTCCTCGTAGAATCGCCCTTTCGAGATTTGGTCTCGAGCATCCTTTATTAGATACGTGTGCCTCGTCCCCGGCATGACCCGAACCACGGTGAAATGTTCCGTGCTTCAGTTTCTGGTAAAGCCCTTCTCGAACGTACGCTTGAACTTGCTGACCCTTAGCTTGTCTCCTACTCGGGACTTGGGTTTCTTGGTCGTAGGTACTTGGACAGAGTTGAGCGTGGACTGCAGAGCCTGCAGAACGCTTCGCAACTTCTTGACTCTGATATCGAGCATTAGGAGCTAATCGCCGTAGTCGTAGTGCTTCGTGTGACCGAAGATGTCATTAGGCATTGCTACTATGCTTATTTATTATAGTGTAGGTGATTCGCAACTCGATGAAGAGAGGGCTTAGTTTATCATAGTCACCCAGAAGCTCGACGTACAGGCAATCGTCGACAGACACATCGTACGTGGTTTCGCTGTCCATCGTCTCGTGCTTGATGCGATAAATATTATTGCCAAAAGAAACCTTGACTTCACCCGCATTCTCCGGATTGACAATTATCTGAAGTTTGCTGCTGATCCGAATCTTGTAGAAATTAAGGTTGTTGTTGAAGACGTAAAATATTTTACCAAAACCGTCATCGTATTTCGTCCAAATGCTGTTCAAGTGAATGATTAACAGGCCACTCAGTTTGGATAACATGGATGGCAACAGGTCGAAGCTTTCCGGTGCAGTCTGGGTAGAGGTTTCCATGATAGCCTGCTTCCTGAACCCGAATGCCTGAACATAGACATTGTATTTTTTTATGCGCGCGAGTTGAAATACCACGACAATAAGTTGCCAATGTTACGAAAAGGGATTTTTGCCAAATGCTATATATTCGAGAAGTTAGATACATCATAGTTAGGTGTCCTCCATTTAGGTTTATAAGATAGTATTAGATTAAGATGTTAGTTTAGATTAGGGTGTCATAGAGTAACATGAGTCGATAACACTGTGAGACTCACACAGCTCCATTTTCGGAACAGCGTAAAAGGCTACAATTAGCTGGCAATACTGTTAAATATACATCGTTAAAGGCTATGAGTTGGCTACACTGTAAAATATGCATCTTAAAAAGCAACAATTTAGCAACACTGCGAGCCCCACTGAGCCCATTTTCGGTTTGTGAATCGGTGTACCTGCACTATTTGTAAATTAATTTAGAAAGAAGTGGCAAACGTAAGAAAACTTGATAAACGGTGATTTTTTGGCCGATCCAAGTGATATTTTAAATACATGGAATAACTAATTTTATTACCTCTTAAATGTTCATGTAAAAGATAAATATAAAAATAAATGAAGTATACACAGCAGAACATTTAGTTCAAGAACCTAACTTGACTGAAGTTAAATATGCTATTAAAAGCTAAATAATAGAAAAGCATACGGAATAAAGAAGATATCCCTCAACAGTGGAATTAATCCATAATTGTTCCTGTGTTTAAAAAATGTGATAAAATGAACTGCAATAATTACTGTGGAATTTCTCTACTCTCAACAATATTTAAAATATTATCTAACATTATTTTAACAAGACTAATTCAATATGCTAATGAAATTAAAGGTGATTATCAATGTGGATTTAAACGTAACACATGAACTACAGAATTTTTTCTCATGAGACAGACACTTCAGAAAAAGTGGGAATATAATGAAATTGTACATCAGCTATTCATTGATTTCAAAAAAGCATATGATTCAGTCAAAAGAGATACATTATATAATATATTAGTCGAGTTTGGAATACCTAAGAAGCTTGTTAATATGATTAAAGTATGCACAAGTAAAAAAAAAAAAAATCCGTGTGGGTATTAATGTGTCCGACAAATTTACAATTCATGATGGGTGAAAAATATGAGATTCATTTTCTCCTTTTCTCTTTAATTTTGCCTTAGAATATGCTGTTCGGAAGGTAAAAGAAACTAACGAATTACTAAAATTAAACGGTGTGACTCAGTTGTTAGTATATGCAGATGATGTAGACTTATTATGGGATGATATAAATACAACTTACAATACTACCACTAAAATATTTTTCAAAGCAGCTAAAGAGATAAGTTTGGAAATTAGCAAAAAGATAACTAAATATATGGTTACAGGCCGAAACCAAATGTTACGTAATAATCAAAATCTAATTATTAATAAGAACTCGTTTGAAACAGTTTCCAATTTCAGGTACTTAGGAGTAATACTAACAAATGAAAATGATACGAAAGAGGAAATAAAAAGTAGGCTTAATTCAGGAAATGCATGTTACTTTTCTCTTCATAAACTTTTGTCTAATTGTTTATTTATCTAAGAAAGTAAAAGTTAAAATATACAAATGAGTAATTTTGCCTGTATTATTATATCGATGCGAAACTTGATCCCTTACATTGAAAGAGAAACATAAGTTGAGAGTATTTGAAAATAAGATCCTTAGGAAAATAGTTGGACATAAAATGGATGAGGAGACAGGTGAGTGGATAAGGTTACATAATTTAGAGCTTCACAAATTGTATTCACGTCCAGATATTATTAGAATGAGTAAATCAAGAAGGCTTATTTGGCAGGTCATGTGGTCTGAATGAGAGAGTAAAGAAGAGTTTACATGATTGTTGTTGGGAAACCTGATAGTAAGAGACCTGTAGGAAGGCCAAGACGAAGATGAAGGGATAACGTTGAGATGGACCTAAATGAAATTGGTAGTGATGGTAAAGAGTATATAGGTCTTGCTCAGGATAGGAACAGATGGAAGTCCTGTGTTGCTGCAACCATGAACCATCGGGTTTAAGAGGGCTAGAGAAATAGATAGATCCTTTGCTGTTTCATATAGCTGTTTAAAAATGATAATTCTACTTTTCATTCACAAATCCTATCTTCCTGAATGTTAAATTTGTCTTCTATCGCTTCAATCCGCAAGGCGAGAACAACAGTCATGGACGCCTTGTCGTCCACTGTAATGTGTTGTCTGTTAAGCGCATTATCATTTTCGTGTGACATTTTGCGTCCAACTTTGCCTTTATTTAACCACTCACTTATCACTGCTGACGCCACTTCTACATAAACGAATGTGTAAATGAGACTGCGTACTCGTGTAACCGAATACAGGCACTACACATGTGATAATAAATCAAAATTTGCCGGATTTGTTTTACCTCGGAGCAGCGAGTAGTAGGTAAATGGCGAAAAGTACAACTCACACGTGTACAGGCAAGATACAAGTAAAGTCAGAAGAAGCAACAGTTAGTTTCATAAAACAATGATGTATTAATGCACTAAAACACATATAAAAACATAACACTATTAAGCCTTGTTTCCATGATTATGAAAAATATAAATATGCTGACCAAGGCAGTAATTTATTTTATTAAAGACATAAACTAAACGTAACGTAACTTGAAATAAATTAAGAAGACAAGTTAAGCTATCAAGATATATTGATGGAAAGGAAGAGAGGACAAGAAATTGAGACCGCTTGTCGTCATAAGAAGTGTGCAGCAGGGGTATTCTGCCACAAGAGAAGTGATGTAAGTGAGGTGACAAAAATAAATTTTATAAAGAACATGGAGGACAAAATCAAGAAAACATGCATGAAAGAATGTGAAAATGAATGCAAAATAAATAGCCTATGGAAACAGCTGGAAAAGAATGGCTAAGAGAGCAGGATAGACTGGACATAAACAGAAGAAGGATGAAAACGGGCTGGGGAGAATTGGAAAAGAAAGAAAAAGAGGAAGAGAAAGAAAAAGAGAGAATGTTTGGAATAGTGAGTATGGGGAAAACCACAGAAAAGATATACAAACTGCTTAGGAAAGCGGGAATTAAAACTTACAGGAAGGGAGGGAGAAGCATCTTAGGAATAGCGAAGAATGCAAACAAGAAAAAGGAAAACAGAGAAGAGGAAGAGGAAGAGGAAGGGATTATCTACGAAGTGAAATGTAAAGAATGTCAGAGAGTGTACATAGGAGAAACGAAAATAAAAGTGAAAGACAGGTTGAAACAACATAGGGATGATGTACGGCTTAAGAGAGAGAGAAATGCAATATTTAAACACACGAGACAAACAGGACATGACATATAGTGGGATGAGGCTAAGCAGATAGGAAGGGAGAAGAGAATGCTAGTGAGAAAATGGAAGGAAGCCAGGGAAATAGAGAAGAAAGGTGAAGAAGACACAATGAACTGGAATGGGGGACTGAAGTTAAACAAAGAATTGAAGAAGGTGTTAGAAAGAGTGGAAAGGACACGAGAGAAAGAGGAGAGGAGAAGGAAGAAAAATGAAGGAAATAGAACGTGAGATAAAAAGTCCAACCACATTCTATATGAAAGTAATTGTGTTTAGCCTTTTAGGTGAAAGTACAGTTGGCAAGTGAAAGCCATCTGCTAAAAAGTCCTTAACAACTTTCTAAATAGTCTGGAGGGAGTAACGTTTGTGTGTATATAAAATGCCCTGATTTTGTATCTTCTTATTTTTGTACTTGATACAGAGTCTGAAGAAGACCTTGCTAGATGGTTGAAACGTTACGTTTAGTTTATGTTTTTAATAAAATAAATTACTGCCTTGGTCAGCATATTTAGTTTTTCATATGAAAACAGCAGCCAACTTACACCGAAGATTACACATTACAAATAACTATTTATAATCAAAGTCCGCGGCAATAAAAATTTCATGCAACCGTCTCTGATCAGTTCTCCATTGGTACTCTCTAGTGTTTCCAGATCTTAATCCAAGGTATTTTCTCTCTTTACATCTACGATATTACTAAGACAAAAAGTAGTATAACCTATCTGGTTATAACTTGTCATACTACTTAGATTAGTAAGACATGGGTTGTAGCTGTGTGGTAGAACATAATTAGACGCATAAGTAACATTAACAATGTTTATTACTGTACAATGCAGGGTCTGATATAATGGAGACTAGACATCTTATAATATTAGTTAGATGTGCTTCGTGGAATAATAGGATAGTTACTGGATTCTTAGTAAGACGAAGAGACGTCCAGCGAAGTCCATCTTGTGTTGGCCTGGTGGTCACCAGCAGCAACCTGTCCTATGGATGTTGACATGGCCAGTGCCTCCTGCGAACACACTGTGGGAGCACACGCTCAATCCACACTGGTTTGGCACGATTTCACACAGACTGGTGGTCGAACTAGAGTTCATATACTTGCAATGTATTCTGGCTCGTCAACAGTCCGATTACCTTGCGTCATCTTTCATTAGATTTGCCACCATTGTATATCAGGTCTGAGGTAAGCCCAGGAAGTCCTCTAAGGTCGGGGTTGAGCTGTCACATTTTCTCAAAACATGACCCTCTATGTGACGCAATAGAGCTTCAGAGCACACGTAGACAAGTATTTAAGGTCATGAGCCAATTATTGGTGATGTGAAATACTTCCGGCTCTCGTATTTAGTAATTTCCAAATAATTATTAGGCAAAATACGAAAATCTCCTTTTTCAATGTGACGATAGAAATAATTTCATCAATTAGAAAATGTCCTTCTTTTCAAGGTTTGTTTTTAGTTTCATCTTCAACAGTTATTGACACAAGGGCTCGAAACCTGATTATTGGGTGCAGTTTATCGGCATGGCGACTCTAGTAGAACTTTGATTTTGGAGAACATATCCAGTAAATGCAATAACGCCGAATTTAAAGTTGCTTCGTTTCAGGTTGGTGTAAATCAAATTTGTTCAGTAAAAGGTATTGCTTAATTGCAAATGTGAACACTGATATTAGGGAACTAAAAAGTCTTTACTTACAATAATTTGATGATAACTTTTCTGCAAATAACTTGATTACAGAAAATGTACTGTCATTTCCAGTTGATAGCAATGGGTATTTATTACACAAAGGTTAATATAATATGTATAAGTATTTAAGGCTGAGCAAGAATATTGCACAAACGCAAAACTTTACGACATTTAAATATATTCTGACAAATATCATAGCAGACCTCTCCTAAATGTAAGTGATGTGAATATAATAATTTGAGATTATGTTATTTGGGATGGTTAGCAACTCTTGATCAGATACCCAAGAAGAGAGATTGTATGGACACATATTTTCAACTATAGATGCGTGAAACGCAATCTTGTTGTTGTTTTGTTTTCTATTAGAGGAAGTAAGATTTGTAAAAAAAAAATTAACTGAAATTAAAAAAAAAGAAAACCTTTCCTTTATTTAAACTAAAAATAAACTCTTATAATTTTTAAATTTCATAAGTATTTAGAAAAGCATTGTTTAGCAAGAAAACAACAATCTAACATATATTTGCCTCTAACAAACACATACCCTTTCATCTCTATTGCTCACTTCAAAGGAAAATACAGAATTCAAAGTAGTATTAATTTTTCAATTCCACTAACGGAATAAATATTTTATGTAAACTTGGCCAAGATGATATTAGAAGTAGTTCTGCCTCCTTCAAATTGGATAAAATTTGCAGGCAATATTTTTCAATTCATGAAGCATATTTTTGAACATATCTTGGGAATAACTGTGGCAGGAAAGAGCAGTAATTGGATAAAATGTCTGATTGAATTAGTATCTATTAGGATACATAAGTATTCCGTACATCCTTAATTTTCATGCTAATGGACCTTAGATAAATAAAGATACTGAAGTCTTCTAGACAATAATATATTTTATCTGCAAAATTCTTCTCAAATATCTGAATACAATAACTACTTACATGTTTTAATATATTGTTACAATGAATAAGTGACATGAAAATTATAAATGTAAGAGGAGCAGTAGTGTTAATTTCAAATACGTTTGAGACGGACAAGATTGGTGTGAACCACACATGCTTTGTATATACTGTACCAGTGTGTTCCAAATTATTGTACGTAGCAAAAATTTTAGTACCTCCAAACATGTCTCCAAATACTTTTTTGTCCTCTAGTGCTGACTTACTTGTGTGTAAAATTTTTACTTCTTTAATGCATATTTGCAGGTCGTTCTATTTTAAACGTATTATCCTGTCATTATGGATTCGCAAATTAATGTGAAACAAAATTTAATCAATTCAGAACACATTTTCACACACATTTATTCTTATCCTCCATTAGGTCACTGGCTACCCTGAGTAAAATGACTTTTTGTGAAGCCAATTGTAGAGCTATCAAAATTAAGAGTTACATAGCGATAAGATATCTAGGATTCTTGACGTTTTGTAAGTATACACGTCGTGGAAAGAAGCAACATCAAAGACTGCCCCTTAACATTGCTAGGGCTGGTTTAATTCCAGCACCAGGGAGAAGGATAACCGGTTTCCGTGGGTTACACATTGGCCTGGGGAAATGTTATAACGTTTTCCCCTATATCTGTGGTCCATCCGAAGCATCAATACTGTTCAAGCACTTTCAGAAACACTGGGAATGCATAAATCAAATCATAACGAAATCTCTAATTCATATTCACTATTTGTTATGTGAAACAAGCGGGGAATTACTCACGGATGTGTAGGAAGTGCGTTCGTAAGTTCAGAAGTTCGAAATACTGGAGACATAAGAGAGTTCAAGCACCAGTCTCTGTGATCGCAGAAGTGCGAAAAGTGAAATGATACATATTTTGATTGAGAGAGGGAGATATAAAGACATCACACTATCCCTGCTCAGTGTTTCACGATATTTTTAAAGCCATTTTCTCAGTGTTATTTTCCACAATGTACTGTTTTTGTAAAGGTTACATATTCACGTTCACCAAAATCACTTTGACATTATAACTTAAAGCCACTGAAATACAATACTTTTCATAATTACTACTACTAGTCGTTTGTATAATACAGTAGTTTTCAATATATAATACTTACTTGTAAACCTTCAATGTATATTCACCAGTGTCTATGGTAGGAAATATTGAAACATGTGGGCAATGTGGATTTTAAATTTCTAGTAGTAAGTGTAAATGAGAGCCTTTGAATGATTCTCACTTCAGAAGACCCCCCTAAAATCGACACATATTAACAATACATTTGAACTATTAACAAAATGTGCACACTGTAGATAAATTCTTCGGTACTGATACTATATAAGCTTTAGGGAGCGCACACACCAAAGCACCAGATGCATGTTTTCTGAAAGCATAATGCATAATATTAGGTTTTAAAACACAACCAAAATAACGAAAACATTTATACTCCAAAAACAAACCACTACTTTAGTGTTTCAACTTGTGTTTTAATTTGTAAAGCATGCTATATCATGCTTACACCAGGTACTTAGCTACTACTACATGATATAAGTTAGATTATTGTTATTAGATTGATTGAAACTTAGGAGTGTGAGTTTCGTGTTTACCGGTGTTTATACAGCAGTGAAAAATAGGATTGGAAATATGAAAATAAAAATAAATAGACACACATAATACACCATCACACACAAACAGTTATTCCTTAGGAGTGCTGGTTTACATTGACTTCTAGTTAGGCTTATGTAGCTAATTTATGTCATTAATCAAGTGTGTAATCAGCAATTAAAACACAGCAAACGGGACATCCTGAAGTTAGAGCAGGTAATCATAATCACATCTATCATGATGAACTTAGAGCAGTTAATCATTAAGCCAAAATACAAACTGTTAACAGTAAGCCATGGTCTAATCTAATGGTTAACTGTTCTCACTTCACTTGATTCGCTGGATATCTAAATGGTGATACTCGTATTAATCGTTGGGATAAAATTTATTTAAAAATAATGGATCATGTAGAATAAACAATCTTTATTTCAAAGATATTGAAATAAAGCAATATAAGTTCTTGGTGCTACTTAGTAATGTTCTTCAAGGTTAAGTTCTTTGGGACTTCAAAAAGTAGATTTCATAAAGATTTAACTGCAATTAATCATTTTATGGCTAATTTAAAATTCAAGTTTCTCGCAAAAATGAATATTTGTTACAAAATTTGGATTTTAAATTACAACAATTCAATATTATGAAAAAATACAAGTTTAATACTCTCGATTTAAATTATGTAGTCAAAGTGTTATTATTAAGTTCCAGAATGTATAAAATTGTTAGACATTAGTTATTTTTATGCTAAAAAATCACGTAGATATTGATTATTCTGCGTAATCACGATTTTTGTCTGGAAAATGAAAGATATGCCAAATATTGTTTTAGAATACGAATTGTTAGATTCAAGAGGAAATAAAGTACTTGAGTCTGTACACACCATCCTAACAATCAAATGTTAAAGACTCTCCCAGCGTCGTATCCTTAAAGAGGACTTCCTTTCTTGTAAAGTGTGTGTTTATGTAACATGTGTATCATTAGTACTTTGACTTGTAATACAATCTGCAACATATGATCTGACATCCTTCTTCATATTCCTTCAATAATACAGTTTCAAAATCCCTCTAGTATATTTATCTACCATAAAATGTCCTAAATTGTCATCATAAGCTCTAACAACTACTGTAATGATTCTGGCATGCAAAGTTTCCATTCAATCAAAAAATGATATTCGCTAGTGGCTAACAAGTCATTTTGTGAAATTATTGTAAAGTATTACTAATTTCTGATCTGATAAAGTTTTCTCTTCTATTCAACTCAAAAAATGTATGTTGGTAAGAAGTATGGGGTGTTTCTGCTTTCTCGCCGCTCCTAAGTTAAAAAAAATCTGGAAAATAGTTGTTCATTATTTACATATATATTTGTGTAACATGTGTTCACATTTCAAAGACATAAAATATTGCCTCTTACCTTCTGGTACATTTGTGTATTTTACCTCTCTTTTTTCTGTTACCCTTCATACTTGTACTATTTTATGCATATTTTGTGCTGTCTGGCCCACACGGTTACTAGCCGAGGCGAAAACGTCGTGTCATCCATTAACCCGGGCATAATGCAGAGCTGTACAGGTGTTGGTCAATGCTACAATGGTTTCCTTTACAAAACTACTAAAAAGAAATGCTTCCGTGATTTGGCTACAGTTCGGTTTCATAAATAATGCCATACTTTCACTGCTGGTTAGGTTAACGCTAGCTTTGGGTCATTTACTGCACATCTCCAGTTTCTTGCTTGAAGGCAAATCAAAAATGGGTTCTATTACATCATTTGTGTGCTTGCTACCTTGAGCTTTCTTCAAAAAAGATACATCATACTTGACAGTACTAACAACTTTACCCCATATTCCCCTTCTCACATAAATTCTCAAATTCTCAATGCTAGGCAGCCTACTCCTAACCTCCTTATTATGGTACTTCCATCCCAATTCACCATACTCAATTAGCCTTATTTCATCTGCAATAATCTTCTAAAAGTGGGTCATATACTTTCAAATTACTAGCTTAAAAGTTACTCTACTGCTAAAAAACTTATCCTTCTTAATTTCATCAAAATACATAATAATAGCATTGTCTTCATAGGCCTAAATTCTACTTGTACTTGCAGTTCAACATTCTCCTCTTTCTTTACATCTAACTCTTCATCATTACAATCAGAGAATGCACCAAAGTTAGCACAATGTTCCTCTTTACACCTATCTCCCTAGGACAGCATATACCCGTTTCCTTCCTTCACGCATTATCTCAATACTCTCATCCAAACTTAGACATAGTATATTTCTTTCTTGCACCTATCTCTACAATTAAGTCACACTTACCGATTTTAGCTTTTCATTTATTTGCCATATTGCATTTAGCATAAAGTCTTCGAATGCTTCCAGTGTCATCGCCTTGATTGCAGTTACAATTTTGTTTATCAAATTACAAAGCTAACTTATTTTTCTGCCCACTGGCATTGTACTAAGAAAAAACAATATATTATTAATGCATGTTCGTCTTTATATTTCTGACCTTCATTATCATAGTAGTACCTAAGTTATTTCACTTTCAAAAGTGTCTTTTAGCCTCATGTTTCTCACTACAGTACATAACTGGATTTAGATGTTCACTTTTCGATCTATGTATATTTCTAAAATATTGCTAACTTGTTTGTTGTTAGTTTACCCTGAAGCTAGTTCACTCGCGAGCGTGCATTACTACTACAGTGTTCTGATTTCTTTGCTAAATTTAAATAATTTAGGCAAATTTAGAATTTAGAGCGATTTTGAAATTTAAGAAATTAGAATTGTAACTATATATAAAACATTTCATTATAAGTTGGCTTGAAATCATCCGATGTTCGGGAAAATCCATTTATAAAGTAAAGCAGGGTTCAAATCTGTTTTGCAGGCATGTATGTTCACTAATTAAAATAACTAAAAAGAAAAATCTGAAACCGAAATACCACAAAAATACACAAAACATGAAGGAGTATTGTTTATGATGTTAACGGACCAGAAGTTCGGCCAATGGCAAAAAACAATTACATTATTTCACCATTGATATTCAATCACAAGCCAGGTGTAAGTAAGTTTCCTCGAATGAATGAAAGTCATCAGGACACCATACGAGAGAAACCTTCGATCTATTATAAGAACTTACAACCGTTCACAGTTCATTCGCTACTCGCCTTCTCAACAAGCGAGCATCACAATTCACTTACCCAGTTATAAACAACCAATCGCGGGTCTCAGATGGCCAGCTTTGTACACCAAAACACAAGTTCATACTCAATAAGTATATAGTTCTAGCTACAAAATATTTTCCATTGATTGGTTTGGTGTTTTAAGTCCACTTTATGTACAGTAAAGCTAATCGGAATTCGACCTACATTTTAAAGTTGGATCCGAACCACTATGTGCCTCCACCGGGAATCGAACCTGGGACCCCTTGATTACAAGGCGAATACTATACCACTGACCCATCGAGGAGACCTATAAACTATTTTCTATGCACATTACCAAAACTAACTCTGGCACCGTGTTATAAACTTGGTCAAGCGAGGAGAGAATACAATTCCACCCTAATTGTGTTGAGAGCTGTAGCGGAAGTGTCCCGAGTACTGTATTTTCACCTTCGTCTCCCTCTCTACTGCTGCCCTGGGAAGGAACTGTCCTTCTTCTCTATTGGTCCATTTGCGGTAGGTCCGCCCACAGGGGGCTTTTTGTTTGCCTTAGGTACGACTGGCTCTTCCGAGTGGCTTCGCACAAAAAGAAAAGATAAAACTCTGTCGCTCGAAGTGGTTGGAAGTATTTGTTTCAATTTAATTTAAACGACCCATAAATTTGCTGAGAGCAAATCACTTCTGACGTATGAATTTAGTTACGGCTTTGCTGGGAGGCCTAATGTCTTGAGGGCGCTGACATATTTCGTACAGAGCTTGGAGCGAAGTTTAGAGGTAGAAATTCCACATTCTTCAAGGTGTCCCCGAAGTGTAGAGTGTAGACTGGTTGGCTCGACTTTGAAATTTACGACGTCAGCTCAGGTTCTTCTACGTGCTTAGATTGCTTTTCTGTTTATGCCGGAGAAGGTGGCTTTCTTCACTTCAACAGAGGATTCATTGTCTTCGGAGCTCGAGTGGAGAGCTAGAAAAAATTTCCAGCAGAAGTTTAAGGGACATTTAAAAATGAAATGCCCTGAGCGCTGTGGTTAACGCAACGTCTCTATTGACCACTTGCATCTGCATCCGCAGTGTATGAATTTATATTTAATAGGAAACGAATAGAATTTGAGGGAAAATCAATTTTTAATGCGAGACCATCCTGGTCTCCTTATCCTGGTGTAGGTACGTGAATTAACTTCACGTCTGGCTTAGTGGGGAAGAATGTTGTTTCGTTAGAGATGGCTGTGTCATTTCTGGGAGCTTGAAAATCTTGGGTATGTTTCAAACATGACCGTAATTGCAAATCGGTCATAAGACGGCAAGACCCTTCAATAAAAGGAACAGAGATTTTTTTTAAAAAAATAAAGAAATTAATTAATTAAAACTATTAATGAAGTCAGTGAGCATATGGAAAGGGGGGATGGGAGGAAGGCAAGAGAACAGCATGACCAACATGAAAGATGAATACTAGCTTAACCTTTAGTCGGACAATGGTCCACTGGTGGAGACAGCCTATGGTCCACTGGTGGACCATCGTGCGGTTTAAAAAGTTCATGTGCTTTTAGGACCTTCATACTTGTATGTGAGGTTGGAAGCGCTGACAGATGTTGAGATAGAGCCTTGAAATGTCATGTGGAAGAAAAACCACCCAACCAGGACCTCCTTCCTCCCCCCGACTCAAAAGTAACATATGGAAGATGGTGCGAATTTTAATTTTGTAAACTCATTTGACAAAAATGTTATAACTCGTAGACTATTTGACTAATCTACTTCGGGTAACTTTTTTTTTGCGGCTAGAATATCAGGGCATGCTACCTTTCAGGAATAAAAAATAGGGGTTGGGTGGGCCGCGGCCCCCAACTTTCAATGAAAAAAAAATCATAAAAATGGGGAGTTTACACCTCTTCCCCCGCAATTTTTGTAAGGGGGAAGCAAACGTTAGCCATATTTGTAAAGAATTGCCCTTTGCCAACCAAACGAAAGTCATGTCATGTTCTTTGGTGCATTAGATTACAGAATATGTGAAGAAAATCCCAATTTTTAGGATTTTCTTCATCGGAAGTTGGGGACCGCGGCCCACACAACCCCTCTTATTGGATTTGGGGTTTTGATTTCTGCACATTTGCATGTCCTGATGTTATAGCTGATAAACAAAATTTATCTGAAGTAGATTGGTCAAAGAGTCTAAACGTTATTACAATTTTGTCACATAAGTGTACGAATGTAAATTTCGCCCCAAAAGCCTCGGCGAAACTGAAACAATGTTATAACTCGTAGACTATTTGACCATTCTTCTTCGGGTCACTTTTGTTTTTCAGCTAAATCATCAGGGCATGCATGCATCTAGATAGCAATAAAAACACCAAAGCCAACAAGAGATTTTGGGTGGCCTGCGGCTCCCTACTTTCTATGAAAAAAATCAAAGAAATGGGGAGTTTGTCCCTCTTTCCCTGCTATTTTGGTAAGGGGTGGCATACTTTAGCTTTATGTTTAAACAATACTGCTTTCTCAACCGAATGAAAATCATTTCATGTTCCTGGGTGCATTACATTATCGAATATGTGAAAGAACTCCCCAACTTAATTGAAAGTTGGGGTCGCGTCCCACCAAACCCTCTTATTGGATTTGACGTTTTGATTCCTGGACTGTTGCATGCCCTGACGTTCTATCTGAAAAACAAAATTTACACGAAGTAGAGTGCTAAAATAGTCTCCGAGATATAATTTTTGTTTTTAAATAAGTAAAAATTTAAAAATCGCGCGCAAGGAGGCGGCGACGAGCGAGGTTATTTGCGAAAACCGCTCGGTGGTCTAAAGGTTAAATCACCACTGTACTTCACACTATAATTTCATTTCAGTCATTAGAGTTATTCAATATAATCATACATTTAAGGCTGGTTGAAGGTCATCACAGGAGGACGAGAACTTCAAACTGAAGCAGCGGTTTTTGAGAACAAGATAGGTTTTGCTTGTCCTTTAGAAAAAAGTATTTCTGATATCCATGAACTAACAACATACACATCTGAGTCCTGAAATCGCAACACCTATTATAAAAGCCAAATCCAGGCATACAAGTGGCATTCCAGCGTTACGTGTGTGATATTTCACACAGAAATGTAAGATCATAGACATGCAAGTGGATAAACATTTTCATAATGAACTGATTTCATACAATTATGAAGTATTTTGTTGTTTCTTAACAAATAAATACACTTAAGTATGATGACATAACCTGGATGCATGAAAAGCATTATCAAAAATTTGGTATGTGACGCTCTAATTGCTTGTGAAGCATAGAGGCTACACAGATGCTAATAATCTTTGATTGTGAAATATGGAAATTATATGCATTCCCAAACATTTAAACTTTATAGCAATTAGGAACACTAAACATTTTCGGATTAATTCATTTCGTTATTTACATGAATTAGGACTATTTTCCATGAAATGTCCCACATGCACATACAAAATATGGTATGTGGAGAGAGTGTATTTTTTAATGCGTTTTAAAATTTCACTCCATTACACTGCTACTGTAGTATTTTTAGATGTTTTCATAGCAATACCAGGCTTTCCTTATAAATTAACCCTAGCATTAAAAAGCTTGGTATTCTGACTACCCCAGGATGATTTTTCCCTATAATAATTTTATCTGAAGGGCTACATACTTGTGGTTTCATGTCTTTGTCCTAAATTGATTGAAATTGTATTTACACTCGTGACTGACCCATTTTGTTATAGTTATTATTGACGGGATATATTGGTGGAGTTGTGAGAATACCCTCGTTGGTATGAAATGTCTTGTCTTCTTATTTGTCAAAAATGAAGGTTTTACGAAATATGTATATCATTCATCTTCGTTATTTAATTTTTCCATTGTTGAGTTTTACCATAGATCCATTGTTTAGCTCAAATAACATACATTGTTCTCTATTGTTTCAGGTTACTATTGTTGAGTTGAATTAGAGCGCGCATACATGACAAAGCTCCACTAGTGTCACCATACGGTGTTTATGTTCAGTTTAAATACCTTTAATTATTTGGAAAACTGTATTTCAATACTAAATAAAGCTATTCATTGAAAATAATAGAATCTAAAAACAAATACTACACTAAATCTCAAAATTGTATTTGGGTAGTCAAAATACCCCGCTGGATAAAATAAAGGTGTCGAAAAGGTTGGCAACGGGAGGGTTAATAAGTCTCAGGTAAAACGGTGATGAAGTTGTAGAGTACAGGGAAGGGGACAAGAAAATAATAACCAGAAATCCCTCCAAAATAAAGCAGCACACGTGCACCAATGCCCATCACTTATTGTTCACTTGCATAAGCAATTACAAAATAGGAGTTACAGATTAACATGGAATTCAGTAACCATAAATATTACAATTTATACTTTTATTATTTTTAAAGCCTGTAATGCACATTAGTTAAAGCTATCCGCTTCCCACCCTACAAAAAGGTTGGAGTTAAGAAGACACGCGGGGAAAGAGGTGAAGTCAAAATGGAAGGGCGAATCTAAAAAATACACTTAACATACATTTCATGCAACAATCACTCAGATAGACCAATTGGAACTGGACGTACAGTTACAAATGGCATTCCAAGCACTGTGTATTATGCCTCCACCATGTATTGAACCCTGAACCCCTCCATTACAGAATGGCAGGATTATCACTACACCATGTGGAAGGCTCAACATACAATTAAGTGAAATTATATCAATTATGTGCAATTATCGAGCTCAGGCAAAACTTTGTCAGAAATATTAGGTTTACTTCCAAAGATATAATTCCAAGTATTCTACATATACAAAACATACTAAATATGCATAACTCTTTTCTTATATGCTGCTTCTATTCTATGTCATTATGGTTAGAAAATTATATAATTATGCTTTCATGCACTACACTACAGATGGATGAATATTCCACTGATTTGAACTGGAAAACCATGACAAAAAAATATGCCAAACTCCCTTATGTGACAGCCAGAAAAAAATATTGAAATGAAAAGGACATCAAACTTCTTAAAAATTCCCAGAATTATTACTGCATTGACTATATAGAATATTTCTACTTACATTTGAGCAACAACTGCATCTGGGTGTCTAAATATGAACTCTCCCCTTGATCTGTCTGCTTATGACACTCACTTAAAGAAATAATTAAAAATGTTATTTAATGTGAAGTAACATAATGAAGTGCTGAACGTACCATTTAGTTACATTTTCTTAATCATAATATCGAAAAGTTATAGTAGGCATATATGAGGAATACTTTACATTCATTGGCTACCGATAATATACGGTACGGGAATCCTGTACTCGCATGGTTGGAATCACTAATTTTACACGGAGCATGTGCATTTTTCCTTCTAGGATAAAATACGAATCCTAGATTTGTATTCCATAGGCTACCGATAATATACGGTACCGGAATCCTCTACTAGCATGGATGAAAACACTAATTTTACACCCAACATGTGCACTTTTACTTGCAGGATAAAATATGAAACTTGTATTGTTATTCCATTGGCTACCGATACCATACGTACCGGAAGCTTGTACTAACATGTATGGAAAAACTAATTTTAGAGTCATATGCACTTTCCCTTGGAGGATAAAATATGAATATTTTATTGGTATTCCATTGACTAATGATAATATATGGTAGTATATTCAGTACTAAAACAGCAACGTGAACACCTTTTATATTTCCTGTCTTCATTTATATTTTGCATCCCTACATACAAAATTAGGTTAATGCAAATTTTGAATGTGAACCGGTTGCGAAACTCGTTAAAACACTGGTTTTTGCAATAAAATACTGCCACTTCCGGACAAATAAATATAAAAACATTGCTTACAAGAGCAAGTAGCCCCTTATCATCAACACGAAAAATATTAAAACTATGACGTAAAATACGTATCCTCTATTGTATGGAGATAATATTTAAACTGGAGGTGGACGGTGTGTATCAGGATTTGTGTTCCTGCACTAGGAATTACTTTGAGTTACACATGCAATTTTCACTTAACTCCTTGTAAAATATATGTGTATATCTTACGCTCAATTTGCGAATATTTTGAATACACTGACTTTTATACACTACACTTCTTGGTTTCAATACTTATCTTTATAATTTCTCAGTCGAAGAAAAACACACTGTCGGTTGCCGTTTTCACAAAAATTTTCAGACATGCTTTGCCTCAGCGTCATCTAGGCATACATCGTGTGCATTTGTTTGTTTCGCAGTAGTAGCACCTACTCGCTGTCGTTTGACAAACTCCGTCTGCTACATCTAATAGCGTATTTATTAACCTGTTTGTACGTTTTAGGATCAATGATAACTGTTCACGGCACTGATAAACGTTTTATAACATTTACTTTTTTATACATTTATTTCTTCTTCCATACAGTATTTGTGAAAGAGAAGTTCGATTCATTGCCTACAGCTTTCTCTTATTTACCAGGAAAATTCTGTAGATTGAATCTACGGTTAATAACATGTGAGTTTTACGGAGTAATCAATATAAAGTTACCGAAATTGTTCACAGGAATACATCTGTTTCATGGCGAACTTCTTAAAGGACCATGTAAAGAAATTTATATAAAAAAGAGTGTAACAAAGAAGGCAAAATATTAAAAATAATCAAGGATACTTTGTGCAAATTAGTTTCAAAATAATTGGAAACTTTTCACATGTAGCATGCCTACATTGTGTGGAAATTAGTGCTTTGAAATTAAATATCATCTCTGAGTTACGTATACCTTACGGCCAGAGAGAAAAAAGTAATGAGCTACTAGAAACATTGGTTGAATTCTACACATAATTATTTTTGCGAACTTTCCGAAACAAGAATACTCAACTTAATTATTAAACCCATACTCAATGTATCTGAATGCAAATGTTGAAAGAAAAGGGAAACAGTTTGCAGAGTATTTGATTATGAACCCTTGACCCTTAATTCTAGGAAAAAAATATATTTGTGACGCGAGAACATTTCCAAAACTCCACAACATCGCATATATCAAGTGCCTTGAAACGTGTTCATGATTGCGCAAGCTACTATATATCAATGCGACGATCACATTTTTGCCGAAATTTGCGAGAATTATTCATTTTCGCTCATTGCACAGTACCTAACAAGGTGTTTTTATATTATATTTTGTATAAACTAACCGCAAATATAACAATTTGTGTTCAAACTTGACAGCTATTTCCTCCACGTGGACCAAGGGCTGTTTCCAACCTCATATCAGTTTCCCTGATTCCAATTTTAACATGTTGAATTGCAAGTATTCTCTAAAATTATTATTCATAATTCAGTTTTATTTTTGTACTCTATTAATATGTTGGGCGAATATAGAATGTAAATCTCTCATAACATTGTATCTTGCCTAGTAGAGGGGACTGCAGTAAACGTGGCTACTCTTTGCTGATTCTCAAGAACTCTGTTATCAAATTATCGATTTCTGTACAGAAATCTTTCAGGGCGGTCAGGTTACATTTGAAGAAGTGTACTATTGATTAATATTAAAAATTTAGTTCATACTGAAATTAAAAATATAGTGATATAAGTGTAAAATTAAACCAACAGCAAGAGCCGCCTGCCGTTTCTGTATAAAAGGAAAATGAAATTTTCTAATGTTCACGAACAGGAACGCCTTTCCGGTTCGCTCTAGTCTATTTCGAGCTCTGCTGTGTGTATTCTCCTGTTTACCGCAGTAATGTCGAAGTACATTAAATATTGTAGCAAAAATTGTAAATGTAATAAAGCTGATTGCTTACCATCTATCTTATTCTTGCGAATTTCCTGTACACTCTGTTCACTTACACGTTAATTAAAATTGTGGTTTTATAAAATTACAGATTATTATGGATATGCGTTTGTGCAACAACCATAGCTTGCAGTATAGTGATAGTGATGATGTATTGGGATAACTTCCAGACTAATCCCATTACCGTAGTTGTGGTAGCAGGAGGCGAAATGTACTGGAGAACACCATTCCCTGCTATGTTTGTTTGTCCAAAAACACTAAATGAAGCAAGGTTCACGAGATATCTCGAAGGGTAAGTAAACATGAAATTTTTATTCTCAAATATTTCCGCGTATAAAGTAATGAAACTAACAGTTGCTGGTATGGGATGTGTACAACACTAAAGTTGAGAATATTGTAGAGATATAGTGATTAAAAGTACTAGAAAACCAGATATTTTTATGCTTGTTCATTAACTGGAATTGTGCGACCGCCAGGCAATCTCAAGAATGTGCAGGCATCGTTATTTCCTCAGAGCTTTGACTGAGAGATAAATACGTGGATCTAACGTGATCCAGCGTGCTCGAAAGGTGTAAAATCTTTCGAGGCAAAATATTATAAAAGCAATCTCGCCCCAGAGCTCGCTCTCATTTCTCTTATTTTACTCATCCACTTTACAACGAACTGAACTACAACAACGGTGTACGAAGTTTACGGCTGCATAAGACTTGCAGCTTTTCATGCGGGATTGCTCGGAAGAGTGAGCCAAGGGACACGGTATCGAACCTTGGCGTCAGTGACAATACAGGCAGCAAGAACCATCTGAACAAGATACATCATTCGTTTATCAGGTATGAACAAGCGTGAATAACCTAAATTCAATCATCCATATATTATTTCTCTCAGTCGGAGCAGGTTCAACCACAAGTATACTTAAGCTCTACCTAAATGTGTCAATGAAGCATACCTGTGACCTCAGTTCCCTCACAAAATTTAGTTATTTTGTATAATATTCATTCTGTACGTACTTACGCATCACTCACACGGGAATGAGAACAATTGCTTGTATTTATTTGAAAAACGTCCTATCAATGAATCAACTAACTGCATACCCCTATTTTCATTTGCTCTTTGGTCAGCACGACGAACTTTAGTCTATGAATACGTCACAAATAACATTGCACGAACACCTAGATGCCTCCCTCAACCAAATCATAGAATTAGCTACTGTAATAACGGCAGGCCCAGTGCCATCACAACCCCTATCACAGGCCCCCTCCTCTCCACTAACACGGTTAAGATCTGCTAACAGAAACTACCCCCCAATTCCTACTAGGATTAGAAACACCCAGCATAATCCAACATCAACCCTTAGCAAGCACCCAAACTAATATACCAACTAACTCTAACACTACTAATAGCCCCAATTACGTTACTGCAGAAATTTCTACCACAGACATGACCACTCCTATCCAAACTTTCCTATATCCAACGCCTTTCAGTGGAAACAACCCCTAAGAAGTCGAGCAATTTTTAATGAGAATAGAGAATGTAGCTCACTCGGCTGTGTGGTCGGAAGGGAAACTGAAAGTAATTTTGCCTTTGTTCTTAACTGACACAGTTTTGACATATTTTCACGACATACAGATGAGACCTAACTTCACGGACTTGACATATACCCCCCAAAAAAACAAAACAACTAAGTGTCCTTTTTATAGGAACATTCTCTTGCAAAGGAAGCAAAGGAAGCAAGAGTTGACTAAACCAATTCACGCAAATGTTATTGTTAAGAAGGCATTGGTCCAACAATATTTCCCGAACGCCACTGAAGAGCAGACTTTATCCTAAATAATCACGGGACTGCAAGCTAAATACATTGGTTGCTTAACTAACAAACACTTTGCTAAAACGGAGGAATTAATAGCCCACCTACAAAATTTGAACGCCAACAACTATTGATTAATTCCCGCATGATGGAGGAGAAGTATGAAATTGATCAGGGTATAGCCCAAGCAAGCTTGCATCAGACATTGACCCCCACGCCAGCTCACAGCTGTTCACATGCGCAGGTCTGTTCTCTCCTTCCAGGCAATACGCCAGCTCAGGCTCGGCAATTTGTAGCGAAGAAACAAAATCCTCCTCTTCCCCCCACACACATCTTATCAAGTTCAAAGTATACAGTCAACTCCCAGTCCTGTCTTTCCTCCGCAGCCAGCTACGCTAATGGGAAATTATCAAGGCCAAAATTTTTCTTTTATCATATTTCAATCGTCAGCTTCACAGCAGACTCTAATCTCGGCTTCCCAACCAAGTTCCCAAATTCCACACTCCGCGGCTCCGCCATCTGTGGCCCGCGCTCCATTTACTGATAACACTGCCTCTAGTGACGATGTAAATAAGCTTTCCACGGACATTGGAAATATTTGTTTACAATCTCGCGAACAACAACTGAACCCAAATTCTATGCTTAACTTTTGCAAACGTCTTTGAGCTTGCAAGGAATGCAAATCAAAACACGCATAATAGGGACAATAGAGGTAAAACAAGGGGAATAATAACTCCCCTTCCACAGTGGTAATTATAGGGCTAATCAAAGAGGAAACTACAGGTAAAATTCTATAGGGCACTTTAGAAGAAATAAAAGGTTTCAAGGTAGAGGTCAGTACTTAAATATGGGTAATCGTGACAGTACAAATTCATCGGCCTGTACTTTCTGTGCCCAATATAACCATTTGAGTATTAATTGTTATTACAAACAACAAAGAGTCAATAGTTTAAACTAGAATCATCTTCGACTTGCAGGAACGAAATCAAAGATATTAGTAAAATAAACAAAGTTCCTATACTTGAGAAAGATGGATTGTATTACATCAACAATAGTATACAATTGAAAGAAATATACTTACTTATTGATGTTGGTTCCCAGATATCAATTTATCCCTCCCACCTCCTCCCTTCCAAAAGAAAAAAACTGCAATGTAAAGTCCACCATTCAAGGTGTGTCTGGAACAAAACTGAGTGTGTCTGAAATTGTAGTAATCCCTTTCAAAATTGGAAAATACAAATATTCGAACCCTTTCAGAATCATAGATTCTACAACCCTATCCGCACTTGTAGGATATGTCTTTTTACGAACACAGAGGTACGAGATGTCGTTAAAGGACAATACAATAAACATTCATCATTTGGGACATACTACAAATTACAGTATTTTGAGGTCAAAGTACAAAACTCACCAGGTGTCGTATGACATATTCAACCAAATTGAAAATGCAAAATGTTTATGCTACACTTTCAAACACAATTCAGTTAATACTACTGTTCAAAACTTACCTAATTTTGACACTTATCCCATAACAATTTCTATCCCTAAGCCTGTAATTTTACCCCATCTGCTTCCCTTATGACTCAGCATGCAATAGTCCTTGACAATGCTACTGTAAACCCTCAATCACCTGTCAATCACATACACAACCATACTGAAAACACAATCACTTTGTAAACAGACACGATATTTGGCGATATATCGACATGTGAAATTTTAAATGACGTCACTTACATTTGGGAAAATAAAAGCGAAGATGTCACATTTTCATTAATTTCTAGTGAAAGTAGCACAGTAGAACAACACATCAGTGGAAAATACAGAAAGTCGATTCTTCCCTCCTCAAAGTTAATCCTGGAATCCCCCAGAAGAATGAGAAAAATCCTAAAGCTCGCATACACGTATCCAGATATTTTTCTCTGGCCAGGGGATAAATTAACTAAAACTAACGTTTGGAATACGACAACAAGCTTACAGATAACACCTCAGTGTATGACAAAACCTACACTATACCCTTTCATTACAGAGAACCCATGAAACAGGAAATTCAGAAGTTAATAGACCAAGGTGTTATAGAACGCTGAGAAGGGAGTGATTTTCGACACCCAGTCCTATTAATCAAAAAACCTAATGGGACCTATTTTCTTTATTTATTACCTTCGGGCTTTGAACCTTTTAATAGCTCCGGTTTCCCTTCAAATACCACATATCTCCACGATTATGGCAGAGATGGCTGGTAAGCAATTCTACTCCATCTTGGATTTTTCAAGTACCCTTAACAGAGCGTTCCAAGGATGGTACCGCCTTCTCCATTAACAATCTTGGTAGCTTTATGTATGCTTGTGTATGCCAATGATTAAAACATCCCCCGGTGTAATGAACCGCGTAAGCGAGCTCGCCCTTAGTGGAATAGATAGTTCAGAACTTTCTATATACATGGATGACGTGATATTATATAATTTAAATCTCCCAGACATGATTAACATACTGGACAGAGCCTTCCGAAAGCTAAGAAAAGCATCCCTTAAAATATCACCATCTAAGTGTAGAATTTGCTCTAATTTTTATATCTGAATATCCTAGTATCTTATTTATGAGGGTTTTATTTAGAATTTTATTGCTGGCCTTTATTGAAGTCAAAGTCCTTGGCAATTGTTATCTCAGAAGGGAATTAGAATTTCTGAATATATTCTTAAAGCCATTTTGTAATACCCCATCCTTAACACCAAACGCAAGCTTCGTAGTTTTTGGGACTTGTGAACTTTATTAGGCGATTTGTTCAAGGGTTTGCAGGACAGACAGAATGTTTATTCAAGCTTCTCAAAAAGAATGTCAAATTTGAATGGACTGACGAACACCAGAAAACTGTCTAAAACTAAAACAAATGATAACTTCAGCCCCTATCTTCCTCACTTATTGCCCTAAGCGCCCCTCATTTGTGTTTATTGACGAATGAGCGGATGGCATTGGTGGAGCGATGTTACAGTCTGATGAAGAAGGAAATTTACATCCCTGCGCTTACTGCTCAAAATCCTTAACACCAACAGTGAAAAAAGCGGACACATTTTCCCTTGAAATTGCCGGTGCTTTATTATGTTCTTAAAAATTATAGGTTTTTTCTTATGAATCAACGGTTTGTGGTTCTTACAGACAACAAAGTATTATCCTATTTTTGCGAAACAAAACATCCTAGTTCCATTTTGGAAGAAGAGCACTTTATTTCAAAATTTTGAAAATCAGTGCCAATAAAAATGAACTAGCGGATGAACTTTCCCGTGCAAGCTTACCCCTTGAAAAGATTAATCATGAAAAAAAGGATAACGGTGATTATATTGATGTTCTGTTCTTTCGTCAAGTATTCCATACACAATCGAAGATATTGATATTAACACAGAACAGCGTAAAGACCCTTATTTGAGAGACATCACTGATACTTTAGAAAACAAAGATCAAGCTAGTAATCCTAGGTTTGATAAATCTCCTATTCTTATGTACTCAAAAAAAATATTTTGTACAGAACAACATGTATCAAAACAGGATGTCGAGATAGGCTTTGCGTTCCCCACGCATTAGGAAATGAAATGTTCGCCCTCATTCATACACATAAAATGATTGGAAGTCACCAAAGCGCACAAAATCATATAACTTTCTCCCTAACATGAAGAAATATGTCTCTGATCAGGTTCGAAATTGCATCCCTTGCCAGATCTCAAAGAAACCACAAGGTTCTACCCCACAACTTCCAGACATTCTCCCTGCATCCCTCCCTTTCCAACAAATTCATATTGACGTCTGTGGATCCTTAGTTTCTTCTAAAACACACACATACAAATATATTCTGTCAATAGTCGATAGTTGTACTAGATACGTCATCACAGTACTTTTGGCTAATCATGATGCACAAAACATAGCAACAACACTTGTTGAGAGAGTTTTTCTAGTCCATGGTCTAGAACACTATTTATTTAGATCGCTCAACTCCCAATTCAAGCTTACTTTTACGGGAGTTAGCCAATATTACCGGGCGTACAGCTGAAATATGGAGACACTTGTGCACATTTCACGAACGGGCTAGTTGAGTGCTTATTCAGCTATTTAAAGAAAGTCATGAGAGTTTTTGTATTGGAGAAAAAGGATGCATGGTGTGACTACCTGGCTAGCGCCACGTATATTCATAATATTGCACTCCATTCTGGATTACGTCTAAGTCCATATTTTACTTTGTTTGGCTATAACTCAAGGATCCTTGTAGACACAGTCCTCCCTACGACCCCTGACAACATCTAGATAAACGCACAAAGACTTGAAATCCTGACGTCCATTCGTCAGACCCCTCATAACAATTTACACAAGCTTTTCGAACAACATGAACAGTACACAGACCACACTTCTAGACAAATTCAGTACTCAACAGGCCAACATGTGTAGATCCTAGATTCCAGTCCGACTCCAAAAGTTTCTAAAACCTTTGCGTTCTCTTATAAATACAACGGAACTATTCTTCGAAAAGATAACTAGAATTCCTATGAAGTCATTTCATTGATGGTAGGAAATAAACAGAAAACGGATACGATCACAATTTTAAGACTAAAAGCCCGCCACGACTAGTGTCATGAAACCCCGTTGACATATACACTAACATCTATTCATACATTCCACTCCCGTTCTCTCTCTAGCCTCCTCACTACGTACATTGCACATGCTAACATCAGACGCTCCAGCATTTTTTCCCACGCATACCCCCTCATTCTCCACTTTTCACTTCCCGTAAACGCAATGCACTTCTGCATCAGAACGAACATTTTTTTTTAAAAAAAAAAGCCCAGGATTATCGAACGCCCACCAAATCACCGGTACAATTATAGTAAATCCTTTGCCTAATAATTAATTCCCCCTGGTATTTTTAATATTATTTTTATATAATTTGCGACTATACGCATGGCAATAGTCTGAACGTATCACTTAGCTGATTTGACTCATAAGTACATAGCGCGTTTATGTTCCTGGCTAGCAATTATTTTTTTTGCATTAGCTGGTACATATACGCTCAAATCAAAAAAAAAAAGAAAAAATTAAAGAAAAGAAGAAGATGAACGACTTAGAGAACAAATGAACTGCGTAGAACATGCTGAACTTTTGGCTTTGGCCATAGCAATTTTTTTTTACTTACGCTCATTTGTAACGCGAACTGCATCGTTTGTAAGCTGCAATGCACTACAAGTAAATATGTTAGCAAACATAAAATAAATATATGCAAATGTTCCCACTTCTTCCTTTGATTTTATAGTTCCTTTTTCTCAGTCGGACCAGGTTCAACCACAAGTATATTTAAGCTCTACCTAAATGTGATATTAAAGCATCCCTGTGACCTCAGATCCCTGGTAAAAGAGGGACTACAACAATATATATGTGAATCATACATATATGGGGATGTAAGGGTTGACCTTCCACGTAGTACACCCAAATCAACCTCATTTGCACGTAGTACACCCTGGAATGTAGACTAAAGAGGATCTGGCGACTGGCCCTAAAGCCAGTAAAATTATGTGTGTTGTTCTCTGTTTTGTCGCTTTATGTGCTGATGCCTCTTTACAACCTCAGCTTTTAACCAGTCAGAAAATTTTAATGATTAGTTACAACACGGCATTACAGTTATGCTATTTTAGTTATGGTAAGGGGCAGGACTCCGTATAGTGTGACGGGTGTAAAATAGCCTTAGTGCAGACGGACCCAAAAATTTTATTTTCAAAATCTAAATCAAATCATCTAGTATATAGATTATTACATGTCAAATCCAAATTACACAAATCAAATACACGTCAAATCGCCCTCCGGAGGGCGACACTCATGAGGGCATTCCTGACCCTCACCCTTACACTCCGAAGACTTGTGCGGGTGAGGGCGAAAAGCGAGTCGTGAGGGTTAAGGCGATGTCTATTCTTTAGGGTGAGTGTGTGTGAGGATGAGAAGAAAGGTTGAGTCGTAAGGGTGAGGGTGTGTGAGGGTGAGGGAGAAGTTTATCCTTTAGATTGAGGATGTAAGAGAGTGAGGGCGAAATGTGAATCGTGAGGGTGAGAGTGTGTGGAAGTAAATCGTGAGAGTGAAGGTGTGTGAGGGTGAGACCGAATTCGAGTCGCGAGAGTGTGTGAGGATGAAGGTGAAATTCGAGTTGTGAGGGTGAGGGCGTGTGATGGTGAGGGCCAAGTCGAGACGTGAAGGTGAATGCGTATGAGGGTGAGGGCGAAGTCAATCCTTGAAGGTGAAAGGCAAGTCGTGAGTGCATGTAATTGTGAGTACGAACCGTGAGGGTGCAGGCGTGTAAGGGTGAGGGAATATGAACGAAAATAACTATCTTTGATGTTCACAACTCGCCAAGTAGATGTATAAATATCGTAACGCAACTCCCATGCTGCGTTTGGGATCGAACCAAGAACCTCTAGATTGAATTGGGTGATGTAGTTATTTCTCATTCATCTCTCAGACGGTTATCACTCGCTTGGCCTAAATGTGATAAATGCAAGAGGTTACTTTTAAAGGAATGGCGATAGAAAATAACTTAGATTAGATATGGTTTTTATACCCTCAATGACTGAACCGATATGGATTGGTTAAGAAAAGGATATTACTTGCCTTACAAATATATGAAGATTGTTCCTACACTTGTCCTCTCAACTATCACTTGTCTGACCTCCCTGTCAGACATCGAATCTATCACACACTATCGTCTAATAATCGTTCTCCACTTTGCTCCTCTCTCACAATCCGCAGACCTTACTCTCTCTCCTATCCTCGCCAACTGATCACACTTCACAATTCCAACACACATGCCACATACGCCTTCCAAGTCAATCACCCGACCTTTTCCTGATTACTTATTCAGCATTCCTTTCTCTGATACCTGCTATGCTAAGACTTTATACTTCTTGCCCAATGCCTTGGGTACGATACGCTCCTCTACCCCCTAAAGAAAATCTTTTGATTTTCACTTAAATATGAAAGATTTAAAGTTGCATTCCATATCGATCCTTTCTATGGAGAGACTTTTTATTATAAAATATAGTCCCAAAATTATTGAATTAACATACCATAACCAAAAATATGTAATTTGATTAATATAGTTCTTGAAAAAGAAAAAGGAATGGAGAAAAATAACCAATAAATAAACAAAATAAATAAACAATACTTGTCAGCATATGAAAGGTAAACACTGACATGTGAGTTTGTTATGCTGACTCATGCATGCAATGATTGTGAGTCTTACGTCACACACGTTGACGTTATGATTGTCCATGCCTAAAATATGTAAACACACACCACGTGACATAATTATAAGGTTATTGTTCCATCAGTATTGACTGATTTAAAAGGTTTATGGCACAGTAACACACTAACGAATTAGTATGTAATCAATCCTGTAAACACTGACACTTCACAACACTATTAAATATTTTGAAGTTAATATTTACAAAATCAGCAACATTTGTGATACTCATCCGAGTTACACTTGCACACATATTTTCGATGTAAAGTTCACCGTCTCTTACTTTAGTGCATCATGTAAATATCGCTGTCGTTTTTATTTATAATATATGTCAACTATCACAGTAAAAATTTAATTAGAAAACTTGAAGTTAATCAAAATATATACACTGTATCAGTAACTGTCCTTGAGTAATAATATATGTACATAAATGTATGTGTTTGTAAATAAGAATATAATAGTGTTCGATATATAAAATCACAGCACTAACATTTGTCCATAAAATTAATGCTTGAGTGATTCTGATTCTCACAAAGAGTTCAAGTAAAATACCATAATTTTACTCTTGTAAACATCACTTAATAGTCTCTGCGTATAGCAATGAAGTTTCTTCTTGAACCAAACCATGTATATATGAAGGCTATATATTAGTTCCTTGTGGCCGTGAAAAATTGTTTTTCCCTTTGATGCATTAACTTTGCAGCTACAAATATTGCCATTGATGAAAAACGTACAGTAGAGAACTGCATATCGTCGAATTGTGAATGTGAAGTATTTAGTTGTATGTAAATATTCCTTGAAATCGATGTATGTATTATCAGCGTTGAATATCAGGTCTCACTACTACTTGACTTCAGTAGGAGTTAATTAGAATAGAATGAAGGAGATCCGTGTTAAACGATTTGGTGCTTATCAACTGATTTCGCTGAACTGCGTAATTAAAATTGATGAAAGGTCTAATTGTAATTCCTGTTTCCACGTGTCGAAAAATTAAAAGAAAAATCTCAGAAATAAAAATCTTGAGAAATTATCAAAAATGTTCGTAGATAAAAATAATAATGTCTCTGCGTCTTCCAGGTGTAAATCACGTTGACTTCTTTTTTCTCCAAGCTTTTTGCTGGTGACCATCTCTAGACGTTGACATCTGTGAAAAAGCTGAACTGAGGACTGTTAACATGGTTTCATAATATTGTTAAAATGTTCATTTCACGTTTAAAATTTGAATTATCTGTGAGGCAATTCAGGTAGGGTTTGGAAAGGAAATTTGCATAATATACCGAACAGGCATTTCCTCCTGATCGTCAATGTAATGTTGTTTGTGAGAAAACTTAATATGTCGGTATGTGTAGAGGTTTTGTTGAGACAAGGGCGCCTCTAAGTCACCCTTATTTTAAAGAAATAGTGCTTGTAAATATTACAAGTATGAAAAATCTTGTAGTTGAGGGTTGTTACGTTTTAGGAAATGGAATTTGAAAAGGAGTACCGATTCAGTCATAACATTTACTCTTACTATAAATTACCCAAATTCTAATTATTGCCATCGTTTACACACCAAATATAATTAGAATCTTGAAAAGAGAAAAAAATATAAGTACTAATAATTACTAAAAGCAAATTGAACTTTACATATGAATGGAATGTAATGCTGTAAATACTCTTGAAGATGTTATGAGTGTATACTGTATACTACTGCAAAATTTTAAATTATAATTGATTTCTGAAAATATATGAATGCTTAAATTGATTGAAAATATTTATAAATAACTATTGAATGAAGTGAAATACTTTAAATATTACCTAAAAAAATACTGTGTCGAACGATCGTCCTTCTGTTAGTATAATATTGTTAAAAATAACGTCATTAATAAAGATTAATTGTAAAATATCCTGTGCACTTGCTAATATTGTCCACATCAATTGAAATACGTAAAATAATATTCTAAGAATTCGAAATCTCGTTGTTCATTATTGACTCTTTCCCCCCTAATGATATTGTTATCAGTCTAAGAATATTAAAATAAATAATATACAATTATGTATACAAAAAAAATATGCAGAGAAAAAATGAAAGTTGACAACTGGTTGTGTTTAACTATGGATATAATCACCTAAAATTAAATAACATAAAAATGAAAACTTAATTGCAATTTGTATTCCAAATGTTGCCAGATGAAGGAATATCGTTCTGAACGGACATAAAGTTGCATGTTCTTTTGTATACTTGAAGTCGATAGCCTGAGTTGAACGAATGCTCTGTCGGCAGTTCATTCAGTTCCCCGGCTAATGTGAAATGTGAGGTATCTGCTGTTTAATTTGCAACGTGTTTGTTACTTCATGCGAAGAGAGAATTTTGCTCCTGGCGATGTAGGTAGATATCGTTGCCGCAAGAAACGAATAGAATGCCTAACTTGCATATTTCTTCAGTTGTTCGGTGTTTCTGAATGTAACTCAAGTTTCCCCATTGCTTAAACAGGAAGGATTTCCGTTGCATCCGAGTTGAACTTTATCCTTTTGGTGACGAAAGACATTTTACCATGAAGGCATTTGAAGTTGACTTTGGATATCGCTTCGAGAAGTATGAAATACATGTGAGGGAAATTTTAAATGGGAATTTTACAAGATGCGAAATTTCTACCATGTGGAAGAAAAAAATAGGAAGTACTCTAAGTAACTTCATTATAACATTCAATAAACTAATTGAGTCGTATTTGGAATGAAGTATCCTAAATTATATGGATCAATGTAATGTACATGTTTAATGAAATATATTTTACTTCTTCAAAACTGTCGTAATTCATCTCATGACTGTGTCCTTAAATTGTTAATAATATGTGACAAGTGGCTGCTGATAACTTATGATCGTAACTGTATGTGTAAAATACTACTTATTTCTTCTATGCTCTTAATTGACTTATTACTCTTCATATTAGATTTCAAATCTAGCTTTTATGTAAAGTTATGTAAGAAAAATATACAAAATAATTAAATCTCAATGTAAAATGCGCATAATTATAAAAGTAATCTTAATATTTATATTATTTCCATGTGATACATTAGATTTGAGCTTTATAATTATCCAAGAACAAAAATATTCACTATTCTCTTTGTATTATTATTGTCTATATTATAATTCTTATTATCGCAATTCTTAAGTAGTATCGGAACGCGCCAAGGCCTGCCCTCGGGCGATTAATATTCGCAATTTAATTTGCACGGGTTTTAATTAATTTGCACGTACTTAGAACGCATTTGCATGTACTTAGAACTAATTAGCATGTATTTAGAATACTTTATATTTATGTATTTGCATGTTTATAACGTTTTATGAATATATAATTATTTATTTTATGCAAAATATGTATATAGACGGTAATTAGAGGTACTAAACGCTATGCATATGTTTTTATATTCATTACTGCAAAGTATGTAATGTATAAATCGATAATATTAATGTTTATAGTATTGAAAATAAGAGTTTACGGTTTATGAACCGCTATGAACGGTGGTAATGGCTGTAGGTACAGGTCCAATTACGATTGGGGACGGTCCCGGTACTCGAACCCGCGATATGTAACGTTATTAATTAGTACTATGTAATAATGTATGTTATTATGTTATGAAAGACGATGGTACGAGATGCCAGACAGACAAGGGTGAACTCCGCGCAGGTAGAGGAAAAAGGAATTTGGGGAGTGTGCGGTCAAGGTCAAATGACGTCACAACGCCAGAACAAAGGAAGAACCTGATTCACCAATGAGAGAACGCGTCGGTAGGTTTTCAGAACCGGTTTTTCCAAGGTTAACTAGTACGCAAGAACAGGGGAAAGCTATGCAATACTGTAGGGCAGGGGAGGGATTCAACCAGACAACAAAGGATGTCTGGAATGCGCAGCAAGGGCCAAATCTCTGAAGCTATGCGTCCCTTGTAGAACGGTTTCCGCCGCCAATTAATATTCTGCTCAGGTTTGCCTCCAGGGCATTGAATGCTGTAGCAAGGGCTTTAGGGTAGAAAGCTTGCATGTTAGAGCAGGTTTCTGTCTAAGTAAGCCAAGTTTGCCCAGAACACAAGAAAAAAGGATTTTTGGATACCGAATTAGATTGGAGCGAGAACTTTACTTTGAACAAGGAGAACGAAGCGTAAGGGTTTTTTATATGTACTAGGAAGAAGGGAGAGCTCTCAGGGACTGGGCCTACAGTTTTCACTATTTGCTTTTATCACGGGGTAACGAACCTAGGACCCTTTGATTATTGATTTAGGTAGTAAATGTATGTTACTGTGTGCTATTTAACATAATATCAAGTTTATTTTTTACCAAACTTTGACTTTATGTCAAATCTTTTATAATTTTATGTTAATTTTTTACCAAAATAACACTATTTATACTATTCAGGCAACATTTTTTTATTAAATTTTGGACTCACAAAGACATTTTTTCAACTTTTAATTTATTATTTTAAAATTTTATGTTAATTTTTTATCAAAATAACACTATTTATACTATTCAGGCAACATTTTTTATTAATTTTGGATTCACAAAGACATTTTTTTCAACTTTTAACTTATTATTTTACAATGTTATACCTATTTTTACCAAAATAACACTATTTATACTATTCAGGAAAGACTTATAGTTACATTTTCGACACACAAAGTGTGTGTTCTCAACTTCTATTTGTTTATTTCACAAGTTTAGGCTTATTATTACTCAAATAACACAATTTCATCTATTCAGGATATTTTGTATTTACAAAGAGATTTTTTCAACTTTTAATTTATTATTTACAAGTTTATGCCTATTTTTTACTCAAATAACACAATTCTATTTGTTTAGGAAAGACTTTTAGTTATATTTTCGACACACAAAGTGTGAGTTTTCATTTTTTATCTGTTTATTTTACAAGTTTAGCCTAATATTTACTCAAATAACACGACTTGAACGTGTTTTTTATTACAGTTTGGACACACACACACACACACATACGTGTAAACGTGGTCTTATAAGGCCCGAGTGAGTGTACATATGTTGTTGGAACCACTATAATTTGATAAATTAGCATAATCAAATTCATTTTAAAATGTCGAGACCATGCATGTGATTACAAATACCACCGTGGTTTTTGAAAATTATCATTTATGCAGTTTTCCTGACGAGAAAATGGTTACTATTATTGTTGGAACCTGGTACCAATATCACCTGTCTAATTTACGTGTTGTAATTTTAATACAATTGCATCTGTTGTGGGTACCAATCAATATTGCAAAACCCGTCCAACCAATCACAATTCTTGTAGGTCACATGATTTCTTCCTGTGTGTAAGCAGCTGCGTGCCATACCGAATTGGGCAATAGTTGTGAAACGCGCTTTACGGCGTCAATTGAGAGCGCGTAGCTTGCAAGTATCTGTCTCGTCGCAGTGCATTAGAAAGGGGGAGGGGAGAAAGCAAAGTTCCTCTCGCGGCGGAGTTAGGAAGGGATTAACTGCGGCGCAGTCAGTGCCGTACTTAAGGAGTTTTTGCCCCACTGTGGAATTGAGAAAATAATCACATTTACCCTAATCGCTGAATCTTAATTTTTACTTTGCATACTTTTATGTGTTGTTTGATGATTTTAGAAATCAAAGAAGGCTTGTGCGACCTATCATGCGGTAACGGTGTGAAACGAAGCTCTTTATTGGAACGCTACCAAGCGAAACACAATAGGTAACAAGCGACAAGAGATACGTATCGCTTGGAACTGAACCCTCAGTAATCAGTTCGACCTTTCGCATTGATGCGAGAGGGCAAGCTGCAAATGTCGCTTGCGGGTCGATGCATTAGGTTTTTCGAACATGAGCGATGAATTTCTTGCTTTAGATTGAAGTCGCTAGTGTTCGTGGATGTCCGGAAGGGGGCAAGGGGGGCCGTGCCCCCCCTGGAAAATGAAAGTCAAACAAATTATATATTTTACACATATAATTTCATTTAAGCCACAATAATAAGTGTTTATTAATGCACGAACATGATAAATTCAAATGTAAGCAATGTTTTTTGAGGGAACATTGGATAAAATGTGGCTTATTTGCCCCCAGGGAAAAATACCTTCCTTGCCCTTCCCTGGAAAAAAAAACTGCTGACGTCCATGCCAGTGTTGCCTGTCGGTTGTCGCCTGCCAGTTGTCGCTTCGATCTGAAGTCTCCTTGAAGGGGTCAGGGGAAGAATTCTGACGGAGGCGACAAGCGACAGTGTGCTTCCACATCGACAAGAGACACGGGTCCCTTTTGTCTTGTAGACTAAAACATTCACCGCCCGTGCACGACAACAAGTGGAGGCGTTACGATGCAAAACATTGATAAAATAGCAAGTTTGAGTGACACAACCAAGCGACATGCAATATTTGCAGCTTACCGTGCTGTACCAGTTCGAAACGTAGCATTGATTAAAGAGGCTTGTCGCTTGTCGCGTTACGCTTCGGTCTGGAATCTGGTTAAACGGCAGGCGACTGGCGACATGGAGATTTTATACCAAAGCTACAAGCGACATTAGAAAATTCAATATAAGGCAAAACATTCACCGCGCATGCGAGAACAAAAGTACGAAGCGACATGATGCACAGTATTAACATAACTGGCAAATCAGAGCGACACGCAAGCTACAAGCGACACCTGCATCTTGTCGTGTCGCTTCTGTTCGAAAAGTTCAATTCATTACTGCTGGTTCGCTTCCAAGGGACAGGTGTTGGTTGTCGCATTCGTGTGTAATCTCCCTTACAAAGCAAAAAAGCTGCAAACGACAGACTACAAGTGACAGGCGACAAGCGACAAGGAGAATTCACACAGAAGCTACAAGCGGCAAGCGACACTCGCACAGTTAGTTTAAATTCAAACATTCACCGCGCATGAGCTAACAAGAGCACGGTATTGAGAAAATTGCCTAATCAGAGTGACACATGCTACTTGTCCTCTCGCTTTCTGAATGCTGGTTTGCAAGTTAAGCGTGTCACGTGCCGCTCGCCTCTGAAAGCTACACCAAGCCATTGTTTTATTCAATTCTCCTCAGGGAAGGAAGAGAATGCTTATACAAATACAGTCTCCGCAGATCATTTGCGAAGCCACTCATTATATTTGAAACTCTATTTTCTGTGCACACTCAGCGTGCACTAGAATCTACCGAAGCGGCCCTAACAATTTATTTGCTGGAACTAAGATCTCACTTTCTTCATCGTTGTGAAGGGTCACTCGCAATAGAATTGTTACGATTTTGCCTCTCTGCGTGAGAACAGAATTTGGAGACTATAGTCGACAAAAAATTACTTCTGTTGGAGTTATTAAGTTTGTGGAGGAGGGTGGTGCTTCAGATGGCTGTTCCATGTAGACTGTACATTTGAACAAAACGAGCAAAGGAAAAAGTCACTTATTTCATTTATTTGTAAAATGAATTAAGTGTTAATTTACCAGAAGTCCAGTACAGTAAAACTATCCAAGTATATAATGGTGTGAGTCTTAATCGACATTTTAATTAAACCTTTCATCACAAACTGATTCAAAATTGAATAGGGCAGTGATACACAAAGTGTGCTCCGCGGCGCCCAGGGGTGCGATATTTTCACTGAAATGTCACTTACTTGTTAGTCTACAGATGGTTTTAGATATGATTGTTCCAAACATTAGCTTATTTAGTCCTTTTTACATAAACAATGTTTCTGAATTTGAAATATGTGCTTATTTTTTAACTTAAGGCAAGCAACCTAACAACACTAACTTAGCGTTGCAAGTTTTAGATAGGCCTATGCCTACATTCTGACTTGGGCGCCTCGGAAAAAATTGAAAACTACAAAGTTTGGGATCCCCTGAGATAGGGTATAATTGTAATACTCGTAATGAATGATTGACGTATAAACTTGATGTGAAGAGTACAGAAATGTTTGTTTCGCGAATGGAGCGAACAATAAAACGTTTTATAAATCTCATTCCTTGCAACCACCCATTCACAGTAACTGTTCATCACCTGACCTCTACTTCCACGTCACCCATCAAGTCTGCAGGTGTTTCTTTGCGTCCTAGCACAAGCTTTTCGTTTTCGCGCCTTTTTTACCGGACACCCGGTCCTTTCTTACTTCGGTAGTTCTTCTCGCAGTCAAGTAGGAGGGGTACGAGTTCCACCTAAGACCATGTCGACCTCCGTGGCGGACTGGTTAGCACGGCGCGCTACGACACCACGGGTTCCGGCTTCGAGTCCCGGGTAAGGCACGGGTATTTGTGTTTGTCCAAATGAGAAAAACTGAAAATTGAGAAAAACCGAGAAATGAAAATCTTGAGAATATACTGAAAAACGGGGGATACTTCCTATAAGGGGTATTCCTTAAAAAATGACGTAGAGGTTGCTTCGTCGCCTTGTAATCAAGGGGTCCCGGGTTCGATACACGGTGGAGGCATTTCGTGGTTTGGATTCCACTTTAAACTGTAGGTCCAGTCACGATTAGCCTTACTGTGTATAAAGCGGACTTAAAACACCAACTCAAACAAACGAGTTCCACTTGCACCAAAAACAAGCATACAGTCAAGAAGTTTAAATATCGTATGTCTTCATGTCGTTACCCAGTCTCAAACGCAGGATAAAAAAAAACACGATTAAGAAAAAGAAATGAACCAATGTTCTCGAGGCCGAGTTGGGAGAAGTATATTATGGTAAATAATCATATTGTAGTCACGGACACTTCTGTGTTGTAGCAACACTATTGACTTTCAATGGAATCATTACTATACAGAAACGCTATGTGATGTTGCGTCACATTTTGTTGGTATGTCGAATAAGAAACTCTCATAACATGTCGCAATAAAACAAGTGGCTTCACCAAACTGAGGTAGAGGCGAACACGCATTATTCCGCACTGTTATCTCAAGAGTCCGATATTAGCAACAGAGGGAGACATTTCTTAGTCACAAGAAATGTTTTCAATTCACTACTTATAAAAAGTATATGGTGTCGTCTTGGCAGAACGAACTGACCTGACTACAAAAGCACAAGAAGCTAACTGTCTCGATTATTGCGATCATACGGTCTAGTTTTATTATTGTGTGTAGTTTTACCAACTAACCTTGAAAGAAACAGTTTGGATCGACGTATACATGGAACATTTCCAACCAATGGCAGCACAAAACATGTCGCTACTAATACACAGCGACTTAGTGCAACAAAACAAGCCTACGAGCACAAAATGAACAATCTCTATTTTATGGTGGTATTTTAAGACTTTAGACTTTAATGTCGTTGGAAAGGTGTAGAGTTCTTAACACAAAAAATACTAATAAATAATATGAATCTGAAACATGCAAGGGTAAAGTAAAGTGCATTACAGCGTTGCATGGATGTAGTTGTAAGGGGTCACATATTATATCTCACTTAATGTCCCACAATTTTGGAACATTTCTTGATTTAGGGCAGTTATTTGGAAAATATTGTCCGTCGACGAAACTGCTATGCCTGTAGTCATCTGTAGAAGACACAGGAAATCTCAGTCCGGATACGAGTGCATCAGCTCAATCTATGGCGTAAACTCGTTCCGACTTTTGTAATTGTTAATCGGCCCAGATTTGAAAGCACCACTGATGCAAGGCCTCTTGTTGAGTAAGCGTGTCATCCGTTTCTTTTCCTACCTCCTAATTTATGATGGCGGACCTCATGCAAAAAGTGCATAATTTTAAAGAGTGGGAAGTTGCATGAACCTTTACTATACAGGGTGTCGCAAAACTCTTTCAAAAACGCTTGGGAGCTGGTAGATATCATAAAAACAAGTAACTTTTCCCTATAAAGTTTACCTCGAAAGCGCTTAGTTTCTGTGCTATAAGCGCTTAAAGTCTATCCTGTACGCATGCAACTCAACACAGCAGGGGCGCGTGGCAGGGTTGCCACTAGCGTTCCTCGTTAAGAGAGACGACTTAAAAACAACAACTTGGGAGTCTTGCCTGAGCAAAATCGAAAAAAATTAATGATACTTGCGATGTTGTAAGAAGGATTCACAGTATTTATAAACTGACCAAAACAAATAATGGGCATACTGAAATTCAAGATTAGTCATTCTAAAATATCTTCATAATTGATTGATTGATTTGGTTTATTTTAATTCGCTTTTCTGCTACCTTTGGCTAATCGCGAAGATGAGGATGATATGATGAAATAACAAATGACACCAATGTCTAGACCAGGATTTAAACCCGAGACACCTGGCGCCGTAGCGAGCTGTGCTAACCACATCACCACGGAGTGTTTCGTACATCATGCAATATCAACAATTGCAAGGGACACGTGATATAGGGGAAATCCAAGAACGAACAAATGTAAGCATGATGTGTTTGCTGCCTCGTTTCGAACACGCAGACTGAAATGTAGAAATTTTCAGCGAAAAATGCAGGCTCGACCAGGACTCGAACCCGGGTTATTACAATTTATTTGAAAATTATTCCTATCTGTAATAGCGTTATTGCTAATCGTGTTTGTCTCATAAGAAAATAATTGCGATGCTCTTTTCATTTAATGATTGATTGATTCATTGCTTGATTGATTTGCTTTATTTTACTTAGCTGTTTGTGCCACTTTTGGCTAATATACGAAGATGGTGATGAGTGATTATATGATTAAATTGATGAATGTACACTCACAAACATACATGCCCAAGCCGGGATTCGAACCCAAGACCCCTAGCTTATTTTAGAAAACAGTGGCAACCTATAAATTTTAACGACAACTGATATGCATGTAAGAAAAATTATGTGTTTCAAAAATTGGTATCAAGAAAATTCCAAGGATTATTTGCAATACTAGGAACATGCGAATTAAAAACTTTCTCTCCCCCCCCTCTCTCTCTCTCTCTATCTCTCTCTTTCTCCCCACTCAAACTGGTTAATCTTGAATGCTTTATTAAAGAAGTTGTAGGAAGAAATTAATATTTCACTGAAAGGAATTACATTGAGTTCGGTGCATACTTACTGCCTGTACTAGTTTGTTCTGCACTTCACGATATCGTTTGATATTGGTACATCAAGAGAAATCCTCGTAATTTACACTCTTTTAATGTGTGCGAATTAGTTTTCTCATTTTGTGTCTTTGCTTAGCATTCTTATCATGGAACGTGAAAAAAATAAACAAAAGGAAACCATTGAGTACACGTCATAAATTGTACATATTTATCATTCATTGTAGCAACTTGATATCAACATTGAAATGTAAGAGTAATATTTTCGGAAGGCACCAAAATGTCAACTTTTAGTTCACCCTGGAAACAACGTTTTGTAGCAAACAAGCGAGATTCTGACATCTAGATGAATTTCCGGAATAATTCGTGTGAATTTATATTATTCTCATTGTACGTAATTTTCCTACACTTTCGGGCAAATAGTAAATACGAGGACATAAGATTCAGTGACATTTTTGTCCAGGTCGAAACTCGTGTCCGGAACATTCGGTAGAGAGGGATCATGTGTTGATCACTAAACGTACTCAGTCACCGAAATGGTTCAAGAATATTCATCTTCCCGGTGATTTTTGTTTCTTTTCAGCCTGCTTTTTATAACGAACTCGATTTGCAATAGGGCTAGTGCACTTTATTTCTAATAAATAAATTGTAATAACATTACAGTCTTCGTGTTTGAAACGAGGCAGCAAACACATCATGCTTACATTTGTTCGTTCTTGGATTTCCCCTATATCACGTGTCCCTTGCAATTGTTGATATTGCTTGATATACGAAACACTCCGTGGTGATGTGGTTAGCACAGCTCGCTACGGCGCCAGGTGTCTCGGGTTTAAATCCTGGTCTAGACATTGGTGTCATTTGTTATTTCATCATATCATCCTCATCTTCGCGATTAGCCAAAGGTAGCAGAAAAGCGAATTAAAATAAACAAAATCAATCAATCAATTATGGAGATATTTTAGAATGAGTAATCTTGAATTTCAGTCTGCCCATTATTTGTTTTGGTCAGTTCATAAATACTGTGAATCCTTCTTAGTTCTTAAATTCTTATTTATATTTTATTGCTCGAACCAATTAACATTGCTCAAACAATTACATTACATTTACAAGTAAATGTAACGTAATCGTCTATTTCGAGTGTTTTTGTCGATTTGTAGTACCTGAAAAGTTTCAAAAGATGAACAGAATAGTGTGTTAACTAACTGCTACGATTCTAGCTGGAGTTCAATACCAATTGAGGATATCAAAACTGTTGGAAAACAAACTTTGTATCGAAACTTTCCAGGATTTATCCATGCTCTTAAGCCGCGTTTACACCGGGGTTGCTCACACATGTTACCAGCAAATGTCGTTAATATTTCGAAAAACGCTTGTGAATTTCTTATCAACATCTCATGTTTTCAACAGATTTCCCGTGTTGGAAAAAGAAATGTTGTTATCCAGTAGAAGTCGGTACAGATCAAAGGGCACTTCCCTTACAATTAGCTCCTGTCCGCAGTGAAGGTCTCACCCAGAATCTTCGGTCTTCTCTGTTTCGACAAAATGACACATGCTGCCACAGAGAGTACAACGCCCTCCACGGTCGGCATCTTGCAGCCAAAATGTTAACAAAAGTTATTAACAAAAGTAAAGTGAAAGTAGTGTTACGGCTACCAACATTTTGACAACATCTGTTGTTAACCGTGTTGGTAACAAAAGGTTGATAACGTTTGCAGGGAACATTCGGTGTAAACGCGCCTTTATCCATCCCGTCCCCCTTTCTCCGTAACGGTTGCCATTTGGCAGACACTCTTTATTCCTCGGACCCCTACACATGTAGGATCTTCTGTGGCTAAAATTTATACACGCACGTTGCATAACTGCACTGTCGTGGTTTTTGAGAAAAGAATTGTTGTAGAAAGGACGTTAAAATTCCCGTGATGAGAGTATTGATCGAGGCAGAAACTGTAGTTGAACCTGAGACGCTTTGTTATACTGTAGTTAGGCCTGGTGGCCGTAGCGGTTAAAAATTTGGGTGATTTGTTAATTACAAAGAAAAAATGTTTTCGTACTTTTGCAAAGCGCCGAGATCACGCTTTTTTTACTAGCAAATGTCTGTGTTCCTTGTAACTATTCTTTTCTATTCAAACGTACGTAGTTGTGGAGCAAAAAACTGTGCATGATGACTAATTGCGACTTAAATATAGGGACAGAGTGACAGAAAAGAAAAGTGAACTACATCAAAACAATCAATAATGTCCAATTACCATCCTTTTCTCCGTTATTTAGTTAACGATACGATAAGCAGTCTCAAGGTCATGTTTCATGATGCCGGGGAAAAGATATTCAGCTTCTGAAATGTCACTTAAACACGTGGGTAATACAATTCAAAACTATACGCTCTCCTATCCCTTCCCCTCACACACATATGCAACCGCAGACTAATTTATTTAGGAGTGTTAAGGGGTGTTTCAGTAGCCTATCTGGACAATGTTACCTTAATTGTCATACGTTCATTTCCCCCTTTCACAGAAACCATTTTACCTTATGGTTTATGGGTATGCTTAATCACCTTAGCACAGGCTTTGCTATTATTGTGACGGTATTTATACTATTTATATGTGCCGCCACTGAAAATCGAGTCCGAGACATCTTGATCACGGTGACTGCTATATCAGTTTTGCACCTCCCTCCCTCGCTGAGGAACTGATTAATGAGGCTATATATAAAACCAGTAGCGTAATTTCTCGTGCAGTTTGTAGTACGCTAAATATTTACACATAAATAAATCTAATTAGAATTCAGTAACACAATTGTTATGCAAGAAAAACTGCATGCTATGTCGAATAAATTGAAAAAGAAGAATATATAGTCGAAATTATCTTGTACTTCGCCAAAATGTGTCTTGGAGTCTGACCCTGAACTGCATTTATCAGACTAACGAGTGTCTGGTGCCTGGGTTGTGTCGTCCATATAGGTTTGTGCTTGTCACTTCATCAATCTGATCGTATTACCATTCACCTTCATCTTCGCAATTAACGGCAATGAATATTTGAAGGAAGCGCTGATCCAGAAACTGTCTGTTTTCATTTCTTCAGATTTGGTTTCAAGTTTGGTCCTGAAAATTGGTTAACTCGGATTTGCGACCAGCCAAAGGGATGGCCTTTTTGCTCTGGCCCATTTCTTTCAAGAACTTTAATAAATAGTCGGGTTGTTTGCTTTGCTTTATATCCAGTGTAAACTCACTTTTCTCGGGGGCCACATATCTTCGCTTACCTAGGAACCTTTGAATCCTTTATTAAATCTGTTTACAATTTTAAATCTCCTCTCCTTGCCTTCTTTCGTTTATATTTGAATTAAACTTTCAATTTTACTTCCAGGTTATTAGTTCTTACTAGTGTTGGGCAATATATAGTCACGATATTTTAGAACAAATATCGTGTCAGCGATATATCGTCACGGCATTTGGCGATATACCATTTTCATCCCCCCAATAAATCAAGATTACATTCTGATCTACCAGCAGCCTCTTACGGTTAACAACATTTTACTGTAGTATACAATTTTAGACTAAATATTTGGTCAAAATTGCCTGTTTTACCCTCAATTTTGCAAAAAAATATTTCTTGCTTGCTTCGATTGTAATATAAACTTTTCTACACGTCACATTATTTTGAAAGAATTTGCGACCTATTCAATTAAAATGTTTCCTATATAGCTATTTCTATTTTTTTATTTGACGTCACCGATCTATTTTGTGGATGAATCCAGACAATGATGCGGAATGATAAAATGTTGAAGGTAGAATTACGATGTCCATGACTCCATATTATCGAGTCTATTCTTTAGATTTAGCTATACTTTGTATAACAAGTATTAACGCAATCTTTCAAACCAGAATTTTGGTAACTGTTTGAGACCCTCAACATTGGCCCATGTACGCAATTGGATCTCCGACGCTGTTTTTTCTTGCTTGTGGGCTAGGGAACGTCAAGGAAGGGGAGGGAGTGGGTGACGCCGTTTTTGGCTGATTCCAGGGTTGTCGCTTGAAAGTACGGAAAGGAATGAGACTATGCCATTCCTGTTTTCTCTGTGTTGGTACTATTTGAGGGCAATTGACCTGAAAGCGAATGATTGTCTCCAGTCGGATTAAACATTAAGGAGACTCCAGTTTGAGCTCCAATCAAAAAATTAACCAGTAGAGCTACGTATTTGAATTTCGTCACGATTGGCCCACAAGTTTTTTAATTACAGAATCTCAAAGAGAGCGTAGTTTGAAAAACACCAAAAAAGCGGCATTTTGTTTGGTTCTCACGAGGATAAGAAATTGAAGGCATAATTGAAAAAAATAGTTATTATAGCTTAACTCACAATTCAATAAGTTAACTGGTTAATTTTTAATTCGAGAGCAAACTCGAGTAGCCATAATTTTTAATTGGACGGTAGTTCGGCGGAATCTTTCTTTATTGTTTCATTTATGACGCAGTGTTTGTGCAAGAGATCGTGATGATTAGATATAATGAGATATCGCTGTTCGGGAACAGCACATGTTAACGGCTTGTAAAGCAATCGCCTGTTCTCTGTCACCTTAGCACATTTTAAGTCTTAGCGCCTTTCAACTCATTCAGAAAAGTGTCATGATGTTTTAACTTGATATATATAAATAGCAGATATTAACATATTAATTAGTTTAATAATTTAAATGAATAATAGAAATATGGGCACATAACACGTACGCAAAATTATAAACTATTTAATAAATTGTGTTTCAAATCGGAGAAACTTGAATTCAATTTATCATCATAATTATTTTCTTTCTTTCACTTTCCGATCTCGGAATGTAGTCTTGAGGCTTGGGCCCCCTTCTCCCGCAGTGCGGTGTGTGCGAAGTCACGTATACCACTAACACTGCGTATATTTTTCGGGCGAAGAGAGACAGCATAGAATTGTTGCAGTAATCAGGTCATCTTATCATATTATGCCCTATAACTCCACAGTCCACACTCCCATGATATTCAGTCATGGCGCAATGCACAGGGAACAGCTGTACTTTACTGCATAGACAGGTCCCTAGCTTCCCCCTTCCCTGCATTGAGGGAGCTGCTGCTAAGCCACTGGTCATCCCTGAAACCTACTTTGTTCTTTTTTATGTCTTATATTTTGTTCAGTTATAAACCCACGAAATGATTCTCTGTTCAAAAGGGACGTGTGGGAGGGAGTTACTGACTGTTAGGTTAATTTGTGCAGTTATGGACAGTACGAAGCTTTGTCGTTGGCCAGGCCACTGTTTTTTAGAAGTCATTTGTATTTGATATTTATTATTTATTTTACGTCGCTTTTCTTCCATTTTTGGCAATTCACGACGATGAATCTTGATTACGTTAAATGGATGAACAGACACTCGCAAAACAGCCTTGTCCAGGCTGACGGAAATCGAACCCGGAGTGTACGATCACCCAACGCACTCAACAACAGAGTCGAATTTTTATAAATGGGAGAATTCATCTTTTCGCACCATATTTCTCAGGAAATTACGTTACGACTATGCGTCAATCAGTGACTGAAATTATGAATATATGTTAATAATAAGTTGAGATAGGATTATTTGTGTGTAAAATATTTGTGTTCGATGTAAGAAAGTGAAGAGAAAAAGCTGTACAGTTTGATCGGGTGAGCAGGCTCTTTCGTTGCAGCTGTACGGGATTAAGGGATTAGGGAGCTAGCGATAAGTAGGTCAGTGGTACAAACATGGTTCGAACGTCGATCTCTCCTTCTCAGTACGAAGCAGCCGAAATAGGCTGGAATAAAATACTTGAGTGCTGCGGCAATGGACTTTCTTATGAGGGAGCAATAGAATGTAGTTTTGTTTTATGTGGTACCATAAATCTTGCGCGGGAATGAGCGAAGAAGAATTTACGAAATTTGAGTTGCATATAGAAGAAATGTTTCTTGCAAGATATGCTGCGCACTGTCAGAAAGGAAAATGTCAGGGTGTTCAAAAATTAACTGACGAAAATAAAGAGAGCGTTAGCGTCACGACACTTTTGTTATTTATGAAGCTGAGTAGAAAAGAGGATATGCAAGATCAACTTAAATTTAGAGAAGAGGATAGGCAAGAGTAGAATAAAAAATTTGACATGTTGTATCAGAATGTGGAGGAAAGTAAACGAACCATGAAAGAAATGAGCGTCCGGCTGGAAGATAAATTGGATAAGTTAGAAATTAAAGTATATTAATTGAAAGAGTAATGTAGTTTAATGTAGAAAGATAGGTCCAATGTTCCATTTGTAACATTTTGACTATCTACTCCGTCCGCAGTCAACCACCGGTCACAGGTCTTCTTGTACTGCATTTGACATGTTTAACTCAATGTAGTTCGGCGAAAAGAAAAAAAGAAGCAAGCACTTCTTATCGCTATCTTGCAGGAGGGCGAGGGACAGAAACGTTTTTAATCCTCTTATCTTCTTACAGAAGGCCTGATTTTCCTGCATTTACTTGGGCCTCTCCGATGGCGCGGTGGTAGAGTGGTCGTATTGTAATCAAGGGACCCCGAGTTCGATACCGGATGGAGACACACAGTATTTCGGGTTTAAACTTTAGGTCCAGTCCCGATTTGCCTTACTGTGCATAAAGTGGATTTAAAACACCAAATCAATCAATCCTGCATTTACTTGAAAGGCAAAAACGTATCAGCAGCAAAGGAAGTGAATTATCCGATGTATGATTAGACGTCGAACTCCACCTAAAAGAAGTAGATATAATGATTTTGATTTTGATGTTAGAGCTTGAGCAAGATGAGAAATTCACTGGCGCTGTTGCAAAATTGTCAACTGTAAGGGAGTTGCCAGAGCCTACTTGACGCAATGAGCTTTTTACCATGTAATCCTGCCTCTGCGTTGCCAAAATGTTCAACATTTTTCAACAGATGGTCGTCACCTTTATTCAGCACTAAACAGTATAATCATGAAGCTTACGCATCGAAAATAGAGATGTGATATTTATCGTTGTTGAAGACTTTCCATAAGTCACTTACGACAGATGTTTAAATACACAATTCAGCTGGAAATGATGGACCAATAACTGGTTCATAATATTTCTACATTTGCGCACTTTTAATTTCAATTTGTCAAGTTTTGGGCTGGGTATTCAGTTCTGGTTTTGTTGTATCCACGGGATTTTCGTCCTTTGCTCCGCCTGTTTGTCACAATTACAAGTATTATACATTCATTGGACAAACCATTCGTTATATTAATACTATGCACGTTCTCTCCAATTACCAAGTACGAAAGTTAACTTTTGCATTTCAAACTCCCTCAACCTTTGGCTCAGGGCGGTTAACAATTTCAAATAAGACATTCTTACTTTTGTTTGTTTGCTTGTCCTTGTAAATACAAGATTTAAAAAAATATTTGTAAAATAATAATAAATTTTTAAAAAAAACTGGGAACGAAATGTTCGATCACAGGCCAGTTTCATAAGTAAAGCGTCAAAGAAAGGCAAACACTGTCTGTTAGCTATTGTCTTTGTTTTGATTCATAGTTCTTTACTTTGCTATCTCATTGTTGTTAACTTTAGCGAAAGGGAAAACTATTTCACTTTGCAAAAGTGCAATTCATAAATAATCTCTAATAATAATCGTCATGTTATATCGCATGACTAATTATTTTGTTAGAACTTGCTTGTAGCCTGGAGCGAAAATTAGATACCGGTCAAAATAATTCTTACGCACTACTCTGGCAGCCCGATGAGTGGAAGAAGGGGAACGACTTGACGATTACTGCAGCAGATAACACTCACTTGTGCAAGCAGCGGAAGAACTCTGCAGTTGAAATATCGAACTGGGCCATTTGTACAGTCACTGGCACTTCTGGGTTGTAATTATCCAACTGAAAGTCAATGAAATCGTTACAACCCAGAACTGTTAGTGGCTTGTCATGATGCAACAAAAGACAAGTACAAAGACATGCTTTTCTAGGATTCGAACCCTGAAACGTTACCCTTGCGTTCTACACGTAAACAAAGACGGACTAGAAGTAAAATCTAGATCTAGCATTTTTGTTTTTCAGACTGTCCAGTATTTGACGAAGAGAAACATTCCTGTTTTAATTTTTTATTGAAGTTTGTTATGAGGAGAGCGTATAAGCAGCACATCTTTGGCTGCGACTAATGCTAATCCCGTGTTAAAGAAAGGAACATGCTAGTATTAAATTCTGTGAAGTAAGGTATTTTTTCGTGTTAGTGTAGTATTTCTTTTGTCCCTAAGTAACTTGGAGTTATGAATTATAATTTGGCTGTTATATCTGTAGGGCCTCCCCGATGGTGTAGAAGGAACGTCCTTGCCTTGTAATCAAGGGTCCTGTGTTCGATGGAGATTTTGGATCCCGTCATTAAAGTTCCCGAGTTCGAGTCACTCGTGGGCATGGATATTCTTTGTGACTGCCCTTTCATCAATTTCATGTGATCATCACTCATCGCCGCGATTAACCAAAAGTGGTTAATCGCTTGTCGCCTGTTACGTGTCGTTTGTCGCTTCAGTGTGAAATTTCCCTTACAAAGCGAGAAGCTGGAAGCGACAGGCGACAAGCGATACGGAGAATTCACACAGAAGCTGTAAGCGACAAGCGACACCATGGACAAGCCATGACAAGCCAGTTTGAGCGACACACAAGCTTCAAGCGGCACGTGCGGTTTGTTCTGTCGCTTCTGTTGGAAAGGTTCACTTGATTACTGGGGGTTCGTTTCCAAGCGACTCGTGTCGCTTGTCGTCTGTCGTTTGTCACAAGGTGTGAAATCTCTCTAAAGCTAAACATTCACTGCGAACAACGGACTGAGACAACAGGATTATAAAAGTCCAATTCGAGCAATACGCGAGCGACAAGCGACACAGGCAGCTTCTCTTATCGCGTGTTTCTTTCCTCTCGAAGCTACATTAAGCTATTATTGTATTGTCTTCACATAAGGAAAGGAAGAAAATGCTTGCGCAAAGGCAGTATCCGCAGAACTTTTGCAAAGCCACTCACTACATACATGCACACTCTCTCAGTGTGCACTATAATCTACTGAAGCGACCCTAAAAAAATATTGCTGAAACTAAGTTTTCACCTTTTTCAACGTTCTGAAATGTCAGTCACAATACAGCTGTTAAGATCCTTGCGCCCTGGGCGTGATCAGATTTAGGATACCCTTCAGTCAACTACAATAGATTGATTGATTGATTTGCTTTATTTTACTTCGCTTTTTGTACCACTTTTGGCTACTTTACGAAGATGGAGATGAGTGATGACATGATGAAATTAATGAATGGACATTCACAAACATCATGCCCAGGCCGGGATTAGAACTCGGGACCCCCGGCGTCGTAGCGCGATGTGATTGATTGATTGATTGATTTAGTTTATTTTACTTCGCGTTTTGTGCCTCTTGGATAATTTGCGAAGATGGAGATGAGTGACGATATGATGAAATTGATGAATGGACATTCACAAACAACCAAGCCCGAGTGGGATTCCAACCCTGAACCCTTGGCATCGCAGCGAAATGTGAAAACCACTTCCCCACTTCACTAAAATTTTACCTCTGTTTGAATTATTTGCTTGGGGGAGGAGGAGTTCGCATCACGTGGCTTTTGCAAATATACTATATATACTATACACGCTCAAGGTCACGGGTTCGATCCCCGGCCGGTTCAAATCCGGGAACTTTTCTAACGTTGGAAGCGGCCCCGGCGCCCACCCAGCGTCGAATGACAGGGGACAGGGGCATGATGCTGATCACATCACCCCCACTCACGACCGGATCAAGAAAGTGTGGGGCGTTACCCCCACACCCCCTATACGCCTTCATGGCGTGGTGCTAAGCACAGGGGAGCACTTTACCTTTTGATAGTGTTAATTTCTCAGAGATCCAGTACAGTAAATTTACAAGAATAAAATCGTGTCTCTTAATTGAAATTTCAATAGAATCTTTCATCTCAAACAAATTCAATATTAATTGAATAGTGCATAATTGAATAAATATTTAATTGAAAGTAGAGAGTATAAACTTGATGTGAAGTTTACAGATATGTTTGTTTCGCGACTGGAGCGAAGAAGAAAACGTTTTCTAAATCTTATCCTTTGTAACCACCCAATCACGATAACTGTTGGTCACCTGACCTCTACTTCCTCGTCATCCATACCGGACTCCGCTCCTTTCTTATTTCGGGATTTCTCCCTGCAGTGAAGCACGAGAAATGCGAGTTCCACCTGCGCCAAAAGCAAGCATACAGTCACGTTTAAATATCGTGTGTGGATTAGGGATGGCCAAACGGATCCGGATCTGAAAAATCCGGATCCATTCGGATCAGGATCCGGATCCAAAAGTTACGGATCTGGATCCGGATCCGAAAATTCCGGATCCGGATCCGGGTCTGAAAGTTTCGGTTCTGGATCCGGATCCGGGTCTGAAAGTTTCGGATCTGGATCCGGATCCGAGAGTTCCGGATCCGAAAGTTTCGGATCTGGATCCGGACCCGAGTTTCGTATCTCAATCCCATTATAATATTACAACACCTTAAAAGGTATTATGATCTTCGATTACAAAGAAATTTTTCATTAGTTAGTCCTACAATATTTTTTTTCAAGTGTTGTTCCTAAAATACTTTGCTAAGCATCGGCTAACACACTCGTGCACAAATGTCAGAGGTGTAAATGCCTTTGAAACGAATATGTATTCATTCGAATGTATTGGAAATGAAAACACACATAAATGTGAGACATTCCATTCCAGGATGAACCCTTTAACTTATATAACAAGATAGAAATGTTATACAAAAATTATACAATTGTTCTACAGTTACAGTTTTACAAACTAAAATAAAACATTATAATATATGCAGTGTTAAATAATTACAAAGTGTAAGACTAACAAGGGAGGTTATCTAAGTGTCCCCCTCCGATTTCCATGAAATTTGGCAGTATAATGGGGCCCAAAGGAAGAATTACGTGTTTTTTTTTTGTTTCAGCTAAAATACGGTTTAAGGGGGCAAAATCCCCTCAAATGTCAAGATGAGGACAAATTGAAGTGAGGATCTGACCCCTGTTTCCCCCTCTGATTTCCATGATACTTGGCAGGTGTGTGTATAAACGGGTCCAACTTCGAGTGACGTTATGAGGTAGTAACATTGCAGCAATGTGTCCTCTGTGTTCTCTGTGTTGATTCAGTGACATTTTTCTTTGGAATCTCTTCCCGTCAGCATGTCATTGTAAAATACGAGTGTATTTGTTCTGACAGACAGTTATAACTCGTGTACAATAAAATATATCACATATTCCTTTATTCTTCCTAGCTTACTAGAAACATACTAGTAGTTGTATTTACGGGGGGGACAGGACCGGAAAGTATGAACCCCTCTTAAGTAGATTTGCTTATACTTAAAACAAGCTCAACATGCCCATATGAGCTTTTTGCTCAAGTGTGGAACCCTGCCTAATCCAAGATTTTTGTCAAAATGCCCTCGAGAATTTTCTGAGAAAGTATGACCCCCCTCAGATTGAAGTGCCTACACTTACAAAAGGCACTTCTGTGAGATTGTTGTCCATAAACCTGTCAAAAATATGCACCTCTTGATATTGTATGATATCTTAAGTATAGTAACTGTTATAGTGCCCTAGCATGTATAGATTTCAAAATATTAACAATTTTGTTAATATTGCATTTTTCAGAAAATTCTATTTATAAAAATTGGACATTTACAGCTTAAGTATTGCATATATCAGGAAAATTATAGAGACATAAAATGTAGAGAATCATGTCTAAAATATGCCTACAAAATTTCAAGTCTCTAGTACTGATAGCTTTTGAAAAATCTCAAATCCAAAAAATTATCGATTTTTTAACAAAACTTCTAAATCTCATCCAGAATTGAAATAAACAACTCCCATGTCTCTATCTTGAAAATTGGGTAAGTTATTCACGATCTAGAGAACAACAAGAAATTTTAAAAAAATTATAGAGACCAAAAAGTTGCATCTTGCCATGCCCAGGCCAAAGCAACAAACCCCATGTCTCTAGGATTCATGGTTCCAGAGATAATCAAAATCCAAAAAATTATCGATTTTTTCAAAATTTGAGTATGTTGTTCAGGGGGCTATACTGAGTCACCCCATAAAATATTATTGGCCTAGGATCAAAATTAATGAAAATAGCAAAAATAAAATAATCGATTTTTTCAAAATTTCAGTATGTTGCTCTGGGGGCCATGCAGAGTCACCCCATAAAATATTACTGGCCTAGGATCAAAATTAGTGACAGAATAGAGAAACAAAAATTATAATAGGGCTTGGATATAGCTACCAGCTATTATATTTTTATTTTGAACACAGTACTTAAAACTAAGCCAAGATGCACACCCACCCCTACCCCCACCCCTACCCACTCCCACACACACACACACACACACACACACACACACATACATATTTATTTCTGGTTTAAGTTCAATTGGATACCAGCTTCAATTTGTTTATCTAGTATTAAAACAATGTAATTCTTCTAGAATTGCTCCGTGACAACAGACCCATCTATGTGCAAATGCCTGAACTCGGTGAATACTTGAGAACAAGTCCATTTTTTTTCATTATGTCAATATTTTTAACTTCTTTTGCCAGTAATAGGGAGTGGTAATAAGCAATAAACAAAGTACTTTGGAGCTGAAAATGCCTTTCTTAAGACGTCGTATATTACTAAAATATCTTTAATTTACATATTTCTCATACCGCTGTATGTTGTTCTATTAGGCCTCTTCAAGAACATTGCCTATTAGGACTCTACGAAGAACATTGCCTATTAGTGAAATAATAGGACAAGCATAGAGCGGTATGGGGATATGTGAATTGCCGGTTTCTTCAATTCAGATAAATGGATTGAATTGAAACTGGGATATTTTACATTTTCCGTGTAGAGGAAATGGCCATGGCGCAGCTCCTCTACACGGATCAATATTCGGGGGAGTTTCTCAGATTCCCGCGGAGCGGCACTTGAAGCAACAGCACTGCGAGCAGTTCATTTCGAGCCCAGCACCGGCGTGTCGATCAATATTTGGAGCAGCGATCCTTTACAAAATTGATTAGTTCCAGACAATTCCGCTCGCCTCGCTGGGGAGGCGCTGCAGTCTGGATTGCATGTACGCTCAGCAGAAAAACGGGATACACTCAGAAGAAAGTACTTCGGCAAAAATGTTAGAGAATAGCTCATGTTTCTGAATGCACCCCCACAGTGTTTCTATTGGCTCTGTAAAACTATAAAAGCCAGGGCACAGTGCAGATTCTTCACTATTGCTGGATTGGAGACTTGAAGCATATAATTTGGCGGAATAGCCCAAGTAAGGTTATATATACATACACATACAAAGCACAGTGCTGAACCCAACTGATCCAGTATAGAATTTTGAATTGAATCCCAAGAAATTGTATATAAATACCAAAGCCAAAAATATTAAGTGTATATATACATACACACACACTCACACACAAAGTACAGTGCTGAACCCAACTGATATTTTTATCCAGTATAGAATTTTGAATTGAATCCCAAGAAATTGTATATAATAAACAACAACAAAAATGCCGAATCAAAAATATTGTAATCAGTGCAATAAGAATATATCCAGCCCCAATTGGGCCAAGCACCAAAAGATTTGTAACCCGGACAAATACAGAACTCCCACAAAAATTTGCCCCAAATGCAATAGAAAATACAGCATGCAATACTTCACATATACACATAAAGATACTTGCTCTGCACAACCATCCACATCTGGTCTGAAAAGAAGGCACGAAGCACCTCTTAATGCCAGAGCAGCAAAACAGCCACGCTATGAACCTATCCGTAGCAGTTTTAACGGACAATTAAGAGATCACCGGTTTGTATCAGAGCCAAGATGTGGCATTGAGAATTTCTTGAACAGTATAAATTCTGATCTGCAGGCAATTCTAAATGCACAAAATGGTTCTTATAAGCTCTCCCTCAAATTGTTTGTACAATATAAGAAGCCAAATGGCACAAAATTTACACAGCCTCACATAACAGAAACTGTACCGGTATATTCAAATGCAAATTTAGACACAATAATAAGCAGCTTGATAAATCAACTGAACATTAAACACTCTGAATTTGCGGCAAAAGAGTCCGGATGGAGCCTATGCGGTTCATCGCACAAGCTCTATGTTAATATTTCTGAATTCAGCCCATTGCAAGGATCTACATATCTGTCACTACCTGCCAATATCAAAAACAAAAGAGCCGTGGTCAATATAAAAAATGCCGACCAGAAATGCTTTTTGTGGTGTATATTAGCTGCTTTGTATCCAGTTTCAGGCCATCCTGAGAGAATAACTTATTACAAACAGCATGAACATCTTTTTGACGATGTAATGGAGGGTTTGGAATATCCAATGTCAGTTCAGAATATTGATAAATTTGAAAAAAGGGCCAGGCACATCAATGGCAAACAATTATCTATTAATGTATTTACTTGTTCCACTGGCAATTGCTTGATAGATCCTCTCAGAATCAGTACAATTGATGATGAATCTGCAATTCCGATTGATCTGCTCTTAATTGAAGGAGATGATACATACCATTACACTCTAATACATAATCTTCAAGCTTTAGTGAGAACGCAACTAGATAAATATAAAAACATATTTAAGTTGTGCAGAAGATGCTTAACTGTATTTGATGGTCAAAAAATGGTGAAGGGGGTTCGGGAAGAGAGTGCAGAAATTGCTAAAAACAAGTTAATTGAGCATCTGAAATACTGTGGGAACCATAAACCTGTTCATATGGTGATGCCTAATCCAAGTGAAAATTGCAAATTCAAAAAGTTTGAAGCCTTGTTGGAACACCCAGCATATATTGTCTGTGATTTCGAATCGAACCTCAAACCTATTGCATTCTGCAATCCAGATCCTGAAGAATCCTCAAGTACATCATACCAGTTACATGAACCTTCCAGCTTTTGTTTTATGGTTATACGGGATGGTGTAGCTAGTGAGCCATACTTATACAAGGGACCAAATGCCATCAAAGAATTTGCACATATAATAGAAAATGTGTGCCATGACATAGCATCTAACAACTTATTAAAATCAAAACCTATGTTGCCTTTAACAGAGGAACAGATTGAAGATTTCAACAATGCAGAAAAATGCCCGGTATGTGATTGTGAATTTTCAGATACAAATATTAAGGTTCATCACCATTCTCATACAGATGGTAAATTCTTAATGGCCCTGTGTAATAGCTGTAATATTCAGATCAAGAGACCAAGATTTATCCCCATATTTTGTCATGGAGCATCCAATTATGATTTCCATCATCTGATCAGGTACGAGGGGTTTGAGAAGCAGAATTTAAATATTTTAGCTGAAAATGATGAAAAATATATATCTATTAGCAAGATAATTAAAGTTGAGGGTGTTCCTATTCACATAAGATTTCTTGATTCTTACAGATTTTTACCTGCTAGCCTGGCTACACTGGCCTCTCAATTATCTGATGATGACTTGAAAATCACACGTGCCTCGTTTCCAAATCTGGACCTGAAATTAATTAGGCGGAAGGGTGTATATCCATATGACTATGTCACAGATTTTTCTAAATTTGATGAGTGTTCCCTGCCACCACAAGAAGCATTTTATAGCAAAATCAGAGGATCTGGAATCAGTGATGAAGATTATCACCATGCCAAATTGATGTGGATCAGTTTAAAATGCAAGACATTTGGTGATTATCACATGGCTTATTTAAAACTTGATGTGACCCTCTCAGCTGATGTATTGCAAGCATTCAGAAAATCTTCCATGCAAAATTATGGACTGGACCCAGTGTATTTTTTCAGTGCCCCGGGCCTAGCATGGTCTGCAATGTTTTTAAACACTAAAATGCAATTGGATCTGATCCAAGATCAAGATATGTATCTGTTTATGGAACAATGTATAAGAGGAGGGATGGTGCAATGTTCTCAGAGATATGCCAGAGCAAATAACAAATATATTCCTGATTATAATCCAGCATTGCCATCAAATTATATAACGTATGTAGATGCCAATAGCCTCTATGGTTATGCCATGATGCAAAAACTGCCACATGCAGGGCTTGAATGGGTTGAAGATTTCAATATTGAGGATCTTCAGGACTTTGATGACAGTGACTATGGCCTCTTCTTAGAGGTTGATCTGACAATTCCAGATCATTTGCACAATAAATTTTCTGATCTGCCCCCAATTCCCGAGGTTCAGTGTTCACCTGGCTCTAAACAGAAGAAGCTCATGATGACTCTGGAGCCAAAACAGGGTTATGTCACATATTACAAAAACCTACAGTTCCTGATGAAACATGGTGTTCAAGTGACCAAAGTTGGGAAAGTTTTGAGGTTCAGGCACTCAGAATGGTTGAAACCATACATTGATACAAACACAGAGCTTCGAACATCTGCAAAGAGCCAATTTGATAAGAGCTTGTTTAAATTGATAGTGAATTCAGTGTATGGCAAAACTATTGAAAATGTCAGAAAACATAACAATGTTAAAATAAATACTGACCCCAGCCGGAGCAAAAAATTGGTTGCAAAGCCCAACTTCAATTACAGAAGAATTTATGATGAGCACATGGCACTTTTCAACATGAAGAAAACAAAGATTAAGTTTGATAAACCTATTTATGTAGGGGCTGTGATATTGGAATTGGCCAAATTACATATGTTAACATTGTATTATGAGGTGCTGAAACCTTTTTATGGTGATCGTGTAAAATTATTGTACATGGACACGGATAGTTTTATTCTTGATATTCAAACAGAAGATGTTTATCAAGATATGTCACAGCCTGAATTGTTTCAATACTTTGATACCAGTGAACATACAAGAATTCAACACCACCACAACAAAAAGGTGCCTGGCAAGTTAAAAGATGAGACACTTGGTGATGTTATTGTGGAATTTGCTGGGTTAAGTGCCAAGATGTACAGTTTTAAAACATGTAGTGCTGTTGTCAAAAAAGCCAAGGGCATTGGCAGAGTAACTGTTGAAAAAGATCTCCAATTTGAAGATTATAAAAATTGCATCAAATCCCAGAATTCAATCAGAACATCAGAAAATAGAATTCAGAGTGAGAATCACTTGCTGACTAGCAATATTGTAACAAAAGTGGCTCTGGACCCACATGATGACAAGAGATGCATTTTATCATGTAACATACATACTTTACCATGGGGGCATTGTGATTTGAAAAGTGGCAAACAATGCCCAATTACAGAGCATGATTTGAAATAAATAAACATGCCTATGAACTTATTTGGGTTCAAAAAACAGGCTATTATGGACCTGCCCACACCACAACCCTCTCCTGATTTTCAATCTGTAATGTCTAAACTGAGTGGCTTGTTAATTATTCATCTGAACAGCATACTTACAGATAATGATGAAGAAACAGGCAAGACATTGTACATATTTAACAATAATTTAAATCATTACCAATTACCTGTAGGTGGGCAATTGCAATTTATTACAACCCCTGAGGGTGATGTCAAGATTTCAGTAGGGAGAAATATTTATAGAATTAAGCACTCAAACATGATTTCTGGCACTGTATATACTGTTTCTGCTGGTGACTGCTTATATATTGAGGTCCCTGGATCCTATGACAAGCTTATACCCTTTTTTATAGAATTAAGAATCAGATACTCTATAATAAATAACCATTAAAAGAAAATGCCTAATGATATATTTGGCCATACAAGACATGAAGATCACAGTGATGAGATTCTGATGCTTGATGTCAGAGTCAAGAAATTAAGAAGTGATTTACAAGCTTTACAAACCACACTCAATGCCAGTCTTCAATTAGAAATTACAAATTTGCAATCACAATGCATGGACCCTCTTCTTAAAATTGATTCAGAACTCAAAGTGCTGCTTCAGAAATATACTGACTTGGCAACATTAGATAATTTTCAAAGTTTAGAAGAAGCTGTAGCAGCTCTTCAAGCCAAATTTAAGACCCAGGCTACCAACTCTGAGCAATTGAAACAGCAATTGGAAGAGCAGATAAATAATGTCCAGGCACAGCTTCAAACAATTGTCAAAGGCATAAAATCACAAGAAGATTTTGATCTAGTGATTTCCACTCTAAAAGAACAGATTCAATCACTCCAAATACCTAATCTGGACCCTCTGAACAATGCCATAGCCGAGGTTAAAGAAAAAATTGAGACACTTGAAAATTTTATGAACAATTTGCCATCTTCTGATGCTTTGAATGCAATAACTCGGAGTGTAGCCAACATTAAGCTGCAACTTGAAACATATGAAGATTTTGGAAAAATTCAAAGTACCATAACCCATCTTGAAGGTACCATAGCAGCAGTGCAAAGTGATTTGGCAAATGTACAAGAAACTCGCCTGCCCGGTATTGTAGACACACTTGTCAGTGTCCAGCAACAAATCACAAAGCTTGAAAACCTCAACACTGAATCTGAGCTATCTCATTTTCATCACTTGATCGATGATATCCAAACAAAACTTGAAATTTTACAACAATCAACACCCACTCAGGCAGATATAGCCCTGCTCCAAAATGCTATGCAAAATGTGGCTGATGCTTCTGAATTAAACAATGTAAAATTGGCACTTGAATCTTTGCAAAATACTGTTTCAAATCTTCCTACATCACAGGAACTTAAAAATATTAAGAGAGCAGTGAATCGCATATTGAAATCAGAAGATATCAAGAATATCCAAGCAGAGATCAAACAACTCACTCAGACAGTGGCCACTCTTCCAACAAATCAACATATTAATGAACTGCATGCCCTGTTTGAGGATATCAGAAGACAAGTTCATGATCTTACTGCTCAAAATTCAAAATTGGCAGTTGTTGAAAATTTACAACAAATTGTAGCTAATATCAAGCAACAGCTAGGGACCATGGAATCCAATCAAGCAAATGCTCTGTCTGTTTTTGCCACCCAGCTTCAAGAGATTGTGCAGCAATACAAGAAACTTATTGTGGACATAAAAATCAAGCCAGGCCACGATGATGTTGTTAGGACCATCAATGAGCATCTTGAATCTGTAACAAGCAGATTGCTTACAGCAGAAAAGGAAATAACAGGCATAATCGAGAATCCAAAACATACAGTAATTCTTGAATTGTACAGCATCCCCAACAAAGAATATGATTCTCCATTTACACCAGGTGGCAAAATATATATGCTGTCCCCTGCACAATTTTATTACCAGTTTTTTGTTGGGGGCACACTTAGACCAATCAAGATCAAATATTGGCTTCAACCACAGGCACACCACTACCCCACCTTATCAATAACAAATGCTGACAACAAACCAAAAATCACCAGTGTAGAGTTAGAGGATTTTACAGACCCCAATACATTAGAAACAGCCTATGTTGAAGATGATGGCACTCTGGAATTTAAAATACAAATAGGGGACAAATTATATTTAGAAAATCCTGCAGTCTCAGCTGCTGAACACCCCATAGTTGCAATATTCTTGTTTACATATTATGTCTAGACAAATTATTGTTGATGAATTACACAGACAGGCCCGACATCATTTTAAGAGACTCCCAGTAGTCACAAAGGGCATAGATGATTTATGGCAAAGCGACTTGATTGAGTTGTCAAGTGGGCAGTTGAAAAACTTAGACAAAATCAACAAGGGCTACAAGTATCTACTTACTGTCATAGACACATTTTCAAAATTTGCCTGGGCTGTGCCACTCAAATCCAAGACTGGAAAATGTGTTACAGAAGCCATCAGGACAATCATCAATCAGAGTGGAAGATCACCGCGCTATTTGCAAACAGATAATGGCAAAGAATTTTATAATTCAGTGTTTCAACAATTTATTAAAAGCCAGGCAATAAAACATTACTCGAGTTACAGTGATCTCAAAGCCTCAATTGTAGAGAGATTCAACAGAACCTTAAAAAATCTTATGTATAAACAATTTACACTTCAAGGTAATTATAAATGGCTTAATATTCTTCCAGAACTTCTACATAAATATAACAACTCAGTCCATTCCACAATCAACATGAAACCCTCTGAAGTAACTTCATCTGATGAGCAAAAATTGATCAGGACTGTTTATTATCCTAGATACCAGCCAACAACAAGAAAAGCCAAATACAAGGTGGGTGATCAAGTAAGAATCAGCAAATATAAGCACTTATTCAAAAGAGGCTTTACAAGAAACTGGAGCACCGAATTATTTACAGTGGTTCAAGTTAAACCCGGGACCCTTAACACATATATAATAAAAGATCACCGAGGAGAAATTCTCAAAGGCAGGTTCTATGAACAAGAGCTCAGCAAAACTAAACAGCCTGACACATATCTCATAGAAAAAATCATCCGCAGAAAAGGCAACAAGTTACTTGTCAAATGGCTGGGTCATCCGGAAAACAGCTGGATCGATGCAAACAAAGTGATAATATGAGCACCTGGGATGTTATAAAAAGGCTGCCAGAACCTGAACAACAGAATAAGAGAAATGGCAACTTGCTGCCTGAAAATATTAGATGTCTTATTGTTGGGCCATCTGCTTGTGGTAAAACTACACTAATGGTTGATAATTTTTTATTGGCACCCAACTGGTTAGACTGGAAAAACAGGCACTTGTATATCTTCTCTAAGAGCTTGGAACAATTAAAATATCAGCAGCTGATGAAGCTATATGATGGATTGGATATTGCTACTTTTGAACCAGATGTTAAGCCACTTCATGAATGTCTCGATAATTCTGTTGTTGTGTTTGATGACGTTATACTGGATAATCAAAACAAGGTTAGAAATTTCTTTACACAGGGCCGGCACAAAAACATTGATTGCTTCTACCTGGCACAGACTTTTTCAAAAATACCGAAGCAGCTGATCCGAGACAACAGCAATTTTATATGTGTGTTTCATCAAGATCATACCAACCTCAAACACATACATGATGAATATGTAGGTGGGGACTTGAGCTACAATGATTTTTCCAAGTTTTGCAGCAGGTGCTGGAACCAAGACAGTTTTGGGTTTGTCACAATTGATATGACAAGAACACCCAATAGTGGCAAATACAGAAATAAAATCAACGATTTTCTAGACGTTGAAACATATATAAATAACCATGAAACGACCAGTCTTTGATGATCTTAAGTTAAGAGATTATCTTGTAAAAAGATTTAAGGGATGGAAATCAGAGAACCGAGGAATTTATGAAAAACACAAACAAACAGAACAGCCTGTAATTGATGCTATTAATAATTTAGGTAAGAATATCAAAACTGTTACAGAGCAAAATCAAGATTTGATCACAGAGCTTGTGCCTGTAGCTGCTAGGAACATATTAGATTATCCATTCACCCCACTTTCCAGTATTCATACACCTAGTCCTGTTGCTCCTCGAAGAATTGAAGCTACTCAGGATCCTATTGAATTGGGTCTTCTTGCTCAAAAATATTTAACCACACCTAAAGACAACAAAGATGAGGTGTTTGGCTTATATGCCGACACAGAGCTTGACGGGAGCATCATTCATAGAATTGGCAATTTCAGAGTAACATTTATGGGAGATGATATAATTGTATATTCAGAATCTCGTCTCGGAGAAAAAGGTGCTTTTGTTAAGTACACCGGCACACCTGGGTTGTGGGAACTGATAACTAGGAAGAGGCCTGGCAGCTATACAGATCAAGATTATGAGCACTACAAAGAAATATTAATAAAATCAGATGCTCTATACCAGAACAATGATCCCACACAAAAAAGAGTCAAGTCTAGCAGTGGGGCAAAATACAACAATTTAATCAAGCCCATATGGTCACAGATCAAGACTGGCAGTGGAATCAAACAGTACAACACCCTGCCTAAAGAATTTGTGTGGGTTGATGATGTCAGGAAACTTGTAGATAGGTTATTGGTGATAGCTGGGGAGGAAAATGCTGGCAACCACAATTTTTACAATGAAAAGGTTGGAATTATGGACATGATAAGCACAAAATTGTCTAATTTTATAGTGAATGACCCTAAGGGGATTGGATATCTCATAAAAATTATTAATACTCTACCACCTAAATTTTGGAATGTCTCTGAGGGTCGGGGACTGGTTAATGACATTATAAACAAGCTGCCATTTGAACTACACATTCCAGGCTATCAGTATTGTGGTCCAGGCACAAAATTGGACCATAGATTAAACAGAGGGGATCCTGGTGTTAATCCTCTAGATGCTGCTTGTAGAGACCATGACATAGCATACAACACACATTCTGATCTTGACAAGAGACATGTTGCAGACAAGAAATTAGAAGAGGCTGCATTTGGCAGATTTGTAAGCAAAGATGCTTCTTTGAGTGAGAGAATATCAGCATTGGGAACCACTATAGCTATGAGCACCAAACAAAAACTGGGGTGGGGGCTGTGAATATGTATATAATAAACCTACGATGAAGGCCAAGGGTGTTATGTATCAAATACCTTATGCAGGTCTTAAATCTCTTAAAACTATTGACAGTCTCTTGACCAAAAAGCAGCGGAAGAAAAAAAGCTCTTGTCTTGCAAAGGGACATGGTATGAAATTGTTGCTTAGTACCCCCCAATTAAAAAAATTACAGCAACCAAGAAAAAAATCACATGTGGGTGGATTTATATTTACCATCCCTGCCATCTTAGCTGCTCTCGGGGCTGTGGGGAGCTTGGCTGGGGGATCAGCAGCCATAGCAAAAACAGTAATAGATGCCAAGAAAAATAGGGCAGAATTAGATGAGCAGAGGCGCCATAACCTGGCCATGGAGAAAAAAGGCAAAGGTGTTAAGAGAGCCATGAATAAGTTTAAAAAAAACAAGAGCCGCTTACAAACCAAGATATTGAAGCTTTAATCAAGCCACTGGGCATCAAAAATTTTAGAGGTGTGTACATGTCTGATTCTTTACCAGAACAACCACTCAACAAAGAGTGTGGCATTGTTAATTTGGATGAGTACAAAAATCAGGGCACTCACTGGATCTGTTATCTTAAATATTTAAAAGATGAGGCATTTGTGTTTGATTCATTTGGAGGTGTTCCTCCTGAAAATTTAGTACAATATCTAAAATCAGCTAATCTTTATTACAATAATGCCCGTGTTCAAAACTTCAAAGATGTTAATTGTGGACATCTGTGTTTGTCTGTTCTCAGATATATGTCTCAAATAAATAAACCATCAATTGAAAATTTTCAAAAGGCCTTGTGGTATTTGAAACATCATGGGGGTATTCCATCTCACCAGCCAAAATTCAATATTGAAACTCAAATTGCATGATGACATAGTGTATCCCAAAACAATAGCTCTCAGAGCATTTTACGGCATGTACTTGATACCTAATATTACGCACCACAACAACAAAATTGCAGTAGGGGATCAAAAAATTGTCATCACTCCAGGGCAATATAATCTGTCCACTCTAAATGCTCAGTTACCCAGAGGTGTGGTGTTAAGTCAAAATTCTGTCACTCACAGAGTAGAGATTGTATCTGCCACAGAAACAGTGAATCTGGGTACTATAGGAGAGCTGTTAGGATTTGAGAACAACACAAAACTCGAACCGGCCATCAAACACACTGCTATGAATATACCTAAATTCTTAGCCATAGAGACTCTGAATATTCACTGTAATGTGGCCGAGGGTATGATCACCAAATCAAATGGCATAGGCACTCACAAACAAACCGGCATCATTGCAACTTTCAAACCTAATTCCGAATTCATGGAGCCAATCATCTACAATCCATCCCCAACGTTATATTTTCCTGTGTGCCACAACAGAATAGATTATATTGAATTGATGGTCACTAATGAAAAAGAAGAATTAGTTGATTTTGCTGGAGCCACAACAACTGCAATCATAGAGATTAACATTTAAATAAAAATACATACAATGGAAAATATTGAGAGTTATGAGCTACAATCATTCCCCCCAAACAGGAGGACATTTGCAAATTTAAATCAACCCAACACAGAGATTGAGGTTGATCTTGATGTAGGGGATGGCTTTATACACCCCCACAGAGCAGATCTATACATCAAATTTGATGTTGTAAAGCTCGATGGTACAGATTATCCGGCAAATGCAAATATAAGATTGGTCGATAATTTTGTGCGCATCTGTTCTCTGAAATTGAGATCAGAAAGCATGGCGTTGTTATAAACAGAATAGATTATCCCGGCATTACCTCCACGGCTTTGGCCACTCTAAAATTATCCAAGACCGAAGCTTCATACTACAAAATAGGCGGATTTGAGGCTGGTGATAAGATATTAACCAAGAACCACACAGTGCTGTTCCCCATGCGCCTGTTGCCAGGATTCTTCTCAGATTACAAAGATATTATGTGGAAGGGTGGTTTAAGAATCACATTTAGAAGAGCTGCCAATGATAATAATGCTTTGATGAGGTACAGCACATTAAACCCTACAGGGGAAGCTATGCCTAATACCTTACCAGATGCAGGCAAGTGCATTATTCAGACTATGGAGCTAAGAATCCCTGTTGTTGAATATGAGGCCAGTTACGCTCTTAAATACAAAGCAGATATAATAAAAAATCCACAGATTCCTCTGCAATTTTACACATATCAATGTGTACAGAAGCCTGCATCTGGCACATATTATGAGTTTGATGCTACAAATTCATTCTCCAGCATACAATACGACATGCCTGATTTTGTGGTGGTACTGTTTCAGACTGGGAGACACAACAATCAGGAAAAAAATTCAAGTAAATTTGATAACTGCAACATCAAAAACATATATCTTAAAAATGGCAGAAATGAGGTCTTTCCTAGAGAAAATTATAATTTAGACATGTCCAAGGATGATTTCCTCAAATTATATGAGGCATTTTCGGCATTCAAACGGGTCACTACTGGCAGTACTGACATGTATTACACACCAGATGAATTCAAAGCACGGAGACCCATGTTTGTCATCAACACTTCAAAAAGGAAACAAGTTGTGGTGAATGACAGGACAAACATTAAAATTATCTGTGAATTCCACGAGGCTTTACCTGAAGACACCATATGTAGTGTCATTCTCATAGGTGAAAAATCATATGTTTATGACGTAAGAAATGAGAGAGTCACGGAGCAATTCTAGAAGAATTACATTGTTTTAATATTAGATAAACAAATTGAAGCTGGTATCCAATTGAACTTAAACCAGAAATAAATATGTATGTGTGTGTGTGTGTGTGTGTGTGTGTTAATACGTTTGGCGTAGTTTTAGGTGTGGTCAAAAAAAATATCAAGAGGTGCATATTTTTGACAGGTTTATGGACAACAATCTCACAGAAGTGCCTTTTGTAAGTGTAGGCACTTCAATCTGAGGGGGGTCATACTTTCTCAGAAAATTCTCGAGGGCATTTTGACAAAAATCTTGGATTAGGCAGGGTTCCACACTTGAGCAAAAAGCTCATATGGGCATGTTGAGCTTGTTTTAAGTATAAGCAAATCTACTTAAGGGGGGTTCATACTTTCCGGTCCTGTCCCCCCTACATTTTTCTAACTTTACAAAATATTTCCTATTTAATATGCTGTTGCAACTTACATTTGAAACTTCTTTCGTGTAATATTCATTTTGTTGCAGCCCACCTCCCCCGTAGCGGAGTGGTTAGAACATCGCGCTACGACGGCAGAGGACCCGGGCTTGAATCCCGGCCTGGGTATGGATATTTGTGAATGTCCGTTCAATCCTCCGTTCTTTCACGTGTCGCCAAAATAGAAAAACGCAAATACAATCTATACTTGGACTCCCTTTTCGGTTGCCGTGTTGTTGTGGATCCCTCGCTGTTCTTTTGTTTTCAATCCAGCGCGTCGTTAGGTAGTAATATACAGGTGGGTCCATTATACTTGTTTCGGCGATTTGAAGTGTGACGTCAGCAGGAGTAGGTTATTACGTACTTTTGAATATCAAATTCAATTAACGGTTTCACCCTATTAATGTTGTCTTATATATTTAATATTATTTTCTATTTTTTTATTTTATTTTCTACCTATTAAAAAGAAATTGTATCGATAATGATGCATGATTTTTATATGAAGTTCACTCACAAATGAACCAACATGTCCTGATCAAGACTCGAACCTTTAAACTACAATTTCGCCCGACCCTGTGGCCGAGTGGTTAGCACATCGCGCTGCGACGCCAAGGGTCCCGGGTTCGAATCCCATTCGGGCTTGGTTGTTTGTGAATGTCCATTCATCAATTTCATCATTTCATCACTCATCCCCATCTTCGCAAATTAGCCAAGAGGCACAAAACGCGAAGTAAAATAAAATAATCAATCAATCAATCAATCAATCAATTTAAATTACAATTTCGAAATCGCGAGTCGACCACTCAACCAACCGAAGCGACTGCCAGAGGCAGTGGCGGCGATTGGGTTCCAAAATTAGGGGACAAGGTGTAAAAAGTGGGGGTGGGGGCAAGGACAATTTACTTTCCCTTGGTACATAAGATTTAGCATAGTGCGGGGACAAAAGTTGGAAAAAGTGGGTGGGGGCAACTACACCCCTAATCGACGCCACTGGTCAGAGGCTTTTTCGAGTCCCTTACATCTACCTCATAGTGCTGATGGAACCAGTTGGCTGTTGCCTCAAACATGGCCTAAAGAAATACGTAGAAAGGTAAACTGAAGTGACATCCATCCCAGTCACTAATGATTCCGTCCATGATATCTGAAATCGTATCCAAGTTAAACGATTTATGCTGAGCCCTGAATGTCTATGGTACAGTGATTCGGACCCATTTTCAACTCTATATCAAGTCCCAATTAACCCCGATTAGTGGCTCTAATCGGTTTGGCGTCTGACTGCCACAAGGGATACAAGAGTTTTATTCCCGGTGTGGGGGATCTAAAGTAGGATTATTTTCCGGCCTCGTCACCGAATTAAGCGGCTCTGGGGGCTAACCAGCTTCAAATCAGTGTGTACCTGGAGGCAAACCTACAGGTTAAAGGCGGCGCTGGTACTGATCACACCACCTCCAAAATGGCCGAGATCGAGAATGTGTGGAACCCTAACCCAGTTCCCCTGAATGTGGCACGTTGCAGTATGCACGGGGAAGTTACCTTTACGTTACAAAATCCTTTCAACTAGACAGAGATACGAATAGAGGGTCTGTTAAAAAGGTTGTTATGTATTATTACAGTATAACTTAATTCCAGTCGGGAAGGACGCGACGCCTTGTAAAAAATGAGTACCAGGTACGATTCCTGGCGAGACACATTGAACCGTGATTTGAATCCGACATTTGAGAATAAAGTGAATTTGAAACCAATTTGGCTAATCAGAAAGACTAATCCCAGAATCACGTAAAGATTTCTCAAAATTGTAAGGGCAATTACGCTGTAAATGTATGGGAATTACACATCTATTTATTAATTCTATAATATAACACATGGGGAAAAAATATAAGGACAGATAGAAGAGGGAGAGAGAAGGGTGGAACAGAGAACACTGGAAGCTACGAATCGTGATTCCGTGGCGACGTCTTGTCCGAATCGAATAACCGTTGCTAGAGGCTTAACGAGTTCGTATTTGAGAGATAGTTTGATAAGGTCCCATCTGCTGCAGCCTGACTAAGCTTTTCCGTTGTTTGGTGTAGTCACTTCAGGCCACTGGCGTACGCACAAGGAGGGGGGCTAAATGGGCTACAACCCCGATATTTTTATAAAATAAACAAATGAGAGCAGAAAAGTCGGGAAACCCTCTATTAAAATAATCCCCGATAACCATTGTTGTCTTTGAATAACTTTTAAAACGAAGGTTTAAAATCGTATTTGGAGCTCATATCTGATAAAAAAAGGGGACATTATCGAAATTGACTTACAGCGATGTAGCTTATTCTATGATCCAACAAAAGATATCATCTCTGAACCAGCGTTCATATTCAGCTGTAGACATTGGAACAATTTTGATATAATTCACATAAACTTTGAGTGACGTGGCAATGTGTTGTGGAGTTTCTTTGTAGTTGCGAAGATTTTTAACTACTGACGCACACATCCTTTCGCTTACAAAGTTTGCCTGACATCTCACACACCTTCACAATTATCTAAATACCATGTATTTGCGTTTTATGGGACTGTATGCGAAAATATACCTGAGTATTCAAACCGGCTATTCATATTATTCACCAAAGAAGAAAATGCTTTGGAACATGGTTATCCTTAACTCCGAAACTATCGTCCTTCAAGGTGAATCACTTGCTTTCAATGCTTAAAGAGTAGCCATCTCTAAATATCTAAGAAACTGAACTGACGAGACGGAACTGAACGGTTCCAGATAATCACGAACCGGAAGCCTTTCCGGTCGGCTACGGTCCATTTCGAGCCCTGACCAGACCTTATGCTTCGTCTGTGTTTGTAAAATAACAATGTACGTGTAAATATTTTGTGCCAAACTTCCTTTGTTTTCGTTTTCGTAATCGGTGTAAAATGGGCGCACAGTACTGTAGGTACTAGGTAAATAAACAAATAATGTGGTGTCCTGAACTACGTTATTTGGGCTAAATGTATTTTACCAGTACTGTATGAAAGACGGAATTGTCCATTTCCATCATCAAACTGTGCGCAAGGGCAGGAAACAATAAACTGAGAAAAGAAGAGCGCGTCCAAAAGCAAGGCGCTTTGAATTCCAGAGGTTAGGTTACGATGAACAGAAATGTATAGCTTACACTACGTACAACACGGGTTAAAATATTGAAATAATATATATTAGTATTTTAAACGTAATAGTTTTGTAAGACAGTAAATAAATTCTCAAGTCCGACTTCACAACCCACCAAACACCCCCTCGGGTCCCAGCTGTGAGTCGGGCCCCATAGGTTGAGAAACGATGCGATCCAATGCCTTATTCCCCTTAGCATTTGAGTCGGACAGAAACAAGTTTGGGAAGAATGCTTCTGAAAGCTGTGTCAGTGTATGGCTCCTGGAAGTCTGGAGAAGGGTCGGCGAAGAGTAGGAATCAAGGAAGGAGAAAGATAACGTTTGCTTCCACAAATTAAACTTGCAGTCAGTGGCGTGCTCGAGGGGGGGTTAGTGGCGGTTATAACCCCCCGTTTGGCCCAGCATTCCTAAAAGAAAAATGTCAAAGGTAGGAAAATATGACAAAATGAGGGCAGACTGCCAAGACAAAGTATACGTAACCCCTCTTTTTGTAAACTCCTGGGCACGCCACTGCTTCTAGTACTATAAATGTTGTGAGGTTGAAAAGTTTGTACTTCGCTAAAGTAAGTTATTGCCACAGCCAGTTCCTGACGTGCACTTCTTCTCTGAAGTGACAATGGAAACTGTTTGAGGAAATCTAATAAAACAGAGGAAAGTCAAAATTGTACTACAAATAACTAAGTTGGTACTTTCTTCATCATTCCTTGGCACTTTCTATTTCTTTTCAACTGATAGCTGCACTGAGTTCACGATTCGAAGAGAAATGTACAAGAACCAGATAAGTATTTATTATTGCCCACACTGATTGATTTGATGGCACCCAAGAAATGTCAAACATTTCGTTAATTTCCATCATTGTTGTTTCTACTGCTTGACCACTCTAGAACAGATCCTTTTATTTTTTTCTGTTTTGACTGAACATAAAATAAAGTGCATCCATAAAATATTTAGGGTGCAATGGCTATCTTTCTTAAAAACATCTTGAAGAGCAAGCTCGAAATTATGACTCAAACAGTGAATGACTGTCATGTCATTCAAAGTACACGTTCAGAGGAGGAAATTTTCTTCCCATGGTTGGGAATGAAAATGTAAATGTAGAGGAGGGCATGGGGAAAATAGAGGGGGGAATCCCCGGTTCACCCCTTCATTTGGATACTGCTTCATCCATCCGAACCTTTTATCATTCACCTTAGTAGTGGTATTTGACCTACAACCAGGGCGAGAAAGTATGAACCCCCCTCTGGCAGATTTGTCTACACTTAAAAGAGGCTCAACATGCCCATATGAGCTTTTTGCTCAAGTGTGGAACCCTGCCTAATCCAAGATTTTTGTGAAAATGCCCTCGGGAATTTCCTGAGAAAGTATGACCCCCTCAGATTGATTTGTCTACACTCACAGAAGGTACTTCTGTGAGATTGTTGTCCATAATTCTGTCAAAAATATGCCCCTCCTCATATTTTTTGATCACACCTGAAACTACGCCAAACGTATTAACACACACCCACACCCACCCACACCCACCCACGCATATTTACTTCCGGTCCACTTCCGGTCCACTTCCGGTTTACTTCCGGTCCACTTCCGGTCCACTTCCGGTTCACTTCCGGTTTACTTCCGGTCCACTTCCGGTCCACTTCCGGTCCACTTCCGGTCCACTTTCGGTTCACTTCCGGTTCACTTCCGGTTTGCCTACTTCCGGTCCACTTGTGGCCAAGTTGTGGCCTATTTCTGATATTTTCATCCAGCATAAAGTTTTGAATTGAATCCCAGGAAATTGTATATAAATACCAAAGCCAAAAATATTAAGTGTATACACACATACACACATACGCACACACACAAAGCACAGTGTTGAACCCAACTGATATTTTCATCCAGCATAAAGTTTTGAATTGAATCCCAGGAAATTGTATATAAATACCAAAGCCAAAAATATTAAGTGTATACACACATACACACATACGCACACACACAAAGCACAGTGTTGAACCCAACTGATATTTTCATCCAGCATAAAGTTTTGAATTGAATCCCAGGAAATTGTATATAAATACCAAAGCCAAAAATATTAAGTGTATACACACATACACACATACGCACACACACAAAGCACAGTGTTGAACCCAACTGATATTTTCATCCAGCATAAAGTTTTGAATTGAATCCCAGGAAATTGTATATAAATACCAAAGCCAAAAATATTAAGTGTATACACACATACACACATACGCACACACACAAAGCACAGTGTTGAACCCAACTGATATTTTCATCCAGCATAAAGTTTTGAATTGAATCCCAGGAAATTGTATATAATAAACAACAACAAAAATGCCGAATCAAAAACATTGTAATCAATGCAATAAGAATATATCTAGCCCCAATTGGGCCAAGCACCAAAAGATTTGTAACCCAGACAAATACAGAACTCCCACAAAAATTTGCCCCAAATGCAATAGAAAATATAGCATGGAATATTTCACATATAAACATAGAGATACTTGCTCTGCACAGTCATCAACACAACCATCTACATCTGGTCTGAAAAGGAAGCATGAAGCACTTGTTAATGCTGGACCTGCAAAACAGCCACGCTATACACCACCTATCCGTAGCAGTTTTAACGGTCAATTAAGGGATCACCGGTTTGTATCAGAGCCAAGATGTGGCATTGAGAATTTCTTGAACAGTATAAATTCTGATCTCCAGGCAATTCTAAATGCACAAAATGGCTCTTATAAACTGTCTCTTAAATTGTTTGTACAATATAAGAAACCAAATGGCACAAAATTTATACATCCACACATAACAGAAACTGTACCTGTATATTCAAATGCAAATTTAGACAGAATAATAAGCAGATTGATGGATCAATTGAACATTAAACACTCTGAATTTGCAGCAAAAGAGTCAGGATGGAGCCTATGCGGCTCATCACACAAGCTCTATGCTAATATTTCTGAATTCAGCCCATTACAAGGTTCTACATATCTGCCATTACCTGCCAATATTAAAAACAAACAAGCCGTGGTTAATATAGAAAATGCCGACCAGAAATGCTTTTTATGGTGTATATTAGCTGTTTTGTTTCCAGTTTCAAGGAATCCTGAGAGAATAAGTTATTACAAACAGCATGAACATCTTTTTGACGATGCAATGGAGGGTTTGGAATATCCAATGTCTGTTCAGAATATTGATAAATTTGAAAAAAGGGCCAGGCACATCAATGGCAAACAATTATCTATTAATATATTTATTTGTTCCACTGGCAATTGCTCGATAGCACCTCTCAGAATCAGTACACTTGATGATGAATCTGCTGTTCCGATTGATCTGCTCTTAATTGAAGGGGATGATACATATCATTACACTCTGATACATAATCTTCAAGCTTTAGTGAGAACACAACTAGACAAAACTCATACAATATTCAAGTTGTGCAGAAGATGTTTAACTGTATTTGATGGTAGAAAAATGGTAAATGGGGTTTGTGAAAAAAATGCAGAAATTGCTAAAAACAAGTTAATTGAGCATCTGAAATACTGTGGCAACCATAAACCTGTTCATATGGTGATGCCCAATCCAAGTGAAAATTGCAAATTCAAAAAGTATGAAGCCTTGTTGGAACACCCAGCATATATTGTCTGTGATTTTGAATCGAACGTCAAACCTTTTGCATTCTGCAATCCCGATCCCGAGGAATCCTCAACTACACCATACCAGCTACATGAACCTTCCAGTTTTTGTTATATAGTTATACGGGATGGTGTTGTTACCAAAATAGATTCATACAAGGGACCAAATGCCATCAAAATATTTGCACATAGAATAGAAAATGAGTGCCGTGACATAGCATCTAACATCTTATTAAAATCAAAGCCCATGTTGCCTTTAACAGAGAAACAGATTGAAGATTTCAACAATACAGAAAAATGCCCGGTATGTGATTCTGAATTTTCAGATACAAATATCAAGGTGAAACACCATTCTCATACAGATGGTAAATTCTTAATGGCCCTGTGTAATAGCTGTAATATTAAGATCAAGAGACCAAGATTTATCCCCATATTTTGCCATGGAGCATCCAATTATGATTTCCATCATCTGATCAGGTACGAGGGGTTTGACAAGCAGAATTTAAATATTTTAGCTGAAAATGATGAGAAATATATATCTATTAGCAAGATAATTAAAGTTGATGGTGTTCCTATTCACATAAGATTTCTTGATTCTTACAGATTTTTATCTGCTGGCCTGGCCACACTGACCACTCAATTATCTGATGATCAATTGAAAATCACACGTGCATTGTTTCCAAATCAGGACCTGAAATTAATTAGGCGGAAGGGTGTATATCCATATGACTATGTTACAGATTTTTCTAAATTTGATGAGTGTTCTTTGCCACCACAAGAAGAGTTTTACAGCAAAATCAGAGGATCTGGAATCACTGATGAAGATTATCACCATGCTCAGTTGATGTGGAACAATTTAAAATGCAAGACATTTCGTGATTATCACATGGCATATTTGAAACTTGATGTCACCCTCTTAGCTGATATATTGCAGGCATTCAGAAAATCTTCCATGCAAAATTATAAACTGGACCCAATATATTTTTACAGTGCCCCGGGCCTAGCATGGGCCGCAACGTTTTTGAATACCAAAATGCAATTGGATCTGATCCACGATCAAGATATGTATCTGTTTATGGAGAAATGTATAAGAGGAGGGATGGTGCAATGTTCCCAGAGATATGCCAGAGCAAATAACAAGCATATTCCCAATTATGATCCAGCACGGCCATCAAATTATATACTGTATGTAGATGCCAACAGCCTGTATGGTGACGCCATGATGAAAAAACTGCCATATGCAGGGCTTGAGTGGGTTGAAAATTTCAATATTGAAGATCTTAAGAATTTTGATGACAGTGAATATGGCCTCTTCTTAGAGGTTGATCTGATAATTCCTGAAGATTTGCACAACAAATTTTCTGATCTGCCCCCAATTCCCGAGGTTCAGTGCTCACTTGGTTCTAAACAGAAGAAGCTCATGATGACTCTGGAGCCGAAACAGGGATATGTCACATATTACAAAAACCTCCAGTTCCTGATGAAACATGGTGTTCAAGTAACCAAAGTTAGAAAAGTCTTGAGGTTCAGGCACTCAGAATGGTTGAAACCATACATTGATACAAATACGGAGCTTCGAACATCTGCAAAGAGCCAATTTGATAAGGGCTTGTTTAAATTGATGGTGAATTCAGTGTATGGCAAAACTATTGAAAATGTCAGAAAACATACCAATGTTAAAATAATTACTGACCCCAGCCTGAGCAAAAAATTGGTTGCAAAGCCCAACTTCAATTACAGAAGAATTTATGATGAGCACATGGCACTTTTCAACATGATGAAAACAAAGATCAAGTTTGATAAACCTATTTATGAAGGGGCTGTGATATTGGAATCGTCCAAATTACGTATGTTAACATTCTATTATGATGTGCTGAAACCTTTTTATGGTGATCGTGTAAAATTATTGTACATGGACACGGATAGTTTTATTCTTGATATTCAGACAGAAGATGTTTATCAAGATATGTTACAGCCTGAATTGTTTCAATACTTTGATACCAGTGAACATACAAAGATTCAACACCACCACAACAAAAAGGTGCCTGGCAAATTAAAAGATGAGACACTTGGTGATGTTATTGTGGAATTTGCTGGGTTAAGTGCCAAGGTGTACAGTTTTAAAACATGTAGTGCTGTTGTCAAAAAGGCCAAGGGCGTTGGCAAAGTAACTGTGGAAAAAGATCTTGTATTTGAAGATTATAAAAATTGCATCAAATCCCAGAATTCAATCAGAACATCGGAAAATAGAATTCAGAGTGAGGATCACTTGTTGACTTCAAATATTGTAAGAAAAGTGGCCCTGGACCCACATGATGACAAGAGATGCATTTTATCATGTGGCATACATACTCTACCATGGGGGCATTGTGATTTGAAAAATGGCAATCAATGCCCAATTACAGAGCATGATTTGAAATAAATAAACATGCCCATGAACTTATTTGGGTTCAAGAAACAGGCTATTATGGACCTGCCCACACCACAACCCTCTCCTGATATGCTGTCTAAACTGAGTGGCTTGTTAATTATTCATCTGAACAGCATATTTACAGATAATGATGATGAAACAGGCAAAATATTGTACATATTTAACAATAATTTAAATCATTATCAATTACCTGTAGGAGGGCAATTGCAATTTATTACAACCCCTGAGGGTGATGTCAAGATTTCAGTAGGGAGAAATATTTACAGAATTAAGCACTCAAACATGATTTCTGGCACTGTATATACTGTTTCTGCTGGTGACTGCTTATATATTGAGGTCCCTGGATCATATGACAAGCTTATACCCTTTTTTATAGAATTAAGAATTAGATATTCAATAATAAATAACCACTAAAACAAAAATGCCTAATGATATATTTGGCCATACAAGACATGAAGATCACAGTGATGAGATTCTGATGCTTGATGTCAGAGTCAAGAAATTAAGAAGTGATTTACAAGCTTTACAAACCACACTCAATGCCAGTCTTCAATTAGAAATTACAAATTTGCAATCACAATGCATGGACCCTCTTCTTAAAATTGATTCTGAACTCAAATTGCTGCTTCAGAAATATACTGATTTGGCTACATTAGATAATTTTCAAAGTTTGGAAGAAGCTGTAGCAGCTCTTCAGGCCAGATTTAAGACCCAGGCCAACAATTCCGAGCAACTGAAACAGCAATTAGAAGAGCAAATAAATAATGTCCAGGCACAGCTCCAAACAATTGTCAAAAGCATAAAATCACAAGAAGATTTTGATCTAGTGATTTCCACTCTAAAAGAACAGATTCAGTCACTCCAAATACCTAATCTGGACCCCTTGCACAATGCCATAGCCGAGGTTAAAGAAAAAATTGAGACACTTGAAAATTTTATGAACAACTTGCCATCTTCTGATGCTTTGAATGCAATAACTCGGAGTGTAGCAAATATTAAGCTGCAACTTGAAACATATGAAGATTTTGGAAAAATTCAAAGTTCCATAACCCATCTTGAAGGTACAATAGCAGCAGTGCAAAGTGATTTGGCAAATGTACAAGAAACTCGCCTGCCCGGTATTGTAGATACACTTGTCAGTGTCCAGCAACAAATCACAAAGCTTGAAAACCTCAACACTGAATCTGAGCTATCTCATTTTCATCACTTGATAGATTATATCCAAACAAAACTTGAAATTTTACAACAATCAACACCCACTCAGGCAGATATAGCCCTGCTCCAAAATGCTATGCAAAATGTGGCTGATGCTTCTGAATTAAACAATGTGAAATTGGCACTTGAATTTTTGCAAAATACAGTATCAAATCTTAACACATCATAGGAACTTAAAAATATTAAGAGAGCAGTGAATAGGATATTGAAATCAGAAGATATCAAGAATATCCAGGCAGAAATCAAACAACTCACTCAGACAGTGGCCACTCTACCAACCAATCAACATATTAATGAACTGCATGCCCTGTTTGAGGATATCAGAAGACAGGTCCATGATCTTACTGCTCAAAATTCAAAATTGGCAGTTGTTGAAAATTTGCAACAAATTGTAGCTAATATCAAGCAACAGCTAGGGACCATGGAATCCAATCAAGCAAATGCTCTGTCTGTTTTTGCCACCCAGCTTCAAGAAATTGTGCAACAATACAAGAAACTTGTTGTGGACATAAAAATTAAGCCAGGCCATGATGATGTTGTTAGGACCATCAATGAGCACCTTGAATCTGTAACAAGCAGATTGCTTACAGCAGAAAAAGAAATAACAGGCATAATCGAGAATCCAAAACATACAGTAATTCTTGAATTGTACAGCATCCCCAACAAAGAATATGATTCACCATTTACACCAGGTGGCAAAATATATATGCTGTCCCCTGCACAATTTTATTATCAATTTTTTGTTGGGGGCACACTGAGACCAATCAAAATCAAATATTGGCATCAACCACAGGCACACCACTACCCTACCTTATCAATAACAAATGCTGAGAACAAAGTGAAAATCACCAGTGTAGAGTTAGAGGATTTTACAGATCCCAATACATTAGAAACAGCCTATACTGAAGATGATGGCTCTCTGGAATTTAAAATACAAATAGGGGACAAATTATATTTAGAAAATCCTGCAGTATCAGCTGCTGAACACCCCATAGTTGCAATATTCTTGTTTACATACTATGTCTAGACAAATTATTGTCGATGAATTACACAGACAAGCCAGACATAATTATAAGAGACTGCCAGTAGTCACAAAGGGCATAGATGATTTATGGCAGAGCGACTTGATTGAAATAGCAAGTGGGCAGCTGAAAAACTTAGACAAAATCAACAAGGGCTACAAGTATCTACTCACTGTAATAGATACATTTTCAAAATTTGCCTGGGCTGTGCCACTCAAATCCAAGACTGGAAAATGTGTTACAGAAGCCATCAGGACAATCATCAATCAGAGTGGAAGATCACCGCGCTATTTGCAAACAGATAATGGCAAAGAATTTTATAATTCTGTGTTTCAACAATTTATTAAAAGCCAGTCAATAAAACATTACTCGAGTTACAGTGATCTCAAAGCCTCAATTGTAGAGAGATTCAACAAAACCCTAAAAAATCTTATGTATAAACAATTTACACTCCAAGGTAATTATAAATGGATTAATATTCTTCCAGAACTTCTACATAAATATAACAACTCGGTCCATTCCACAATAAACATGAAACCCTCTGAAGTAACTTCATCTGATGAGCAAAATTTGATCAGGACTGTTTATTATCCTAGATACCAGCCAACAACAAGAAAGGCCAAATACAGGGTGGGTGATCAAGTAAGAATCAGCAAATATAAGCACTTATTCAAAAGAGGCTTTACAAGAAACTGGAGCACTGAATTATTTACAGTGGTTCAAGTTAAACCTGGGGCCCTTAACACATATATAATAAAGGATCACCGAGGAGAAATTCTCAAGGGCAGATTCTATGAACAAGAGCTCAGCAAAACTAAACAGCCTGACACATATCTCATAGAAAAAATCATCCGCAGAAAAGGCAACAAGTTACTTGTCAAATGGCTAGGTCATCCGGAAAACAGCTGGATCGATGCAGACAAAATAATAATATGAACACCTGGGATGTTATAAAAAGGCTGCCAGAACCTGAACAGCAGAATAAGAGAAATGGCAAGTTGCTGCCTGATAATATTAGGTGTCTTATTGTTGGGCCATCTGCTTGTGGTAAAACTACACTAATGGTTGATAATTTTTTATTGGCACCCAACTGGTTAGACTGGAAAAACAGGCACTTGTATGTCTTCTCTAAGAGCTTGGAACAATTAAAATATCAGCAGCTGATGAAGCTATATGATGGATTGGATATTGCCACTTTTGAACCAGATGTTAAGCCACTTCATGAATGTCTCGATAATTCTGTTGTTGTGTTTGATGACATTATACTGGATAATCAAAACAAGGTTAGAAATTTCTTTACACAGGGGCGACACAAAAACATTGATTGCTTCTACCTGGCACAGACTTTTTCTAAAATACCGAAGCAGCTGATCCGAGACAACAGCAATTTTATATGTGTGTTTCATCAAGATCATACCAACCTCAAACACATACATGATGAATATGTAGGTGGGGACTTGAGCTACAATGATTTTTCTAAATTTTGCAGCAGGTGCTGGAACCAGGACAGTTATGGGTTTGTCACAATTGATATGACAAGAACACCCAATAGTGGCAAATATAGAAATAAAATCAACGATTTTCTAGACGTTGAGACGTATATAAATAACCATGAAAAGGCCAATCATTGATGATCTTAAGTCAAGAGATTATCTTGTAAAAAGATTTAAGGGATGGAAATCAGAGAACCGAGGAATCTATGAAAAACACAAACAAACAGAACAGCCTGTAATTGATGCTATTAATAATTTAGGTAAGAATATCAAAACTGTTACAGAGCAAAATCAAGATTTGATCACGGAGCTTGTGCCTGTAGCTGCTAGGAACATATTAGATTATCCATTCACCCCACTTTCCAGTATTCATACACCTAGTCCTATTGCTCCTAGAAGAATTGAAGCTACTCAGGATCCTATTGAATTGGGTCTTCTTGCTCAAAAATATTTAACCACACCTAAAGACAACAAAGATCAGGTGTTTGGCTTATATGCTGACACAGAGCTTGATGGCAGCATCATACATAGAATTGGCAATTTCAGAGTAACATTTATGGGAGATGATCTGATTGTTTATTCAGAATCTCGTCTCGGAGAAAAAGGTGCTTTTGTTAAGTATCCCGGCACACCTGGGTTGTGGGAACTGATGACTAGGAAAAGGCCTGGCAGCTATACAGATCAAGATTATGAACATTACAAAGAAATATTAATAAAATCAGATGCTCTATACCAGAACAATGATCCCACACAAAAAAGAGTCAAGTCTAGCAGTGGGGCAAAATACAATAATTTAATCAAGCCCATATGGTCACAGATCAAGACTGGCAGTGGAATCAAACAATACAACACCCTGCCTAAAGAATTTGTGTGGGTAGATGATGTCAGGAAACTTGTAGATAGGTTATTGGTGATAGCTGGGGAGGAAAATGCTGGCAACCACAATTTTTACAATGAAAAGGTTGGAATTATGGACATGATAAGCACCAAATTATCTAATTTTATAGTGAATGACCCTAAGGGGATTGGATATCTCATAAAAATTATTAATACTCTGCCACCTAAATTTTGGAATATTTCTGAGGGTCGGGGCCTGGTTAATGACATTATAAACAAGCTGCCATTTGAACTACATATTCCAGGCTATCAGTATTGTGGTCCAGGCACAAAATTGGATCATAGATTAAACAGAGGTGATCCTGGTGTTAATCCCCTAGATGCTGCTTGTAGAGACCATGACATAGCATACAACACACATTCTGATCTTGACAAGAGACATGTTGCAGACAAGAAATTAGAAGAGGCTGCATTTGGTAGATTTGTAAGCAAAGATGCTTCTTTAAGTGAGAGAATATCAGCATTGGGAACCACCATAGCTATGAGCACCAAACAAAAACTGGGGTGGGGGCTGTGAATATGTATATAATAAACCTAGGATGAAGGCCAAGGGTGTTATGTATCAAATACCTTATGCAGGTCTCAAATCTCTTAAAACTATTGATAGTCTTTTAACCAAAAAGCAGCGCAAGAAAAAAAGCTCTTGTATTGCAAAGGGCCATGGTATGAAATTGTTGCTTAGCACCCCCCAATTAAAAAAATTACAGCAATCAAGAAAAAAATCACATGTAGGTGGCTTCATATTTACCATCCCTGCTATCTTAGCTGCTCTCGGGGCTGTGGGGAGCTTGGCTGGGGGATCAGCTGCCATAGCAAAAACAGTAATAGATGCCAAGAAGAATAGGGCAGAATTAGATGAGCAGAGGCGCCATAACCTGGCCATGGAGAAAAAAGGCAAAGGTGTTAAGAGAGCCATGAATAAGTTTAAAAAAAACAAGAGCCGCTTACAAACCAAGATATTGAAGCTTTAATCTAGCCACTGGGCATCAAACATTTTAGGGGTGTGTACATGTCTGATTCTTTACCGGAACAACCACTCAACAAAGAGTGTGGCATTGTTAATTTGGATAAGTACAAAAATCAGGGCACTCACTGGATTTGTTATCTTAAATATTTAAACAATGAGGCATTTGTGTTTGATTCATTTGGAGGTGTTCCACCTGAAAATTTAATAAAATATCTAAAATCACCTAATCTTTATTACAATAATGCCCGTGTTCAAAACTTCAAAGATGTTAATTGTGGACATTTGTGTTTATCTGTTCTTAGATACATGTCTCAAATAAATAAACCATCAATTGAAAATTTTCAAAAGGCCTTGTGGTATCTGAAACATCATGGGGGTATTCCATCTCACCAGCCAAAATTCAATATTGAAACTCAAATTACATGATGACATAGTGTATCCCAAAACAATAGCTCTCAGAGCATTTTACGGCATGTACTTGATCCCTAATATTACACACCACAACAACACAATTGCAGTAGGGGATCAAAAAATTGTCATCACTCCAGGGCAATATAATCTGTCAACTCTAAATGCTCAATTACCCAGAGGTGTAATGTTAAGTCAAAATTCTGTCACTCACAGAGTAGAGATTGTATCTGCTACAGAAACAGTGAATCTGGGTACTATAGGAGAGCTGTTAGGCTTTGAGAACAACACAAAACTCGAACCAGGCATCAAACACACTGCTATGAATATACCTAAATTCTTGGCCATAGAGACTCTGAATATTCACTGTAATGTGGCTGAGGGTATGATCACCAAATCAAATGGCATAGGCACTCACAAACAAACTGGCATCATTGCAACATTCAAACCTAATTCCGAATTCATGGAACCAATCATCTACAATCCATCCCCAACATTATATTTTCCTGTGTACCATAATAGAATAGATTACATTGAGTTGATGGTCACTAATGAAAAAGAAGAATTAGTTGATTTTGCTGGAGCCACAACAACTGCAATCATAGAGATTAACATTTAAATAAAAATACATACAATGGAAAATATTGAGAGTTATGAGCTACAATCATTCCCCCCAAACAGGAGGACATTTGCAAATTTAAATCAACCCAACACAGAGATTGAGGTTGATCTTGATGTAGGGGATGGCTTTATACACCCCCACAGAGCAGATCTATACATCAAATTTGATGTTGTAAAGCTCGATGGAACAGATTATCCGGCAAATTCAAATATAAGATTGGTGGACAATTTTGTGCCGCATCTTTTCTCTGAAATTGAGATCAGAAAGCATGGCGTTGTTATAAACAGAATAGATTATCCCGGCATTACCTCCACAGCTTTGGCCACTCTAAAATTATCCAAGACCGAAGCTTCTTACTACAAAATAGGGGGATTTGAAGCTGGTGATAAGATATTATCTAAAAATCACACAGTGCTGTTCCCCATGCGCCTGTTGCCAGGATTCTTCTCGGATTACAAAGATATTATGTGGAAGGGTGGGTTAAGAATTACATTTAGAAGAGCTGCCAATGATAATAATGCTTTGATGAGGTACAGCACATTAAGCTCTACAGGAGAAGCTCTGCCTAATACCCTACCTGATGAGGGCAAATGCATTATTCAGACTATGGAGTTAAGAATCCCGGTTGTTGAATATGAGGCCAGTTATGCTCTTAAATACAAAGCTGATATCCTAAAAAATCCACAGATTCCTCTGCAATTTTACACATATCAATGCGTACAGAAGCCTGCATCTGGCACATATTATGAGTTTGATGCTACAAATTCATTCTCTAGTATTCAATATGACATGCCAGATTTTGTGGTGGTACTGTTTCAGACTGGGAGACACAACAATCAGGAAAAAAATTCAAGTAAATTTGATAACTGCAACATCAAGAACATATATCTTAAAAATGGCAGAAATGAGGTATTTCCTAGAGAAAATTACAATTTAGACATGTCCAAGGATGATTTTCTTAAATTATATGAAGCTTTTTCGGCTTTCAAGCATGTCACTACACGCAATACTGACATGTACTACACACCAGATGAATTCAAAGCACGGAGACCCATGTTTGTAATCAACACTTCAAAAAGAAAACAAGTTGTGGTGAATGACAGGACAAACATTAAAATTATCTGTGAATTCCATGAGGCATTACCTGATGACACCATTTGTAGTGTTATTCTCATAGGTGAAAAATCATATGTTTATGATGTAAGAAATGAGCGGGTCACGGAGCAGTTCTAGAAGAATTATATTATCTTAATGCTAGATATGCAAATTGAGCCTGGTGCCCAATTAAACTTAAACCGGAAGTGGACCGGAAGTGGACCGGAAGTGGACCGGAAGTGGACCGGAAGTGGACCGGAAGTGGACCGGAAGTAAATATGCGTGGGTGGGTGTGGGTGTGTGTTAATACGTTTGGCGTAGTTTCAGGTGTGATCAAAAAAATATGAGGAGGGGCATATTTTTGACAGAATTATGGACAACAATCTCACAGAAGTACCTTCTGTGAGTGTAGACAAATCAATCTGAGGGGGGTCATACTTTCTCAGGAAATTCCCGAGGGCATTTTCACAAAAATCTTGGATTAGGCAGGGTTCCACACTTGAGCAAAAAGCTCATATGGGCATGTTGAGCCTGTTTTAAGTGTAGACAAATCTGCCAGAGGGGGGTTCATACTTTCTCGCCCTGGTTGTAGGTCAAATACCACTACTCACCTTCATCTTCGTGATTAGCCAAAGTAGAAGAAATGCGACGTTAAAAAAATCAAATCTATCGGACTCTACTTCAAACCCTGTTTTCTCTAACGTAGACTGTTGCACCACTACACACATCCCACTGATTACGTAGATCATTTTGCAAATTATTGTGAGTATTGTTGGCATTGTATTATTATTGTTTTCTCAAAATAGTTTGCTTGACACTCGTTAAGCAATCAAGGATTTCCTCTTATCACTGGAGAATCCCGAACGAAGGGTCATCTTTCTAGGCGGATTCCAGCTTTGGCTGCAAGTCGTTTCACTCTTCTGGCTTTAACTTTAGAAAGATCCGACCATTAAAATTCAAATCTAGAGACAGTAGGGGAGACATTATTTTCATTATTATAATGGTTCTTTCTACATTCTTAATTTTTTGAGGACGCATTTTGAGGTGTTCATGCACCACTGGCAACCACCGTGCGCACTCCTATGCCCTCACATATCAATTTTAATTTGCTTCATATGTACAGTGTCTCTCAAAAGTTTTAGGACAACGACATTTTAAACTAGGCAACCCAATTTACACAAGCCGTTGGTGGGTTGCGTGCAGAGTTAGGCTCAATTTTAGGGTTGCCACATGCACAATAGATATTTATAAAATACGCGAAAGAAATATAAACAATTATTATTGTATAAAATTATTAAAAATATCACTATTATATCGCAAATGACAAAATTCTTTCTGAAAGAAAAAAATCAGTTTTCTAGTATTTCATCGCTGATGAGTCTACAGTAAGGAAAAGAGGTGAGAGGAAACGAAGGAGAGGAGAAAGAGAAAGCGAAAGGAGAAGAGGAAAAGTAGAAGAGATAAGAGAGATAGGATAGACGAGGAGAGGAGATGTAGTGAGTAGAATGGAAAAAGATTCGAGGAGAGATGAGGAAAAAAGAACAAAGAAGAGAAAAGAGGAGGAAAACGAGAGGAGAGGAGAGGAGGAGACGAGAAGAGGGAGAGTAGAGTAAAGGAGAGAAAAAGAGAAGAACGAAAAAAGAGAGTGCAGTGGAGTCGGAAATCTAAGACAGGAAAGGAGATAAGAGGAGTGGAGAAGAGTGGGATGGAGATAAGGGAGATAAGATACGAGAAAAGTAGGGAAGGCGATATGAGATAAAAGCAGAACAGAAAGAGGGGAGAGAAGAAGGAACTGGAGAGAAGAGGTAGTTGCAGAAAATATCGTCTGAGCGTTAAGAATGGATGCATTGGTCAAATTATCGACATGAAACATTCAATAACATTTTGAAATGTATTGGAGAATATATTAGATCGGTGCGAAATGCCTTTTGGCTGATTTCAGAGCAAATTAAAATCTTCCATGTAAGATCTTTGATTTTACCTGCGATTACACCACTAAAAAAATGAACGTAATTTTTAATATTTTTAAGAATTATTCAATTTTTCTCTACTTCTCGGTTCGTTAAAATTGTGATTTTGTAATTCAATATTTCCCCTCCCCCCATCGTTAATTCCAAACTGAATCATTCCGTTTCACACGCCGTGGACAATGAACACAATGGGATGTGTCTGAAACTTACGAAAATTTTCTGCCAACGGAAGGGTTCGACCCTACGACCATCAAACTGACAAACCTGAACGGTAGTCACTACCCTACAAGCTTTCGTTCCTTAAACAAGGTAGAAGAACCGCTACACCACGCCTTTACCTTCGAATGAAACAACAATTTTTTTTAAGTATTCTGTCCCTTTAATATTGTAAATGTCGTTTGGTATACGTGTAGTTGAACTTTTACTTTAATTTTGATTTCCTTTCTTGTAGTATAACCGATATCTTCGAGAAATAATTTTCGGAGCGATTTTACAATACCGGGAGTTTCTCCATTTTGTTTGAAATTTGGCATACTCACTCAATTAGGGCTCCTAATCACGAATCTGAACTTAAAATTTGGCGCTCACGTGTCAAACTTGCAAAATAAGAGGGTCAGTCATCGCAACCGACAATGCACAATTGCTCATTATTTATCGCAAGATTTTCCGTTTCGAATACTTAAAGAACGAAATATATATATTCCTGATATTACTACCACCCTAAAATTTTTTAACTATGTTTCCTAACCGAACCTAGCCTAACCTAACCACGCACCAATGGTTCGTGGGGCTAGCGCCAATGGTCCCTGGGGCTAGCCATAATTCAGGAATTTCTATACGTGAGCGCCAAATTTTAAGTGCAGATTCGTGATTAGGAGACCCAAATTAGTAAGTATCCGAAATTTCAAACAAATTGGAGAAATTCCCTGTATTGTTAAATTATACCTAATTTTCGAAGTGATTAAAAACGAGAATATTGGTAGTTGTGAAAATGCCAGTTATTTTTTCTAACTTATTATTGTGATTAGACATTACTAATGGAAAATATCTAGAGGCTTGAACATTACAGGACGATGTTCTTTTCCTGTGATCTGTAACAGACAAAATGCTTGTTTACTGATGCATGTCTTGTGTCCAGAACAGTCTTATGAAATGTATTTGCTGTTGCGTAAGGTAACACGAAATAATTACACCGTGTGCGAACTACCAAATCTGTGCAACGTTATACGTAAACAGGCGGATAGTTTTATTCATAAAATCATGTCACATTTGACAGTATTAGTCAAGAGGGACTCTTGGGACACTGTGTTAAGGTGCTGGACTATATCCTTCTAATTTTTCTTCCTCGAAGAACAACAATTTCTAAGGAAGAGCAACAGTGATGATCTTTCTTATTTCTTTTAAATGCTTACACTTTCCTTTAATTGGGTTAAAAATAAATAAGAATATTGCTTGTATTTCTGTCATTGACGTAGACCAGAGAGAGAGAGACAGACAGACAGACAAATATTACAAAATAGTTCAAATAGTGCGAGCGCCATTAAAAAGTCATGATAATTCTATGTTGCGTACTTAGAATTATTCATACAATAAAGAACATGTCTAAGTGTGAGTTAACAAAAAAACAATAATAAAGAGACATTTTCGCATCACGATTGCAGTTACAAAAAGTCGGGACAGGGATTGAAAGTAACGCACTGTCCTGACTAAATCGGTGAATCGGACTTCTGGTAGCCTTGCATCAATGATTATAAAACTAAAACCACCCAATATTGCAGCTTGAAAACTTTTGCGCAAGAAACAGATTCATTTATGCAAGAGCAAAATTGAAATTTTTACACATTTCAAAAATCGACGATGTTATTTTCGTATTTATTTATTTATAGGTTCACATTTAAATATTTTAGGGTTCGAGGGGGTAGCATGGCCCACATGGCCACTCCTCTGGGTACTGACCTTACGTAGACAGTGGAAGAGAAATTTTGGAGAACCTTTCTCTTAAATTTAGTATTTACATTCACCTTATGCTCAGATAGATTAAACCGTTTATTGACAATCGTGAACTTTTCGTTTAATAGATAATATTTGGTTTTAGACGACGGGAGAACATTGGTCGAATTTCCTTTCCTGCTCTTTTGAGAGAATATATACTTCTACAATAGCAATCGCGTTCGGAAACCGTGAAAAAAATGACTTGGTATTCAAAGGCAGACAAGCTTGGTAGTCTAGCTTGCTCGCGATCAAAGTGACTCACTCACGCTATTCAAGGCCGCTTCTTATCGCAAAAAACTGTGGTTCGATGCACAGTGTCTACACCCAGCACGTTACAAGTGACCAGAGTCGAATTTTAAAGAGAATCTGAAGAATGGTAGATTTCATCACAGGCGGCTAGGTAGGCACCAGCTCAACATGCAATAGTTTAAGTGATAATTCCCGACAAACAAAAAACCGTATTGAATAATTATTGGGATAGTAATACGTGTATCCGCTCCTTTTTAACAATGTAAGCTTGAAGACAATCTGTATTCCATTTATTTATGTTGGCAACTTGGTCAACCGGAGGTTATTTTATCGCCTTCGATGATCGAATTGTCTGATCGATTATTTTTTGTTTACCCAGGAACATGCCGCATAGGAGATTTCCGAGACCGGGTTACGCTACTCACTCGTAGTTCCCCAATTTCTTCACGATGGTGGGTTTCTACCGGTCCCATACACAGGCCGAGAACCTAGAGAGTGAGCATAGGCGGACTCGAATCCATGCCGTCCTGCAGTCGGAGTCCAAAGCACAGCTCCTTTGACCGCACGGTCACGGAGGACGGCTTTTCTTATTTTACCTTTTGCTAATCGCGACGATGAGGATGAGTAATGAATAGAAAAATAAAGAAGGTCACGCACAAAGTAGAGGACGATCTTCAACCTCTTAGGTGACGAGTTCAAGCCCTAAATATGAGGATTTCAACCTTAGACGACCTTAATTTCAAAATTATAAACAAAATGCCTACTTACACTAAACTTCTCATCAAGGCCAAAATAGTTTGTAACTGTGAAACTACCCCTGAATACAAATTGACATTTTTTTCCATGTGAGTAAGAATTCAATGTGTGGTATACAGACATAGATGATACCTTTTGAGAAACAATTAACTGTACCCTGTCCCAGCATCTCTGGAGCAAAGCCACGCATAGCGGAAGAGAAGTGGGGAGAGGGGATCGAGTGGACAGAGCGAATCAGTGCACGCTGCTGGGAAGGCTGGTAACTGCAGTGGTTTTCCTCCCTCCACGCAATCCCATTCTTCTCACGTGTTCATCGCTGCTCAGATACTTTTTTTTTCGTTCACCTGCTCCAGAGATAAGTGGTACAGTGTGTAGTTCGCATACATGTAGCAAGTAAAGAAACTTATCCAAGAATGAAAATTCCACGTAGTTTTACAACGTTTGTTTAAGCAATGAATGACTGGAAACGGATCACACATAATTCCCTTGCCAAAATCTAGTGGTCGAAAATTAATTTCAAGACATTTCATATCTATTCACCATCGTAACGCAACTCCCATGCTGCGTTTGGGATCGAACCTAGAACCTCTAGATTTAGTTGGGTGATGTAGCTATTCCTCATTCATCTCTCAGATGGTTATCACTCGCTTGGCCTAAATGTGATAAATGCAAGAGGTTACCTTTTAAAGGAATGGCGATAGAAATTAACTTAGATTAGATATGGGTTTTATACTCTCCGTGACTGAACCGATATGGATTGGTTAAGGAAAGGATATTACTTGCCTTACAAATATATGGAGATTGTTCTTAGCTTGTCCTCTCAACTATCACTTGTCTCTTGTCACACACCATCGTCCAATAGTCGTTCCCCACTTTGCTCCTCTCTCACAATCCGTAGTCCTTACTCTCTCTCCTGTTCTCGCCAACTGCCCACACTACCTGACAATCCCAACACTCACCTCACGTTTGCCTAATTGCTTATTCTGCATTCCTTTCTCTACTTCCTGCTATCCTAAGACTTTATACTTCTTACCCAATACCTTGGGTACGATACGCCATATTCCAAGTTATAAGGAACTATTTCGTAGATGTTCATGAAACCGTTATAAAATTACAAATAAAATATATTCACAAGCTTAGATATACTAATACGAAGAAAGAAATTCAGAGTTAAATTTCAAATGCATGTGTATAAAGTAATTCTAGAAGTACAGAGCTATATCTGAGTATTTAAATTCTTTTTTGCAGATAACGTTACAATATTGAGGCGACAGAATAATTAGGAACTGTAGATCCAAGAAAACAAAGGGCGTAGTGTATTGGTTCTTGAAAGCATTGCGGTCCCACATTCGATCCTCCATACTAGATGTTCCTTAAAAAAGAATCCATTAAACAAGAGCATGGTAACATTATTTGTAATAGCAGTATATAGTAGCTACATTGTTCTGCATATGAAATTTATATATAAAAAATAAACAAATAAATGAATTGACACACGTTCAACGGGATATTTTTATATATAAGATCGTGAATTATGATACTCTAACGATAATTGTGTACTGCTTCAAAGACATTGACAAATATTAATGAAATAACTATTTATATGTGTGGCAATTCAGGACATGCTAATTTTACCCCTTTTCCCACTTGAGTTCAATGCAAGGATACCTCCGCAAATATCGAATGAAAAGTTCTCACCATGTGCAATTCTCCATTAAATGTTTTCGCCGAGTCTTACTACTTTCGTTTTCTTTGTTACAAACAATACTTGTTTGCACGTTACATGCAGGAGAGTTACATCTACATTTCACATTGGTCAGCTCCTTTTACCTGGCTTAAGGAACGAAAGCTTGTAGGGTAGTGGCTACCGTTCAGGTTTGTCAGTTTGATGGTCGTAGGTTCAAACCCCTCCGGTGGCAGAAAATTTTCGTAAGTTTTAGACACATCCCATTGTGTTCATTGTCCACGCCGTGTGAAACGGAATGATTCAGTTTGGAATTAACGATGGGGGGAGGGGAAATATTGAATTACAAAATCTCAATTTGAACGAACCGAGAAGTAGAGAAAAATTGAATAATTCATATAAATATTAAAAATTACGTTCTTTTTTTTAGTGGTGTAATCGCAGGTAAAATCAAAGATCTTACATGGAAGATTTTAATTTGCTCTGAACTCAGCCAAAAGACATTTCGCACCGATCTAATATATTCTCCAATACATTTCAAAATGTTATTGAATGTTTCATGTCGATAATTTGACCAATTCATCCATTCTTGACGCTCAGACGATATTTTCTGCAACTACCTCTTCTCTCCAGTTCCTTCTTCTCTCCCCTCTTTCTGTTCTGCTTTTATCTCATATCGCCTTCCCTACTTTTCTCGTATCTTATCTCCCTTATCTCTATCCCACTCTTCTCCACTCCTCTTATCTCCTTTCCTGTCTTAGATTTCCGACTCCACTGCACTCTCTTTTTTCGTTCTTCTCTTTTTCTCTCCTTTACTCTACTCTCCCTCTTCTCGTCTCCTCCTCTCCTCTCCTCTCGTTTTCCTCCTCTTTTCTCTTCTTTGTTCTTTTTTCCTCATCTCTCCTCGAATCTTTTTCCATTCTACTCACTACATCTCCTCTCCTCGTCTATCCTATCTCTCTTCTCTCCTCTACTTTTCCTCTCCTTCTTTCGCTTTCTCTTTCTCCTCTCCTTCGTTTCCTCTCACCTCTTTTCCTTACTGTAGACTCATCAACGATGAAATACTAGAAAACTTATTTTTTTCTTTCAGAAAGAATTTTGTCATTTGCGATATAATAGTGATATTTTTAATAATTTTATACAATAATAATTGTTTATATTTCTTTCGCGTATTTTATAAATATCTATTGTGCATGTGGCAACCCTAAAATTGAGCCTAACTCTGCACGCAACCCACCAACGGCTTGTGTAAATTGGGTTGCCTAGTTTAAAATGTCGTTGTCCTAAAACTTTTGAGAGACACTGTACAAGATGTTGTTTGAACGTGTGTTATAGACAAAAAACGTATATATATATATATATATATATATATATATATATATATATATATATATATTGGTTACTGGGACTCCCTGTTGGCGTAGTAGTAAACGTCGTCGCCTTGTAATCAAGGAGTCCCGTGTTCGATAACCATTTGAGACATAAAATGGTTCGGATCCCAGTTTAAACTGTACGTCTAGTCCCGATTAACCATACTGTATGTAAAGTGGACTTAAAACACGAACTCGATCAATCTATCAATTTGTTTACTGAAAGGTGCTATTCGGAAATGAGCAAAGAGTTTTCGTTACTTAAGAAAAATTATCGAACTTTAACCAACAAAATTATAATCGAAACGTTGTTTTATATATCTCGGCTATGACTGCCTGGAAAAGTTAAAGGACGCCACGATTGTTAATTGTCGGTCAACTCATTATATTAGCACAATAAATTCTGGGTTCGAATTCCTACGTCAGTTTCATCTGTCTTACGTGGTAAATAAATAATCAATTAGAGCAAGAGATATATAAAGATACACTAAACATATCATTTTGGGGGAAGGGGTACTGACTGAATTTACGCACAGAATCGGCAGTATTAAAAAAAGGTCGGTAGTTGCTTTGGTAATATATCAAAAGCAAAGCAAACGTTGTTATTCACTTTGTTGATTTCTGGTTAAATATTTTTTTTACTATTTCATTGTTGATAATTTTATCGGAAGAAAAAATTCTTACATTCTACAGAAGATAAATCATGTGTTAATTTCCGAATAATAGTCACCATTTTATATCATATGCATATCATTAAGATTATTCTGTTAAGCCTTGCATGTATCCTGCAGCGAAATAGGACACCTGCCAAAATACTTCATCGCAACCAAAGCAGTGGCACAAAGGTCAGGACAGTAGAAATGCATGTTCCAACGAACTTCAGTGGCTTAACCGTTATCTGTTTCACGGCGCCTGGAGTTGTCTCGCTGAGAGCTCGAGTTTCGGTTTCGCTTGTAAGTGAGTGAACACTTATATACACAAGCAACAGTGGCGTGTGCATGGGGGCAATTAGTTGGGAATACAGTAGTCCCAATATGATTCAAGTTCGCTGTATTATTAACTTCAACTGCAAATAAAGATGGCGAAAAAGTGTGAATGTTTTCTGCTATCGCAATTGTCCCCAATGGCGTAGTGGTAACGGTATCACATTTAATGGTGCGGTTCGGCGTTTGATCACCATTAGAACTTAAGCGGCTGTTTCTATTGGATGATATTCAGCCAACAACTTCCCCGACAATTGTTTGCGCGAAATCACACCCATTGCAATGATTACCGCAAACTTTTCGGAGCGTGTTGCAAACACTTTATAGACATTGCACCTTCAGTGATTGTGGCAGTGATTGAAGGTGCAAATATAACGATTATATTCTAAATGTAGTCCTGCATTTTGTTTAGTCTTTTAACAATGACAAGACTATCTATTAGACTAGATAAAACGATGTGTAGGGCCTCACACACGCTTCAATCGCGGCTAATTTGGAGGTGATTTGATGTGAACGAGAAAAAGCATAGATTCAATATTGACATATTATCTTGAGGTTTAGAGAATGATAATATATGACGTGCGTAACACTCGTGAAATAATTCGTTCCCTATTTATTATGATGATAATTTTGCAATTATTTGCAACAAAAGAGGAAATTATTCATTAAAAAATTTCTTCTTGAATTTTAATGTTAAACAGTATCAATATCTATTCATGTCACTGATTGGGAATGATCTACCAAAAGCGCGGATTTTCATAAATGACTAGCATGTGAGTCAATATGTGAAAACAACCGTCTCCTCGAATTAATAGCACGGAGTTAGTGTAGAAAGTAGATCCCCTGGTAGCAACAGATTTTTCATTTATCCTTTAGGAAAGTTCAAGTTGCTGCTTCTCTTAATAGTACATGCATGCGAAATATTGAGGACAGAGTGCTGAAAACAATTCTCCTCTCTTTCTTTGTTGCCACTAGCATTTCTAGTTTTAGATGAGAGTATTTACGTTTTGAACAAGTTTCCCCCTTCCCTTGAAGCAACAATGCGGCGAATTCACCAGTCTTTCAACAACCACCCCTTCGCCCTCTGTGATGTCTCAAACTTAAAATATATATTAGCTTCAAGTACATTAACTTGACATTTGTGTGAAAATGTAAAACAATTTACCAATTGATTTTAGGCGAGTTTAACCACAAATATTTAATTTTCGATAGTTATAACTGCGTAAGTCAGTTAACAAAGCAACACCTTTAATCCACAATCATGCAATTATAATTTATTTTATTTTAACGGTTATCCCATTTTTCATATGTCCCTGGTCATTAACAATGTGTTACACGTACATATCTGTAAGTTGGGCGGCAGAAATACAACAACCGAAAGTATAGGGGGCATACATACTATTCACCTTGAAACCACATCAAGTTGAGGTATTGATACAGATATGGTTGAATGCTCGGCGCAGACCTGAAGGCACCAATGCAAGTCTTATTCATCTTGCCACTTATATCGTGTGCGTCTCGAGAATTACTCCCGCAAGCACAAAGTATTTCAGGTCGGCTCTGTGGCTGAATGGTTAGCGTAGCGTGCAACAAAACTCGATGTCCTAGGTTCGCACCCTGGAAAACCTGTACATGAAATTCTTTTTGTTCCAACAATCTGTTTCATCAGTCATCCTAACCTTCATGTTATATGGGATATCTGCGAGAGGAATCCTTAATTTGAGGAAGACACAGCCATTTGCTGCTGTTATAAAGAGATTAATTCGACTAATATTACTTCTCGCTTTTGTCTCTTTTGGTCAATCGCTAAGATTAGGATGGAATTGATGTGAGGGCAATAACAAGAATGTATGGGCAGTACGCAACAAACAGAGTGAATCTGAGTCTAGACGTGAAAGCACCGATTGTCTGCAAAATGTAGCCCATCAGAGCGGGATATATAGAATTTGGACTATCCTCTAATTTGGGAACTGTAGACATTTTTATTAATAATTTGTTCTCATGGTACTTCATTTTCACTAACTACATCGTGCTTTGTACTAATAACACTTGTAAAGTTCAAAACATTGATACATCTGATTAAAAATTACTCATTAAACTTCGTTTTCCTTTGAAACAGCCACTTTTTCGCCAGACAACACAAATACCGCACACGCACTAAAGGAAAACGAATCAACACTACATTATGGTAGCCACACTGCACGCGAACCGGTAAACCGGTAAACAATGATGTTGATTTTGGTCGCAAATATCCCCCCAATTGACTTTTATTTGTTGGCATTCAAAATGTTTACATTTGTTTTTTCGAGGAACAATTACTTATATTCGAACAATAGAGTTGTACATACTGTTTGTATGATCTAGGTGACGTTTGAAAATAGGCCATGGTGAAGGTACTTATTTAATTGCTAGATAGTCCTTCGTTAACGAAATAATCAAGTAAAAGGATTTGGCATGTTTCAATTTGCCATGGTTTTCACTTCTGCCCCTTCGGCATCTCATTTTTGTCTGGCCCTTGGTTATAGCCTAGGATAGCCTAATGGCAACCCCCCTTCCTCCCTGAGTCCAGGACGTGGAAGAGAGGTTGACATTTAGGCTCTTGCAGGAAAGCCATGCATTACACCCCGCTTCTGTTATCGTTATTTAAGGAACCCTCTCCATTTTATTTGCGGGCAGTATTCCCCACGCTTTGAGTGCCGTACTCACAAATGAAGTAAAGGGATGTGAACATAAGGGGGTTATAAAGGAGTCCCGGGTTCGAATCCCGGTGGAAGCACAAGTGGTTCGGATTCCACTTTAAACTGTAGGTCCAGTCCCGATTAGCCTTACTGTGCATAAAGTGGACTTCAAACAACAAATAAAATAAAATAAAATCATAAGGGGGTTATCAGATATTTCTTACCACTCCAAGATCATGCCATATTTTCCTAAATTTGATTCTTATTTTATTTTAAGGAAAGTTGAGCAAAAATAAGACTACCTAGCTCTAAAACTCCTTCTAAATACGCCACTGTTCTTAACTTTACAGCTGACATATCATAACACCCATCTATCACCCAGTAACAGAATTCACGTGAAACACAATAATAGCATGTTTTGTTAATATTTTCTCGCCAATCTTATATAAAATTAATCATCTCCATAACAGTTACGATGAAAAAACTCCGTGGCGAAACGGCCTTGAATAATAAAGGAGTAGTATAAAAGTATATAGGGGAAGGACAGAATTTTTCAGAAAGGAAGAGCCCCTCTCATGCAGATTTGGCTATACTTAAAACTTGCTCAACATGCCCATATGAGTTTTTTGCTCTAGTGTGGAACTCTGCCTAACCCAAGGATTTTTCAGAAAAGAAGAGCTCTTCTCATGCAGATTTGCTACACTTAAAACTTGCTCAACATGTTCATATGAGTTTTTTGCTCTAGTGTAGCACCCTGCCTAACCCAAGGATTTTGTAAAAATGCCCTCGGGAATTTTTCAGAAAAAAAAGAGCTCCCCTCAGATTGATTTGCCCACACTTACAAAAGTTGCATCAGCCAGATTTTTGTCCATAAACTTGTCAAAAATTGATATTTTTTTGGCTACACCTGAAATTAAGCAAAACACCCACACACACACATATATACCCACACATACCCCCCCCTCACACACACACACATATACACACATATACACCCATACACACACACATGCAATGCAAGAGCTCTTGCATCATGCTGTGCAACAAATTATTATTCAGCAACAAATTATGATGCAAGAGCTATTGAATCATGCTGTGCAACAAATTATTATCCAATGCAACAAATTATTAGCCATGTATTGTTTTTTAATTGCTTAATTATGATATAATATGATGATGTGTTATATTTTGATTGGTTTATTTGTTTCAGAAGTTTTAATTTGTGCTTAGGGTATATAAAGAGATTTTGCATTGCATCAGCCAGTATTGTGAGAGTGGCTGAGGGGAGCAGATGTGTTGTTACAGTCCTTCTCATACTTACAGGCCTGTTTGTTTTAATTTATATTTCTGGTATATTGAACAATATTTTGCCTGACATCCAGCTTGTTTATTGTAATCCACTCATATTTAGGGTCAGGCTTATATCTCTCCCAGCCTGTTATACAAAAAATCAATACATAACAAGGCTATTCTAGACATGCATGTCCGTGCAGGTATTTGCGGAGGGTCAGTTTAGATCAATATTTCTACTTGTGGGCTATTGGCCTTACAACCTGTCATAAGATAGGCATAGAGTTTTGATTTAAAACCCAAAAAATTATATAATAAAACCGAGGATAAAAATTAATAATAATATTAATAATATTAATATTAAGTATATACACTAAATATACAAATCACACAGCTGAACCTAACTGATATTTTTATTAAGTATAAAGTTTTGAATTGAAGCCCAGAAAATCTTATATAATAAACAACAAGAAAAATGCCAAAACAAAAATATTGTGACCAATGCAATAAAAATATATTTAGCTCTAATTGGGCCAGACACCAAAAGATTTGTAACCCAGACAAATGCAGAACTCCCACAAAAATATGCCCCAAATGCCATAGAAAATTTAACATGCAATACTTCACATATACACATAAAGATACTTGCTCTGCACAGTTATCAACATTGCCCCCACAACCATCTACATCTGGTCTGAAAAGGAAGCATGAAACACCTGTTAATGCTTCACCTGCAAAGCAGCCACGCTATGAACCTATCCATAGCAGTTTTAATACCCAATTAAGAGATAATCGGTTTGTATCAGAGCCAAGATGTGGCATTGAGAATTTTTTGAACAGTATAAATTCTGATCTGCAGGCAATTCTAAATGCACAAAATGGCTCTTATAAGCTATCCCTCAAATTGTTTACACAATATAAGAAGCCAAATGGCACAAAATTTACACAGCCCCACATAACAGAAACTGTAGCTATTTATTCAAATGCAAATTCAGACAAAATAATAAGCAGGTTGATGGATCAATTGAATATTAAACACTCTGAATTTGCTGGAAAAGAGTCTGGATGGAGCCTATGCGGTTCATCACACAAATTATATGTTAATATTTCTGAATTCAGCCCATTACAAGGATCTACATATGTGCCATTACCTGCAAATATTAAAAACAAAAAAGTTGTGGTTAATATAAAAATACCGACCAGAAATGCTTTTTGTGGTGTATTTTAGCTGCTTTGTATTCAGTTTCAAGCCATCCTGAGAGAATAACTTATTACAAACAACATGAAAATGATTTTGATGAGGCAATGGAGGGTTTAAAATATCCAATGTCTGTTCAGAATATTGATAAATTTGAAAAAAAGGCCAGGAATATCAATGGCAAACAATTATCTATTAATGTATTTATTTGTTCCACTGGCCGTGGCAATTGCTTGATAGCACCTCTCAGAATCAGTACAATTGATGATGAATCTGCTGTTCCGATTGATCTGCTCTTAATTGAAGGCGATGGCACATATCATTACACTCTGATACATAATCTTGAAGCTTTGGTGAGAACACAACTAGACAAATCCAATACAATATTTAAGTTGTGCAGAAGATGTTTAAGTGTATTTGATGGTAAAAAAATAATAAAAGGGGTTTGTAAAGTGAATGCAGAAATTGTCAAAAACAAGTTAATTGAGCATCTAAAATACTGTAAAAACCATAAACCTGTTCATATGGTGATGCCAATCCCAAGTGAAAAAGCAAAATTCAAAAAGTTTGAAGCCTTGTTGGAACACCCAGCATATATTGTCTGTGATTTTGAATCAAACCTCAAACCTCTTGCATTCTGCAATCCAGATCCTGAAGAATCTGCAATTACACCATACCAGCTACATGAACCTTCCAGCTTTTGTTATATAGTTATACGGGATGGTGTAGCTAGTGAGCCACACTTATACATGGGACCAAATGCCATCAAAGAATTTGCAGATAGAATAGAAAATGAGTGCCGTGACATAGCATCTAATATTTTATTAAAATCAAAGCCTATGTTGCCTTTAACAGATAAACAGATTGAAGATTTCAACAATGCAGAAAAATGCCCGGTATGTGATTCTGAATTTTCAGATACAAATATCAAGGTGAAACACCATTCTCATACAGATGGTAAATTCAAAATGGCCCTGTGTAATAGCTGTAATATTAAGATCAAGAGACCAAAATTTGTCCCCATATTTTGCCATGGAGCATCCAATTATGATTTTCATCATCTGATCAGGTACGAGGGGTTTGACAAGCAGAATTTAAATATTTTAGCTGAAAATGATGAGAAATATATATCTATTAGCAAAATAATTAAAGTTAATAGTGTTCCTATTCACATAAGATTTCTTGATTCTTACAGAATTTTATCGGCTAGCCTGGCTACACTGGCCACTCAATTATCTGATGATCAATTCAAAATCACATGTGCTTTGTTTCCAAATCAGGACCTGAAATTAATTAAGCGGAAGGGTGTATATCCATATGACTATGTTACAGATTTTTCTAAATTTGATGAGTGTGCTCTGCCACCACAACAAGAGTTTTACAGCAAAATCAGAGGATCTGGAATCACTGATGAAGATTATCACCATGCCCAATTGATGTGGAACAATTTAAATTGCCAGACATTTGGTGATTATCACATGGCATATTTAAAACTTGATGTCACCCTCTTAGCTGATATATTGCAGGCATTCAGAAAATCTTCCATGCAAAATTATAAACTAGATCCAATATATTTTTTCAGTGCCCCGGGCCTAGCATGGGCCGCAATGTTTTTTAACACCAAAAAGCCATTGGATCTGATCCAAGATCAAGATACGTATCTGTTTATGGAGAAATGTATAAGAGGAGGGATGGTGCAATGTTCCCAGAGATATGCCAGAGCAAATAACAAATATATGCCTGATTATGATCCAGCACGGCCATAAAATTATATAGTGTAAGTAGATGCAAACAGCCTCTATGGTCATGCCATGATGCAAAAACTGCCATATGCAGGGCTTGAATGGGTTGAAGATTTCAATATTGAAGATCTTCAGGACTTTGATGACAGTAATTATGGTCTATTCTTAGAGGTTGATCTGACAATTCCTGATGATTTGCACAATAAATTTTCTGATCTGCCCCCAATTCCCGAGGTTCAGTGCTCACCTGGCTCTAAACAGAAGAAGCTCATGATGACCCTGGAGCCGAAACAAGGCTATGTCATATATTACAAAAACCTCCAGTTCCTGATGAAACATGGTGTCCAAGTGACCAAAATTGGAAAAGTTTTGAGGTTCAGGCACTCAGAATGGTTGAAACCATACATTGATACAAACACAGAGCTTCGAACATCTGCAAAGAGCCAATTTGATAAGGGCTTGTTTAAATTGATGGTCAATTCTGTATATGGCAAAACTATTGAAAATGTCAGAAAACATACCGATGTTAAAATAATTACTGACCCCAGCCTGAGCAAAAAATTGGTTGCAAAGCCTAATTTCAATTACAGAAGAATTTATGATGAAAATATGGCTCTTTTCAACATGAAAAAAACAAAGATTAAGTTTGATAAACCTATTTATGTAGGGGCTGTGATATTGGAATTGGCCAAATTACGTATGTTAACATTGTATTATGATGTGTTGAAACCTTTTTATGGTGATAATATAAAATTGATGTACATGGACACGGATAGTTTTATTCTTGATATTCAAACAGAAGATGTTTATCAAGATATGTCACAGCCTGAATTGTTTCAATACTTTGATACCAGTGAACATACAGAGATTCAACACCACAACAAAAAGGTGCCTGGCAAGTTAAAAGATGAGACACTTGGTGATGTTATTGTGGAATTTGCTGGGTTAAGTGCCAAGATGTATAGTTTTGAAACATGTAGTGGTGTTGTTGCCAAAAAAGCCAAGGGCATTGGCAGAGTAACTGTTGAAAATGAGCTTGAATTTGAGGATTATAAAAATTGCCTGAAATCCCAGAATTTAATCAAAACATCAGAATCCAGAATTCAGAGTGTGGATCACTTATTGACTTCAAATATTGTAAGAAAAGTGGCCCTGGACCCACATGATGATAAGAGATGCATTTTATCATGTGGCATACATACTTTACCATGGGGTCATTGTGATTTGAAAAGTGGGAAACAATGCCCAATTCCAGAGCATGATTTGAAATAAATAAACATGCCTATGAACTTATTTGGGTTCAAAAAACAGGCTATTATGGAGCTGCCAACACCACAACCCTCTTCTGATATGCTGTCTAAACTGAGTGGCTTGTTAATTATTCATCTGAACAGCATATTTACAGATAATGATGATAAAACAGGCAAAATATTATACATATTTAACAATAATTTAAATCATTACCAATTACCTGTAGGTGGGCAATTGCAATTTATTACAACCCCTGAGGGTGATGTTAAAATTTCAATAGGGAGAAATATTTATAGAATTAAGCACTCAAACATGGTTTCTGGCACTGTATATACTGTTTCTGCTGGTGACTGCTTATATATTGAGGTCCCGGGACCTTATGACAAGCTTATACCCTTTTTTATAGAATTAAGAATCAGATACTCTATAATAAATAACCACTAAAACAAAAATGCCTAATGATATATTTGGCCATACAAGACATGAAGATCACAGTGATGAGATTCTTATGCTTGATGTCAGAGTCAAGAAATTAAGAAGTGATTTACAAGCTTTGCAAACTACACTGAATGCCAGTCTTCAATTAGAAATTACAAATTTGCAATCACAATGCATGGACCCTCTTCTTAAAATTGATTCTGAACTCAAATTATTGCTTCAGAAATATACTGATTTGGTCACATTGGATAATTTTCAAAGTTTGGAAGAAGCTGTAGCAGCTCTTCAGGCCAGATTTAAGACCCAGGCTAACAACTCTGAGCAATTGAAACAGCAATTAGAAGAGCAGATTAATAATGTCCAGACACAGCTCCAAACAATTGTCAAAAGCATAAAATCACAAGAAGATTTTGATCTAGTGATTTCCACTCTAAAAGAACAGATTCAATCACTCCAAATACCTAATCTGGACCCCTTGAACAATGCCATAGCCAAGGTTAAAGAAAAAATTGAGACACTTGAAAATTTTATGAACAACTTGCCATCTTCTGATGCTTTGAGTGCAATAACTCGGAGTGTTGCAAACATCAAGCTGCAACTTGAAACATATGAAGATTTTGGAAAAATTCAAAGTTCCATAACCCATCTTGAAGGTACCATAGCAGCAGTGCAAAGTGATTTGGCAAATGTACTAGAATCCCGATTGCCTGGAATTGTAGATACCCTTGTTAGTGTCCAGCAACAAATCACAAAGCTTGAAAACCTCAACACTGAATCTGAGCTATCTCATTTTCATCACTTGATTGATGATATCCAAACAAAGCTTGAAATTTTACAACAATCCACACCCACTCATGCAGATATAGCCCTGCTCCAAAATGCTATGCAAAATGTGGCTGATGCTTCTGAATTAAACAATGTAAAATTGGCACTTGAATCTTTGCAAAATACAGTATCAAATCTTCCTACATCACAGGAACTTAAAAATATTAAGAGGGCAGTGAATAGGATATTGAAATCAGAAGATATCAAGAATATCCAAGCAGAGATCAAACATCTCACTCAGACAGTGGCCACTCTACCAACCAATCAACATATTAATGAACTGCATGCCCTGTTTGAGGATATCAGAAGACAGGTCCATGAACTTACTGCTCAAAATTCAAAATTGGCAGTTGTTGAAAATTTGCAACAAATTGTAGCCAATATCAAGCAACAGCTAGGAACCATGGAATCCAATTAAGCAAATGCTCTGTCTGTTTTTGCCACCCAGTTTCAAGAAATTGTGCAACAATACAAAAAACTTGTTGTGGACATAAAAATCAAGCCAGGCCATGATGATGTTGTTAGGACCATCAATGAGCACCTTGAATCTGTAACAAGCAGATTGCTTACAGCAGAAAAAGAAATAACAGGCATAATCGAGAATCCAAAACATACAGTAATTCTTGAATTGTACAGCATCCCCAACAAAGAATATGATTCACCATTTACACCAGGTGGCAAAATATATATGCTGTCCCCTGCACAATTTTATTATCAATTTTTTGTTGGGGGCACATTGAGACCAATCAAGATCAAATATTGGCTTCAACCACAGGCATACCACTACCCCACCTTATCAATAACAAATGCTGACAACAAAGTAAAAATCACCAGTGTAGAGTTAGAGGATTTTACAGACCCCAATACATTAGAAAGAGCCTATGCTGAAGATGATGGCTCCCTGGAATTTAAAATACAAATAGGGGACAAATTATATTTAGAAAATCCTGTAGTATCAGCTGCTGAACACCCCATAGTTGCAATATTCTTGTTTACATATTATGTCTAGAAAAATTATTGTTGATGAATTATACAGACAGGCCAGACATAATTTTAAGAGACTCCCAGTAGTCACAAAGGGCATAGATGATTTATGGCAAGGGGACTTGATTGAAATAGCAAGTGGACAGTTGAAAAACTTAGACAAAATCAACAAGGGCTACAAGTATCTACTCACTTTAATAGATACATTTTCAAAATTTGCCTGGGCTGTGCCACTCAAATCCAAGACTGGGAAATGTGTTACAGAAGCTATCAGGACAATCATCAATCAGAGTGGAAGATCACCGCGCTATTTGCAAACAGATAATGTCAAAGAATTTTATAATTCAGTGTTTCAACAATTTATTAAAAGCCAGGCAATACAACATTACTCGAGTTACAGTGATCTCAAAGCCTCAATTGTAGAGAGATTCAACAGAACCTTAAAAAATCTTATGTATAAACAATTTACACTGCAAGGTAATTATAAATGGATTAATATTCTTCCAGAACTTCTACATAAATATAACAACTCGGTCCATTCCACAATCAACATGAAACCCTCTGAAGTAACTTCATCTGATGAGCAAGAATTGATCAGGACTGTTTATTATCCTAGATACCAGCCAACAACAAGAAAGGCCAAATACAGGGTGGGTGATCAAGTAAGAATCAGCAAATATAAGCACTTATTCAAAAGAGGGTTTACAAGAAACTGGAGCTCTGAATTATTTACAGTGGTTCAAGTTAAACCTGGGACCCTTAACACATATATAATAAAAGACCATCGAGGAGAAATTCTCAAAGGCCGGTTCTATGAACAAGAGCTCAGCAAAACTAAACAGCCTGACACATATCTCATAGAAAAAATCATCCGCAGAAAAGGCAACAAGTTATTTGTCAAATGGCTAGGACTTCCAGAACACAGCTGGATCGATGCAGACAAAATGATAATATGAACACCTGGGATGTTATAAAAAGGCTGCCAGAACCTGAACAGCAGATTAAGAGAAATGGCAAGTTGCTGCCTGAAAATATTAGGTGTCTTATTGTTGGGCCATCTGCTTGTGGTAAAACTACACTAATGGATGATAATTTTTTATTGGCACCCAACTGGTTAGACTGGAAAAACAGGCACTTGTATGTCTTCTCTAAGAGCTTGGAACAATTAAAATATCAGCAGCTGATGAAGCTATATGATGGATTGGATATAGCCACTTTTGAATCAGATGTTAAGCCACTCCATGAATGTCTCGATAACTCTGTTGTTGTGTTTGATGACATTATACTGGATAATCAAAACAAGGTTAGAAATTTCTTTACACAGGGCCGGCACAAAAACATTGATTGTTTCTACCTGGCACAGACTTTTTCAAAAATACCCAAGCAACTGATCCGGGACAACAGCAATTTTATATGTGTGTTTCATCAAGACCATACCAACCTCAAACACATACATGATGAATATGTAGGTGGGGACCTGAGCTACAATGATTTTTCTAAGTTTTGCAGCAGGTGCTGGAACCAGGACAGTTATGGGTTTGTCACAATTGATATGACAAGAACACCTAATACTGGCAAATACAGAAATAAAATCAACAATTTTCTAGACATTGAAATATAAATAAATAACCATGAAAAGGCCAATTATTGATGATCTTAAATTAAGAGATTATCTTGTAAAAAGATTTAAGGGATGGAAATCAGAGAACCGGGGAATTTATGAAAAACACAAACAAACAGAACAGCCCATAATTGATGCTATTAGTGAATTAGGTAAGAATATCAAAACTGTTACAGAGCAAAATCAAAATTTGATCACAGAACTTGTGCCTGTAGCTGCTAGGAACATTTTAGATTATCCATTCACCCCACTTTCCAGTATTCATACACCTAGTCCTATTGCTCCTAGAAGAATTGAAGCTACTCAGGATCCTATTGAATTGGGTCTTCTTGCTCAAAAATATTTAACCACACCTAAAGACAATAAAGATGAGGTCTTTGGCTTATATGCTGACACAGAGCTTGATGGTAGCATCATACATAGAATTGGCAATTTCAGAGTAACATTTATGGGGGATGATCTGATTGTTTATTCAGAATCTCGTCTCGGAGAAAAAGGTGCTTTTGTTAAATATCCCGGAACACCTGGGTTGTGGGAACTGATGACTAGGAAAAGGCCTGGCAGCTATACAGATCAAGATTATGAATATTACAAAGAAATATTAATAAAATCAGATGATCTATACCAGAACAATGATCCCACACAAAAAAGAGTCAAATCTAGCAGTGGGGCAAAATACAATAATTTAATCAAGCCCATATGGTCACAGATCAAGACTGGCAGTGGAATCAAACAATACAACACCCTGCCTAAAGAATTTGTGTGGGTTGATGATGTCAGGAAACTTGTGGATAGGTTATTGGTGATAGCTGGGGAGGAAAATGCTGGGAACCACAATTTTTACAATGAAAAAGTTGGAATTATGGACATGATAAGCACAAAATTGTCTAATTTTATTGTGAATGACACTAAGGGGATTGGATATCTTATAAAAATTATTAATACTCTACCACCTAAATTTTGGAATATTTCTGAGGGTCGGGGTTTGGTTAATGACATTATAAACAAGCTGTCATTTGAACTACATATTCCAGGCTATCAGTATTGTGGTCCAGGCACAAAATTGGATCATAGATTAAACAGAGGGGATCCTGGTGTAAATCCCCTAGATGCTGCTTGTAGAGACCATGACATAGCATACAACACACATTCTGATCTTGACAAGAGACATGTTGCAGACAAGAAATTAGAAGAGGCTGCATTTGGCAGATTTGTAAGCAAAGATGCTTCTTTGAGTGAAAAAATAGCAGCATTGGGGACCACCATAGCTATGAGCACCAAACAAAAACTGGGGTGGGGTTTGTGAATATGTATATAATAAACCTACAATGAAGGCCAAGGGTGTTATGTATCAAATACCTTATGCAGGTCTTAAATCTCTTAAAACTATTGATAGTCTTTTGACCAAAAAGCAGCGCAAGAAAAAAAATTCTTGTATTGCAAAGGGACATGGTATGAAATTGTTGCTTAGTACCCCCCAATTAAAAAAATTACAGCAATCAAGAAAAAAATCACATGTGGGGGGATTTATATTTACCATCCCTGCCATCTTAGCTGCTCTCGGGGCTGTGGGGAGCTTGGCCGGGGGATCAGCTGCCATAGCAAAAACAGTAATAGATGCCAAGAAAAATAGGGCAGAATTAGATGAGCAGAGGCGCCATAACCTGGCCATGGAGAAACAAGGCAAAGGTGTTAAGAGAGCCATGAACAAGTTTAAAAAAAACAAGAGCCGCTTACAAACCAAGATATTGAAGCTTTAATCAAGCCTCTGGGCATCAAACATTTTAGGGGTGTGTACATGTCTGATTCTTTACCAGAACAACCACTCAACAAAGAGTGTGGCATTGTTAATTTGGATAAGTACAAAAATCAGGGCACTCACTGGATTTGTTATCTTAAATATTTAAACAATGAGGCATTTGTGTTTGATTCATTTGGAGGTGTTCCACCTGAAAATTTAATAAAATATCTAAATTCAGCTAATCTTTATTACAATAATGCCCGTGTTCAAAATTTCAAAGATGTTAATTGTGGACATTTGTGTTTATCTGTTCTTAGATATATGTCTCAAATAAATAAACCATCAATTGGAAATTTTCAAAAAGCCTTGTGGTATTTAAAACATCATGGGGCTATTCCATCTCACCAGCCAAAATTCAATATTGAAACTCAAATTACATGATGATATAGTGTATCCCAAAACAATAGCTCTCAGAGCATTTTATGGCATGTACTTGATCCCTAATATTACACACCACAACAACAAAATTGCAGTAGGGGATCAAAAAATTGTCATCACTCCAGGGCAGTATAATCTATCTACTCTAAATGCTCAATTACCCAGAGGTGTAGTGTTAAGTCAAAATTCTGTCACTCACAGAGTAGAGATTGTATCTGCAACAGAAACAGTGGATCTGGGTACTATAGGAGAGCTGTTAGGCTTTGAGAACAACACAAAACTTGAAGCAGGCATCAAACACACTGCTATGAATATACCTAAATTCTTAGCCATAGAGACTCTGAATATTCACTGTAATGTGGCTGAGGGTATGATCACCAAATCAAATGGCATAGGCACTCACAAACAAACTGGCATCATTGCAACATTTAAACCTAATTCTGAATTTATGGAGCCCATCATCTACAATCCATCCCCAACATTATATTTTCCTGTGTGCCATAATAGAATAGATTATATTGAATTGATGGTCACTAATGAAAAAGAAGAATTAGTTGATTTTGCTGGAGCCACAACAACTGCTATCATAGAGATTAATATTTAAATAAAAATACATACAAGAAGAAAATGGAAAATATTGAGAGTTATGAGCTACAATCATTCCCCCCAAACAGGAGGACATTTGCAAATTTAAATCAACCCAACACAGAAATTGAGGTTGATCTTGATGTAGGGGATGGATTTATACACCCCCACAGAGCAGATCTATACATCAAATTTGATGTTGTAAAGCTCGATGGAACAGATTATCCGGCAAATTCAAATATAAGATTGGTAGACAATTTTGTGCCACATCTGTTCTCTGAAATTGAGATCAGAAAACATGGTGTTGTTATAAACAGAATAGATTATCCCGGCATTACCTCCACAGCTTTGGCCACTCTAAAATTATCCAAAACCGAGGCTTCTTACTACAAAATAGGTGGATTTGAGGCTGGTGATAAAATATTATCTAAAAGCCACACAGTGCTGTTCCCTATGCGCCTGTTGCCAGGATTCTTCTCAGATTACAAAGATATTATGTGGAAGGGTGGTTTAAGAATCACATTTAGAAGAGCTGCCAATGATAACAATGCTCTGATGAGGTACAGTGCAATAAACTCTACAGGGGAAGCTTTGCCCAATACCCTACCTGATGCAGGCAAATGCATTATTCAGACTATGGAGCTAAGAATCCCTGTTGTTGAATATGAGGCCAGTTATGCTCTTAAATACAAAGCTGATATAATAAAAAATCCACAAATTCCTCTACAATTTTATACATATCAATGTGTACAGAAGCCCGCATCTGGTACTTATTATGAGTTTGATGCTACAAATTCATTCTCCAGTATACAATATGACATGCCTGATTTTGTGGTGGTACTGTTTCAGAATGGAAGACACAACAATCAGGAAAAAAAATTCAAGTAAATTTGATAACTGCAACATCAAGAACATATATCTTAAAAATGGCAGAAATGAGGTCTTTCCTAGAGAAAATTACAATTTAGACATGTCCAAGGATGATTTCCTCAAATTATATGAGGCATTTACGGCATTCAAAAGGGTCACTACTGGCAATACTGACATGTATTACACACCAGATGAATTCAAAACACAGAGACCCATGTTTGTCATCAACACTTCAAAAAGAAAACAAGTTGTGGTTAATGACAGGACAAACATTAAAATTATCTGTGAATTCCATGAGGCATTACCTGATGACACCATATGTAGTGTTATTCTCATAGGGGAAAAATCATATGTTTATGATGTAAGAAATGAGAGAATCACGGAGCAATTCTAGAGATCCGATTCAAACACAGAGGCCCTTTGGATATAAAGCAACACTTTACCGTCAGAAAATATATTACCTACCCATTTTATAGCACCTCTGCTCGTGGCAGAAAAGCTTTTATATATATTACCTACCCCCAAATAACACAGCACATCTGCCAAAAAGCCTAAATAAAGAAATATTGCAATTATTCTGTTGCGACAAGACCAAGCCAGTTTGCATGACAATATCCGAGAAGGCAATACTAGGAATTTCCTCAATATGATAGATGGTAAGTAATTTTCCTGAAAAGAGCATAGTGTAGATAAGAATTTCTCTTTGAGTTCCATGACAAATGACATGTAATTTCCCTCGGAAAAAGCACAGTGTAGGTAATGTCAACAGATATAATCTCCCAGGCATTTACTAATGATGATGAATAATATGTTATTTCTCTCTGAAAAGACACAATATAGATTATATCTGCTGGCATACAACTCCCGGGCATGCAATAATTTATTGCTGGCCGAAACATGGGACTGATCAAAAGATTATAAAAACATGGAAGCAATAAATTATGTTTGTCCGCCTCTCTCCCATTGTATTGATCAGGCAATTTTTGCCTGCATAACAGCAGTTAATAGCTGAGCTGATATGCACAACACTCCACTAAGTTCTAAGACACAATACCTATGAGCTGTATATCAATTCAAGATTTTGACAGAAAAAACACACTATAAATGAGTGATGATAGGATGAAATTAGGAAATTGATGCAGAAACACTTACAAAACACACCCACGTCCAAGGGGAGATGCGAACCGTAACCATTGGCTTCGTAAACTCTGTGCTAAGCAGTCCGTGCGGAGATCGGAATATCTCTCGAGTTTTTTAATGTATAGTTTTAAGTTCACTTTTTTGCACAGATCGGTTAAATGGGACAGGACCTATAGTTTTAAAATGACATCCGAACCACTATGTGCCTCCACCGGTTATCTAACATGGTATACCTCTGTAGAGGGAGGAAGAATTGGAGAGGTAGTGTTTGGCAAAATCATGTGCAGGTGAAACTTTCGATAAGTCACTTGTGAGAGATGTTTAAGGATACAATTCAGCTGGGAATGATGGACCAATATCTGTTGCATAATATTTCTACATTTGCTCGCTTTTTGTCGAGATTTGGATTTGGTATGCAGTGGTTGTTAGGTAACTAAATCACGTTTTATGGTTCCCAATGTAAATAGTAATTTCGTTCTATCCACGGGATTTTCGCCCCTTGCTCCGCCTGTCTGTCGCAATTATTAATCATTCATTGGACAAACTATTCGTTAAATTAATATTACGCACGTTCTCTCGAAGAACCAAGTACTAAAGTTAACTGTTGCATTTAGAAGTCCCTCCCACCTTTCGTTTCACGCTACGGGGTTACGAATTTCAAATAAGACGTCCTTATGTTTCTTTGTTTGATTTTCCTTGTAGATGCAAGATTTAAAAAGAATAATATAATATATAATAACGAAATATTGGATCACAGGTCTGTTTCCTAACTAAATCGTCAAAGAAAAGCAAACGCTGTTATTAATTTTGTTGATTCATAGTTCATTCTTTGCTATCTTCTTTATGTTAATTTTAGCGAAAGAGAAAACTATTTCACTAATTAATCTTTAATAATAATAATAAGAAGAAGAAGAATAATAATCGCCATGTTATATCACATGAGGTATAATTTTGTTACACATTGCTTGCAGCCAGCAGCGAAAATTACATACCAGTCAAAATAATTGAAAGCACTACTCTCGCAGCCTGGCAGGTGGAACAAGGGAGTGTAGATTACTGAAGCAGATAACATCCACTCCTGCAAGCAGCAGAAGAGCTCTGAAGTTGAATTATATCGAGCTGAGGCATTTGTACATCTTATCATGATGCAAGAAAGGACAAGTGCAAAAACATGCTTTTCTGGGTTTCAAACACTAAAACTTTAACCTTTCGCGCTACACGTAAACATAGACGGACTGCAAATAGAGAAACGCTCGTTTTTTTTTTTTAATTTTTAGTTGATCTTTGTTATGAGGGAAAGGGTATATGCAGCAGATCTTTGGAAACACTCATATAGTTTGCAGGTATTGATAATTCCGTGTTAAAGTATTATATTCTGTGAAGTAAGGTATTTTTTGTGGGGGTTAGTGTAGTTTTTTTTGTCACCAAGTAACTTGGAGTTCTAAATTATAATTTGACTGGTACAGTCCGGCCAAGGGAAACGAAACTAGCTGGAAAGTACGATTCCAAACGCGAGAGGGGAAGCAGGTAGAACACCACCCTGTGGCTCTTGCCTGCTATAGTAAAGCACAAGCAAAAAAACCTGCGCAGACCCGAAAAGCCTGTGCACCGTACTCCTGCGAGGAGGGGAGGGGGAGAGTGGACCAGGCTTCCTTATGGCACGAGCTGAACGGAAGAAGGGAAAGCTACACTGGGACTTTTCGTCCAAGGTTTTTTTCCTTGTGGTCGCTCTGTAGGGTTCGCTTGCTGTGTTTATTACTGCTTTCTGTGTTGTGTTTGTGATGTCTCTTGCAATTCGTAACAAACCGTTTCGAAGTGGAACAAAGAAAACAAAGACGTATTGGTCCCTGTTGAACACTCTACAAAACACCCTTGACATAATACAAACCACAAACCATTCAGTTACTACATTTTCTTTACTGTATTTATAATAGTTTGCATAATAATACTGTTGAATACTATTCTGCTTACTGCTGTGTACATTTGTGCTAATTATACGATTTAATACGTATATCAATTAAATTGAATGACCGAAAATAAAGTTCCATGTTTACAAACAAGTTTGATTTGATTTAGTTTATTTTACTTCGCGTTTTGTGCCTCTTGGCTAATTTGCGAAGATGGGGATGAGTGATGAAATGATGAAATTGATGAATGGACATTCACAAACAACCATGCCCGACCGGGATTCGAACCCGGGACCCTTGGCGTTGCAGCGCGATATGCTAACTACTTTTTTTTTTAAACGAAATACCCCCTACACGGAGGTATCCCCCACCATTCACTTTTTTCTCACTTTTACACTTTTCAATTCTTACATTTTTCTTTGTTTCTTATCAACTGGACGAACACAAATACCCATACCTTACCCGGGACTCGAACCCAGAACCCCTGGCGTTGTAGCGCGCTCTGCTAACCACTTCGCCACGGAGGTCGACACCACTCGGCCACAGGGTCGGGCTCAAACAAGTTTTTCTACTAATGTGACGTAATGAATACTTTCCAGATATGTTCCGTTTGCTTATATAGTATATGGATGGTTATTTTTTTTCATTCTGTACCCTTACATAATTCGTAAACATCTATACGTATTTTGGCGGCGATGTTACTACGTTTGAAACTTCGTTGTTTTTTCAACAGCTGACGATTTTCACGAAACCCGCTTCATGAACAAAGTGCCCCTATTTTGCCAATGAACACTTCCAGTTGACGTATGCGCACTTTCGTCCATGGTCTCAGCTAAGGTAGCCAGACAGCATGTCTGTAGGGCCACCCCGATGGTGGCAATCTCGGTGCCTTGTAAGCAAGGGGTCCTGTGTTCGATGGAGGCACGTAGTGTTATAATACAACATTAAACTCTAGGTCCACCATGACTAACCTATTTGTACATAAAGTGGATTTATAATAAAACCTCAAATATATTTAACTGATTCTTCTAAGCTTTTAGGCCCAAAACATTAACAAAATATAGGATATATATTATTCGTAACTCCTTTTCGCTCTTAAATTTTACAGTGATTTTATACTTCTTTTTTTAAAATCCTGGAATATTGTATATTTCCGAGAGTTGACATTTTTCTATACATATATTAATGCTGGACTAAGAACGCCTCAATTTCCAATCAAGCTTTGCAATCAAGGGGTCCAGTAGAGACAGTAGAGACATATATTGGTTCGGATCCCATTCAGTCCCGATTAGTCTATCTGTTCACAAATCAGACTTGCAACAACCCATTATCTCTTTACCTTAATATCCAGGAACAGTAACTTGTCGATCTGAATTCTAATTTGCTAATTCTACACATGTTTACATAGTTTACGGTATTCTTTTGTATTAAAATCGTTAGAATTAAATGCAACATTTACTTTAGTTTTCCTTCAAAACGCTTTGAATTCAAAGCTTTATTCTTCCACAGCATTTGAACTTCATTGAAAAACAAGCCTGTTAAAAACGCCGCGGGCTGTTTCCATTGCATAGCGACTCGAAATCTGGGCAGGAGTCTGCGAGGAGTAGCGATCGACAAGCGAAAATAACAATTATACCAATACAAAATTAGATTATAGCAGTATACATTGACTTGCATTTTGTTACTTCCAGTTTGCAAATGCAGCAGTAGTCACGTTGTCATTGTGCACATATTTTGATTGAAAGAAAAGCTATAAGAAAACCGAGGACAATGTCAGAATGTCAAAGAACACGGCACACATGAGTGGCAAGAGAAAGGGGAGAAGGTACACGTCGCGAAAATTGGTTGCTATTGCTAAGACCCTTCATTATTTTCTGACGTTCATTTGCATCCTCGCAATTAGCCAGAAGTGATAGAAATGCGATGTCAAATAAACTAAATAAACTAACAATAAGTATAAAACAATTGCACAAAATATGCATGACGCTTCGAAAGATGGATTTTTGAATTTAGTAATCCTCTCTCAACAGTGGCGTAGCAACATATAGCGAAGCCCTGGATGAGATTAGAATGCGAGGCCCCCATCCAATGGCGTAAATTAAAGGGAAGTGGGGGTGAGCAGTCGCACCCCTTTTTTTTCACTTTTGTGCCAGAACTGTGCTAAACCTTATCTGCCAAGGGAAAGTAAACTGTCCTTGTAATTTTTGTTTTATAATCATTGATGCGTGTTTACAAGACATTCCAATTCAATCGGGACAGTCTATTCTTTCAAATCCCTGTCCCAATTTCTTTCAAACTCAAGTCGTAATTTGACGAAATGTGTCGAGGTTTTATTTTGGAGGACATTAACCCCCATTTAGACATGTTCTTCATTTTAATAATGATTGCTAAATTAATAATAATTAATTAATAATTAATAATGATTTCTTCTTGATACTTTGGACCTTAACATTGCAACTCTACAATTCTACAATTAGGAAAGATAATAGTAGGCAAATTGTTCACCACCATTTTAATTCTCTCATTACTCTACATCCTGTGTTCTTCTAAGGGGTCATTGATTCTTTTGATGCGAAGCTTATGTTGACTGCGTTTCTATTTCAACCCTTTATCATGACACTGTGGAAAACAGACTGAATGAAAATACGGTGGAGATGGACATATTGCTTTTACCGTTGGGTGTACACTTAGCACTATATCTACGAGCTAGCACTAGCTCGCACAATAATACTACCGAAACATTGGTGGTCACATCCAGTACTCCCAACAGCATTTCGCCGACCAGGGTCGACCACCTGGACGGAGTGGTTAGCACAACGCGCTACGATGCTGTGGTTTCCGGGTTCGAATCCAATCCAGGATTGGGCATGGACGTTCTTTGTGAGTGTTCCTTGATCAATTTTCATCTTATCATCACTCATCCTCATAATCGCGATCAGCCAAAAGTGTCAGAAAATCGACGTAAAATAACCTAACTCAACAAATCCAATAGCATTTCGGATGTTCTCTTTTGTTCCACATTTTCGGATCTGTCTCCAACCTCCTCAAACAAATTCTGGGTACGGGCCTGTTCTTGGAAGGAATAAAACAACACAAGCTTTTAAATGTCTAGCGCTTGCTTCTTGCCAGTTAGAGGTGTTTGTTGTTAACTTATTAAAATCGGGAGTACAAGGTCAAGAGAATGAAGAGAATACAAGACAAAGGACGTTCTATTCAATGAAAGAATAAATGTGTAAAAATGTCTAAGCAAGTTATCGTAAATTTTTCGTAACTGTTTCACATGAGAAATACGACGATCCTTTTTTACTTCTTTCGTGCCCCTTAGACTTAAGACCTGCCTGCCTGTATGTTATGCCTATGATTGGACGTATTCATTCAAATTATAACGTTTAACTAGAATTTAAAACCAGATAAATACAGAATGTTTTAATATTACTGCCCACAAAAAAATAGCATTTTCCATGCCCCCCCACTTCTATTTATAACATTTTTCGTATCAAGCTCCTTTAAGCGCGAAGTCCCGTGCGGTCGCGCACTTCTTCCACCCATTGCTACACCCCTGCTTCTCAATGCTTTGGATTGCCTCGAAAGTGAATATTCTTTACGTTGCTAAACTAACGTTTTCCCCCTAGGATAGTGAAATGATCCACATTAATGAAGCGACTGAAGAATGGGACGTATATTTACGTTAATTTTTAGCGTTTTTCTACGTCGTAGGTTAATCGTTAATGAGCATTAATGGTGGAATCCGAATGAACACGATTATATATTCATTCCTCACCCAGGATTCAAAAGTAGAGCTTCTGGCTTCGTAGCCACTTCTTCATGGAGGCTGGAAGGTAAGTAATGAATACATTTGATTAGATGATTTTTAGCGTCGCTTTTTTCATTTTTGGCTAATCCAAACGACGAGTATGAGTAATAATATGATGAAATTGATGAAGGGCACCGTCAAGGGAACACCATGCCATGTTCCTCCACCGCGTGTCGAACCAGCGACCCCTAGATACATCAGAGCGTGGTGTGTGTCATTCATGTATCCTTCACTACGGCAGAGATCAAGAATGTGTGGAGCCATATCATTTGCTCGAATGGTGTCACGGCAGACTGCCATACACAGAGGAGAACTTTACCTTTTGTAGCAGTCGCCACATATATTTTGATGGCATAAAATCTTCGCTGTCCCTTCAAGTACATTTGCGTCTGTAACTTTGTAAATATTGTTATATAAAGACCACACTGAGGGAAGGAATACGCTTTATTTCACTAAACCTGAATACTGTGTGACCATTTACTTAATTGCATTATTAATTATAAAATGCAATCAAATACACGGCTATAAATTATCAGGTTTAGAAACGGGAAGAGTATTTATGTCGTTTACATTTTATTTTGCCATCTACAAAGTAATGTTTACTACAGTGGATTTAATATTTTCGTTAAGGTCATGGAAGGCAAATATGTTGTTTCCAGGCATTATATAAAAAATTAAATCCATGTCTTCAACTCGAGCTTTTTCCCTCAAAGTTTTCTGGTGGGGAACATTATCAAATGTACATGTCATTGTTCTCTCGGTTGTTTTATGCATAAGATGGCGCAGTGGTAGCGTCGTTGCCTTGTAATCAAGGGATCCCGGGTTCGATAACCGGTGGAAGCTCATAGTGGTTCGGATCCCACTTTAAACTGTAGGTCCAGTCCCGATTAGCCTTATTCTGCATAAAGTGGACTTAAAACACCAAATCAATCAATCAATTATGTATAAGCAAATGCATTATACGCATATAATAATGCGAATATCTCTGCGTAAGCATTTGTATGTTATCTTTTTACATTTGAACTATGAAGAAACACACGCAAACCGAAGTGACGAGCAGGACACAGTTCCTACTTTCTGAAAATAACGCAATGGAGAGATCAAGCGTAAGATACCGTGACAACAGACACAGGGGGAAAATGCGCGGTGAACTTACTACAAGCAGGGAAGCGATTGTTTTGCCCCTGCGACGTTGTCGGGTGAAGACTTTTCCCTCTCGTCTAGTCGCACGTTAAACAGAGCGAGCGAGTGCAGAAGACGTCAAATACGTGTAGCATGCAACGTCGCAAAAAGACATCCACAGCTCTCTGTCCACGGTTTCGGCGCGGCTGCAGAGGCGAGAGTGGAAACTTCGCTTCACTTATCAGTGTTGCCAAACACGACTGTTAAAAAAGAACTGCATTGAAATTAAATGTAGTTAAGGATTGCAATCAAGCCGTTAATTTTGAGAAGTATAAACGTTTGTCTTCGTGTTCTACGAATAGGGATCCTATATTCGAATACCGTACGAGTCTTGCGATGCTTCCAGACCGAAGCGAAAAGCGACACGTGGCACTTGGAAACAAACACTCAAAAATATATGCTATGCTGCACGGGTAGTGTTACTTCAGTGAGAAACCCCTCGTTGCTCGTTGCTCGTCGCTTCGTCCCAATGGAACTTTCGTACCGAAGCGATAAATGGCTTTGGAAACAAAAATTCTTAAATAAATAAAATTTTTAACAAATGTGATATGACAAACTACACGTGCCACTTGCATGTTTCACGCACTGGGGACGTTATCGTGTTGCTTCGGTCTGGTAGTCATGCCTACGCATTGAATGCTTTCTTGCAGAGAGATTTTAAACCGAAACGGCTGCAAATGACACTGAAGTTCATACCGAAGTGACAAGCGAAAAGAAAGACAAGCCACTTCAGTCTTCAAGTAAGCATTCACTGTTAAAGCCCGAACACCAGACCTACGCGACCCAATTCAGGATATTGACAAACGGAAGTAACAGGCGAGACTCGCTTCTTCGTTTCGAAACGTGTCGCTTCTCGGCTTCCGCTTCTGAAAGTCATGGATGTCATGCAGTGTGAGCATTTGAGAAAAACGCTTGCTTGTAGACAGAGGTATCGTGTCACTTGTCACTTCGATATGAACACCCCCTCCCTTTTGCCGGATCGCTTGTCGCCTTGGTCAGAAATCTCCATTCTTATCCTCATCATGACCGAAAGGAGACAAGTAACGAGTTTCTACTGATAACATCTGATAACTCTACTCTTTGTTTCCTGGTAATGGAAGAAAATGAGCTTTACAAATGGATTTCTGTTTACCAGTATTATAGTAAAACCCAACTAATAATTTGTTATAGGCACATATAGAAGGGTCACATTTGGAGGAATAAATTCTATTGTAGCATTTTGTTTGATTGCAGGATTAAAGCCGACCCCCGTGGTGGAGTAGTTAACACATCGCGCTACGACACCAGGGTTCCCGAGTTCGAATCCCGGTCTGGGCATGGATGTTGTGGGAGTCGATTCATCAATTTCATGATATCATCACTCATCCCCATCTTCGCAAATTAGCCAACAGTGGTACAAAAAGCGAAGTAAAATAAAACAAATCATTACAATTACACTTTGAGGGTTAGAAGATAATAGAAAAACAGATCTGGTTCCAAAGTTTTAAGTTGGCAACATTGACAGCTCGGAAGCAACAAGACGGCCAGGCGAGAGGGGAACCCCGTCGGCATTTGCACGTACGAGGGGCGATCAGGTTGCTCCGACCCTAACATAGAAGGAATGACGTTATGATTAATTTTTTATTTTGCTATTGTTTAGTGATCCTTTATATGCTTTCATTCTGAATTGTAAGTCTGAGTAGCGTACAGTTTTCTTTTTACAGGGGTTTAACTGAGTGAAGTTGTGTCAATGTGCCAGAATGGAGAAAACTGAGTTGAGAGCGGTGATCAAATATTTTGTGAAGAAGAAGTGGACGGTATCCAAAATTCATGAGGACTTGGTGGATACACTAAGGGACAGTACTCCTTAATACAGTATGGTGAAGAGATGGTGTCGTGAGTTTAATTGTGGGAGAGAGTCGTGTGAGGATGAATATGCAGGTGGAGCACCAAAAACTGTCATGACGACAGAAAACATTAACAAAGTCCACGATATCGTGCTGAAGGATCGTCGAGTCACTATCCGTCATGTTGCTGAGATGTGTGGCCTGTCATATGGCACTGTGCAAGACATAATAACCCAGAAATTGCAAATGAAAAAAATTGCTGCAAGATGGGTCCCTCGAAACCTCACCCCACATCAGAAGCTCACCCGAGTGCTCATCAGTCAAGAACTTCTTGACAACTTTCGTGCTGATATAGACGATTTCCTTCCCCGATTTGTAACTATGGATGAAACATGGGTCTATCACTTCGACCCAGAAACAAAATCACAAAGCATGGAGTGGAAACACCCACATTCTCCACCAAGAAGAAGTTCAAGGTGCAAACGTCAGCAAAAAAGGTGATGGCCTCAATTTTCTGGGACTGCAAGCGTGTCCTACTTGTGGACTATCTACAAAGATGGCAAACCATCACTGGCACATACTACAGTGACCTAATCAAGAAATTACGTGATTCCATCAAGAAAAAGAGGCGTGGGATGTTGACCCGTGGTGTGCTCCTTCACCAGGACAATGCACCTGTCCACACCTCACGCATTGCGAGGGCCGCTATCGCAGATACATCGTTCCAATTGTTGCCCCACCCACCCTATTCCCTAGATTTGGCCCCCAGTGATTTCCATTTGTTCAAACATTTGAAGAGTGACATTTGTGGGCAAAAATTTTCTGATGATTCTGAGGTGATAAGGGCTGTGGACTCATGGTTGGAGGACCAGTCGGAAGAATTTTTTTTGCAAGGTATCCAGGTGTTGGAGCACCGATGGGAAAAGTGCTTTGGAGTTGCAGGGGAGTATGTTGAAAAATAATAAAAAAATTGAAACCCTAATGCCGCTCTTTCTATGTTAGGGTCAGAGCAACCTGATCGCCCCTCGTACCTTTCCTCGCCTCTCAACCCCCTGGGATGTTCGGTACCAATACATGCGAAATAGATCCAAGATTTTACACAACCACACTTCCTGGTCCCAAGAGATGCGATTAAACACCACACTTTTAAACAGACGTGAAGCTTCCAGAGCTGGCAGAGTTTAACACACACGTTAACACACAAATCGAACAAATAGCGACTTTTTGGTACCTTCTAAATACTTCGCGTACATGTCGAAAGGGGTCTCAGGAGTCTCGCAATGGTCTTTTCTTTGTTGGGACCGGCAAAAAGTCCCAACAATTTTTTTGGTCCCATTAAGAAAGGTGTTTAAACATACGCTGGTTCCCACAAGAATATATCTGCGTACTCACACACACCCACACACACACACACACACATACACACACAGATATATTTTCCAAGTTTACAGGATTATTCTCTAGTTTACTCAAATAACACAATTTAGATGTGTTTTGAATTAAATTTTGTACACATGAAGTGTGTTTCGTCAAGTTTTACCCTTTTATTTTACAAGTTTAGGCTTAATATTACTCAAATAACACAATTTAATCCAGTCAGGAAGGATTTGTTATTATATTTTGGATGCACAAAGAGATGTTTTCAACTTTTTTACTGATTTTTTGCAGGGTATGTATTAATTTTTATTTATTTTGTTTTGTACCATATATACATTTACAAATTTTTAACTTAGAGTTTAGTATTTATTTAAATCTTTTCAAAAACACTAAAGGAAAAGTACTTTTAGCTAAAATGTAAGCCACAGAATATATTATTATTATTATTATTATTATTATTATTAGGGTTTACTGATTTCCACTATGCTATTTTTGGTTCTGTATTTCTATATGTATTTATTTAGGTCAGGTTACGCCTGCTACGTAGGAAAGTTTGTTTATTTTAGAGTTTGCTGAGTATTTTGTTACTTTTATACTAGGTAATGTTTCCTAAATATATCAGGTAGGGCTCCATCCATATATTTTTGTTTTTGCTGTTTGGAGATGTGATCAGCATCACTCTCCATCTGCTTTTTATTTTATGTACCCAATATTATTTTGAGGCTTAGTGAATTCTAGAGCCTATTTATGCAGGAGAGAGGGCTTGAAAATTCTGATCTCAGATAACCCACAACTTTTTGTCAGAGTATTTTAAAGGATATTTTATATTTATTATGTGCAACTAGAATATCAAAGCTTGCTTAATTTTTATGTCTGTAACGTTGTTATTGTATTTCTAGCTAAGGCTTACTGGATAAGGTACACGAAATGTTTATCATTTCGACTATTTATTTTTATACGAAGCCAAATGTTTAGTGTAACGAAAATTATTGTTTGTCTATAAAGACTGAAATTCCTTTACCGATGGGTCCATAACTGGACGCTTACCAACATTGTTCCTTCTTTTTTAATATAACTATTTATCAATATATTGACAATTCACAGGACAAGACGAAGTTCTCAGACGACTGACTATATGGACCATAGGTCCACTTGCTAAACTTTTTTTCTATGCTGGAAGAATAATTTAGCCTTATAGCCTTTTTCAAGGTATTTTTGAAGTATTTCTGGTTTTTTGGGTGCATCAACACTTGGGTTATTTCCATTTGGTTTATTATACGAGGCTACAATCACTATCTGAACACTGAAATCCTCTGATTGAAACTAAAAGCTTAGGCTGTAACTAGAGACTTAGTATGTATATCGACAATTTATAGGACAACACGAACCTTACAAAGGATTATAGGTGATGTAGGCCCACACGCCAGAGCTTTGTTAACCTGCAAGAAGCATTTACAGCTAATGCTACGAGGAAATGATGTTGATTTTTTACTGTTTCACAAAAATGCTATCTGTTATATATTTGCTTTTTCAAGTAACTACATGTACCAGAAGTACTTACAGGCCAACTCTATCTAGACTTCGATTTATGTAAATGTAGCAAGAACTATATTTCTGAGGAAGTACGCAAAAGCAGATTACCCGGTTAAAGTATCTGAAAAACAGATTTTTCTATGTAAGTATATTTTTATTGACTGGATTATTTAACAGATCAAACAGGAAGACTGCAAAATTCATTAAATGTAGTTCTATAGTATAGCAGGTTTCAGAGATATAAAAAGAACATATATAAGATTTCGCTTTTTTTGCTTCTGAGGCTAATCGCGACGCTAAGGGTAAATGGCGAGGAAATGTAACGGAGGAGAAACAGTCCCAAAAGTTATGGGCTGCATGTAAGTTAATAACACAGAGATATTACAGTAGGTGTAGGTTCTACCACCAGAACTTTTCTATTATAATAATACTGGTTATGCTGTACTGTTAGTAAAGATGCTGATATTTGAGAAACTTAAAAGGTTATTTGCAAAATTTTAAGATAAATAATAATCTGTTAGACTTTAAACATATTTTATATCCATTCTGCACAACATCCGATGACAAAATTTAAAAATTGTAATCGCCCAGACAGGGACTCGAACCCTGGACAGATAGGTTAAAAGCCTAACGCTTTACCAACTAAGCTATCTGGGCACAAGGTATTATTTTCTTGAAAAGTTAGTTATGTTAAGAAATATATTGAAATACTTGAGAACACTTTCGGTCTGGTTCGACAGAGAAGAAGACAACATTTCCAAATTTTTACAGACTGGGTGTATTTTTCCACTATAGAGGCCTTCACTATATGTAATTCGAAACGCTCAAGTTCAGCTAGCTTCCAAAATTGAGGTAAAGATTGTGTTTGGCGAGATTAACAAGTTACAATTATATCCAGTTACGGACAAATAAAGCTAAAACTCTCAGATTTACTGTACTAGCCAAGTTTTAGTAACATTTTCTTCACTTTAGTACAAATACCAAAGAAATATATATATTTTATTTATAATTTGGCAAAATGTACTAGTATTCAATTCACAAAGTTAGGTAAAAAACAGTATTTTTAAAAAATATTGTTACTGCCTTCAAATTTTATGTTATTTAGCCACTAACAACTGGTTTACACTGTTTGGCATTCTTTATATAGGAAAAGAAGGAATTATTTGTTTAGTATTTTTACTACTTTATATTTATTTAAGAAAACAATTCTACAGTTTAACTTAATTTTAACAAATTGTTACTAATTTATATATCAAAGTTATGTTATTTAGAGTGTATGAAGGCGTATAAAGTTAATATTTGTACTTATCAGTGCAACTAACAATTATATTTTACACACAAAAGATAATGTTTACAGTTAAATTACTTGAATCAGAGAATAATATTTTACAGTAATTGATTCATTCAGTACTAGTCAGTACTTTTATGCATCAGAAAGTTTTTTTAATTTTCTATTACGCATGCTATTTTGTGCTATTCTTAAAATGTATTTCTAAGGCAAACTGGTTTAATTTTCTGCTTATAATGCAAAGTTGACATCGTTTTCGCACAATGCTTTGTACATTTGTTATATTCTCTACTTACAATCCAAATATTATGCTTATTTAATGTATAACTAACTAACTCTCTAGTCTTCTTAAACCCGAATGTTCATGGCTGCATCAACTCATGCCTTTCATCTGTCCCTGTCCTGATCAAGATCTATATACTCCTTTCCTTCCCTACCAATTTCCTTTAGGTCCATCTCTACATTATCCCTCCATCTTTGTTTTGGACTTCCTATTGGTCTTTTACCATCAGGTTTCCCAACAAGAATCCTGTATACTCTTCTTTCCTCTCTCATTCGTACCACATGATCTACACACCTAAATCTTCTTGATTTAATCATTCTAATACTATCTCGACTTGAATACAAATTATGTACTTCTAAATTATGTAATCTTCTACACTCATCTGTCTTCTCAACTGTTTTAGGCCCAAATATTTTCCTAAGAACCGCATGTAAGAGGGTCCGTCTACCCAACTCGAGCTTGCACGGAGGAGGGGATACTGCAGCAAAAGTACTTACTCTGTCGTAATTTTTTAATTGTTAATAGCAGTATTGCCCGAAAAATGGGAATCAGCAAAGCTGAGTGGCAACGGATTGAAAACTCCATCTCGACAGCGATAGCGAAGGAACTCAACCAACAGTTCGGAGACCTGGACAGACGCATCGCCCTGGCATTTGCAAGTGATGCGGGGTTGAAAGAAATTAAACCAGCGCTGACCACTGCAATTAAATCTGCCGTGGAGGATGCCATTCAAGAAGTAAAAAACGATCTCGAGAGGAAAATCTCTGAGCTAGTTAAGCAAGTGAAGCAAGTGCGAAAGGATCTGAATTCCCTGGAACAATATGACCGTCGCCTGAACCTTGTTTTTCATGGCATCAATGAAAGTGAGGGTGAAAAGTGTGAAGTGATTGCTTCAAAAATCATCAATGAGCAGGTGAAAGTGAAAGTGCCACAAAATGTGTTTCATCGTGTTCACCGACTGGGAGCACCGCGACGTGATGGCAAACCCCGGCCGATCATTGCGCGCTTTGTCACCTACGCCCAGAGAGACTTGGTCTACAAGAACAAGAAGAACCTTAAGGCTAGAGGAACAGGTATTTTCATAACTGAAAACCTAACAAAAGCAAATTTGGACCTTTTTCACAAGGTAAGGCTTAGTAAAATATTCGAACGAGTATGGACAACCGATGGGAATGTACTTGCCCTACACAACGGAAACGTGGTTAGGATTAGTGACCCGGAGGACATCGCAAAGTTCAGCAGAAAGTAACACTGTCCCGCCACACTCCCCTCCTAACGGTGGTTGTGTTTATTTTTGGAACTGCTTCCCCCATCAATGACGTACGGACAACGGTGACCAGTCAAAAGTAGAGGGGAGGGGAATGCAGGAGAACATTCCGCGCCGAACCATACAAAGCTTGCAATACTCTCTGCATTCCTCAATGGTGGCGAAAGGAGGGCATGAACCTGTCGCATAATAGACTGTTATATAAATGTAAACAACCCTCAGCTTGTATTCTAACTCACGCCAGAATATATCGGCAAGCTCAAAAATCTATATTTCTCCCATTTTTGGTCAATCAACAAATATTTTCATTTTTTAAATTTTTCTTCTTTTGTGTCAGTATTCACATTTTTATATTCATTTTTACTTTTTTATTCTTAAATTTTTCATTTATTTTTTACATTTTTAAAAATTTGATTGTAGTAATAAGTCACTATGATAACTAGCACCTGTTTTTTGAATTAAGTGTTATGCGTATGCACATTTTCATTGTTATTCCAATATGCAATTCACACTTGGGACAGAATATATACTCCATGACCAACAGTGGAGGAAACGATAAATATAAATGACCCTACCAATGTAGTCAATGGTGCAGAAACGCCACTCCCAATCAGAATTCACTCCAGTTACTTTGATGAGTCGCCCATTAATATCCGCCACAGCAATTACAATATAAAGGAACAGCTCGAAGCTGAAATAAATAGATCTGAAAATGGCTTTAAATTATGTCATCTAAATATTCAAGGTTTACTCAACTCCATAGATGAATTTAAAGAAATGATATCGAACTTAAACTTTGACCTGATAGCCATTACAGAAAGCTGGTTAAAACCGAATATTAGTAATAATATAGTAGACATCGAAAATTACACATTAGTTCGACAAGATAGATTAAACAAATCTAGAGGTGGTGTGTGCTTATACATTTCTAAATCGCTTAAATGGAAACTTTTTGACGGGTTCGTTAATAATGATATCGGCGTAGAGTACCTTGTAATCGAATTAACTATCGATAGGAAAAAAATTGGACTTATGGTAGCATATAAACCCCCAAATGTCAGCTATACTCACATCAGTCACGTAGCAGATATCCTCCAACACCTATACTTAAATTACGATTACTTCATTGCGTTAGGCGACTGGAATATCAACATGTTAAGAAAAAACGAAAGCAGTACTAGACTCCTACAGAGTATAATCAAGGAAGTTCACGGGAAACAATTAATTACCAAGCCAACCAGAGTGACAGCGACGTCAAAGTCATTAATTGATTTAATCGTTTGTTCACAAGATTTAATTGTAAAGCAAATTGGGCAGAGCGAGTTACCTGGAATCACAGATCACCATATAACATACTCCATATTTGACCTGTACGCACCAAAGCAACCTAAAAAAATTATCAAAATTAGAAATGTCAAAACCATGGACTTGGACAAGTTTCGTAAAGACGCGCAAAATGTGGAATGGTGCAAAATCGAAAGAAACGAGGACGTAGATGCAGCGGTGGAGGCCTTGAATGATAACATTATCAGATTAATAGATAAGCACGCCCCCCAGCGAAAAATTTGTGTAACCAAACCTCCCGCCCCCTGGATTTCAAATCAAGTAAGGGAATTCTGGAAGTTGCGCGACTTCTTTCATCTGAGATATGTAAATACAGGAGACCCAGACGCTCTCCTATCGTACAAATACTTCAGAAACAGAGCCACAAAAGCAGTCAGAAACGCAAAATTTAAGCACTATAACGAAACGGTAAATATGAATTGTAAAAAAATGCTAAACATTTATGGTCTAACCTCAGAAGCCAGGGACTTTTACCAAATAAAAAGAGTAATGCGCTCTCCTCAGACACATTTCGGCCGAATGCGGTAAACGAGTTCTTTGTTAAGCCGAGTGCACCCTCAGATAACAATGCAGCGGTGATTGATGAAACCGACACGTATCTTGAGCAACCCAACAATGACACGTTCTTTTTTACCCCAGTAAGTAGCGAACAAGTACGTAACATTTTTAACAAAATGAAATCAAAAGCGTGCGGTTATGATGGCATAAACCTAACTGTTTTACAGTATTGCATCCCCTTTTGCTTAAAAGCTCTTATGCACATTATTAATCTTTCCCTTTCCAAAGGTTGGTTCCCTCAAGAGTGGAAAAAATGCGAAGTAACACCTATACCTAAAAAATCCAACCCCACAGAAATAAAAGATCTACGACCTAATAGCATTCTATCCACAATGTCCAAAATACTTGAAAAAGTAATTTATGAACAAATACTTTCACATATTCAAGGTTTCCTACCACACTTTCAATCTGGTTTCAGAAAAATGCATAGTACTTGCACTGCGCTGGTAGATATCGTAGACAATGTAAGTAAAGGAATAGATGAAAATGAAGTTACACTTTTAGTCTTGTTGGATTATTCAAGAGCGTTCGACTCGATCAATCATGAATTGCTATTGGCCAAACTGTATCACTATGGCGTTACCGGAAACGCGTTAAATTGGTTTCGATCATATCTCGGCAACAGGAAACAACGTGTGAAATATCTGGAACCGGAAGTCACATACTCTAAATGGTTAGTTGTTCAACAAGGCGTCCCTCAAGGAAGTATATTGGGTCCACTACTATACATGATTTACGTAGCTGATTTCGACCGCGCTGTCCAATATTGCCACTACCATCAGTATGCTGACGATTCGCAAATCTATATTCAGTGTAATACAGAAAACTACGATAATGCGATGACCAAACTTCAATTCGACCTTGATGCTATAACAAGTTGGTCACGGAGGAACTCCCTTCAATTAAATCCAACAAAATCTTGCTTCATGACCATAGGAACTCATGGTACCCTTAAGAAACTTCACAAAAACGCACCTTCTCCTCCAACTCTTGGCAGTATACCGCTAAGCGAAGTGGATACAAGCAAAAACTTGGGGATTGTGTTCGATAGACACTTAAATTGTTAGCCACAAGTCGAATTTATTGTGAAAAACTGTATGGGGAAACTTAAATCTCTGTATCATTTAAAACATGCTCTGGACGCTAATGTTAAAGATCGTCTTATGCAATCACTCGTCCTATCCACATTAGACTATTGCGCTCCAGTGTACAGTAATATATCCCAGGGCTTAAACTATAAACTTCAAAAAATTCAGAATTGTTGTATACGTTTCATATTTAACCTAAACAGAAAGGAACATGTATCCCCCTATTTAAAGAAACTTTCTTGGCTAAACATTAACAATAGAAGAAAATACTTAACACTCACCTTGATGCACAAAATACTTAAGAGTGGCTCCCCAAAATACTTATCCGATAAGATCTGTTCTCGTAGAACATCAGCCGAACATAATATCCGCAACAAGCACAATCTAAAAATCCCCAAACATAAAACCGCCACATATAACAAGTCATTCATTGTTACAGGGATCAGGGAATGGAACAAACTGCCTGCACCATTGACTAACATTTTTTGCCATCAAAGTTTTAAGAAAAATCTGAAGAACTTACTATTGTCCCAACAACTTAATTAACCTTCATATGTTAACAATTGCACCTGCACTTATATATCATATAATGCATACCTAACCTACCCCCCCACCCGCATACACATTGAACTACCGAAGACTTATTACTTATCTTTACTCAACAGTATATATACTAATCTATTCAATCTATTATTTTATCATTGTATAATATTTATATTATCTTTATTGTATTATCATGATCATTATGTGTTTTTTTTTTCTTTTTGTTTTTATTCATTTATTGTATCTTTGACAAGGGTTGGTTGTAAGAACGGCCCATGAGGCCGAAACACGCCTGCTTAAATAAAGACCATTCTATTCTATTCTATTCTATTTTCAAATACTCTCAATTTATGTTCCTTTTTCAATGTAAGGGACCAGGTTTATTTACTGCATTTAACTTTTATTTTTTGTAATTAACAAAAGTTAAAAGCTTATACTGTAGTTATTATATCTTTTTCTATCAGCTTATTTTGAAATTAATATTATTAGGTATAGTCTTTGATTTTTAACTATATTGCTTTTTTTATCAATTTATCTAAGAGTACAAGCAGACAAACACATGTGTACACACTTTTATGTAAATAGATATGACTTTTTCAATATTTTAGTATGAAGATTGCACTTTAGCTATTTAAGCAAGGGTAGGAAAGGTAGGATTTCTGAGAATTTGTTGCAGGATTTTGTTGTCCAAGTATAGATGAGAACTGAGCTGGGAGACTGTTTTGAACCTTTTCATGAGAGTTTGCATGTGAACTGTATGCAAATTGAGCACTATTGACTGTGCATGCTTCTAAGTTTTGCTGTTATTTTACATCAACTCTGTGAGACTGTAGACAGTTTTCCCATTTCTAGTAGTTTTTATTGATTGTATTTGTATACACAACACAAGAAGGAAAATAATTACAAGTAAAACAACAGACAGTCAATATCTCAAAACAATCCGGTAAAAATATTCTACAACAAACTGCCTCATAACATAAAACTGCTAAGTCCCCAAAACATATACAAATACAATCAATAAAAACTACTAGAAATGAAAAAACTGTCTACAGTCTCACAGAGTTGATGTAAAATAACAGCAAAACTTAGAAGCATGCACAGTCAATAGTGCTCAATTTGCATACAGTTCACATGCAAACTCTCATGAAAAGGTTCAAAACAGTCTCCCAGCTCGGTTCTCATCTATACTTGGACAACAAAATCCTGCAACAAATTCTCAGAAATCCTAACTTTCCTACCCTTGCTTAAATAGCTAAAGTGCAATATTCATACTAAAATATTGAAAACAGGCATATCTATTTACATAAAAGTGTGTACACATGTGTTTGTCTGCTTGTACTCTTAGATAAATTGATAAAAAAAGCAATATAGTTAAAAATCAAAGACTATACCTAATAATATTAATTTCAAAATAAACTGATAGAAAAAGATATAATAACTACAGTATAAGCTTTTAACTTTTGTTAATTACAAAAAATAAAAGTTAAATACAGTAAATAAACCTGGTCCATTACATTGAAAAAGGAACATAAATTGAGAGTATTTGAAAATAAGATCATTAGGAAAATATTTGAGCCTAAAACAGATGAGGAGACAGATGTGTGGAGAAGATTACATAATTTAGAAGTACATAATTTCTATTCATGTCGAGATAGTATTAGAATGATTAAATCAAGAAGACTTAGGTGTGTAGATCATGTGGTACGAATGAGAGAGGAAAGAAGAGTATACAGGATTCTTGTTGGCAAACCTGATGGTAAAAGACCAATAGGAAATCCAAAACAAAGATGGAGGGATAATGTAGAGACGGACCTAAAGGAAATTGGTAGGGAAGGAAAGGAGTATATAGATCTTGATCAGGACAGGGACAGATGAAAGGCATGAGTTGATGCAGCCATGAACATTCGGGTTTAAGAAGACTAAAAAGTTAGTTAGTTATACATTAAATAAGCATAATATTTGGATTGTAAGTAGAGAATATAACAAATGTACAAAACATTGTGCGAAAACGATGTCAACTTTGCATTATAAGCAGAAAATTAAACCAGTTTGCCTTAGAAATACATTTTAAGAATAGCACAAAATAGCATGCGTAATAGAAAATTAAAAAAACTTTCTGATACATAAAAGTACTGACTAGTACTGAATGAATCAATTACTGTAAAATATTATTCTCTGATTCAAGTAATTTAACTGTAAACATTATCTTTTGTGTGTAAAATATAATTGTTAGTTGCACTGATAAGTACAAATATTAACTTTATACGCCTTCATACACTCTAAATAACATAACTTTGATATATAAATTAGTAACAATTTGTTAAAATTAAGTTAAACTGTAGAATTGTTTTCTTAAATAAATATAAAGTAGTAAAAATACTAAACAAATAATTCCTTCTTTTCCTATTTAAAGGATGCCAAACAGTGTAAACCAGTTGTTAGTGGCTAAATAACATAAAATTTGAAGGCAGTAACAATATTTTTTAAAAATACTGTTTTTTACCTAACTTTGTGAATTGAATACTAGTACATTTTGCCAAATTATAAATAAAATATATATATTTCTTTGGTATTTGTACTAAAGTGAAGAAAATGTTACTAAAACTTGGCTAGTACAGTAAATCTGAGAGTTTTAGCTTTATTTGTCCGTAACTGGATATAATTGTAACTTGTTAATCTCGCCAAACACAATCTTTACCTCAATTTTGGAAGCTAGCTGAACTTGAGCGTTTCGAATTACATATAGTGAAGGCCTATATAGTGGAAAAATACACCCAGTCTGTAAAAATTTGGAAATGTTGTCTTCTTCTCTGTCGAACCAGACCGAAAGTGTTCTCAAGTATTTCAATATATTTCTTAACATAACTAACTTTTCAAGAAAATAATACCTTGTGCCCAGATAGCTTAGTTGGTATAGCGTTAGGCTTTTAACCTATCTGTCCAGGGTTCGAGTCCCTGTTTGGGCGATTACAATTTTTAAATTTTGTCATCGGATGTTGTGCAGAATGGATATAAAATATGTTTAAAGTCTAACAGATTATTATCTATCTTAAAATTTTGCAAATAACCTTTTAAGTTTCTCAAATATCAGCATCTTTACTAACAGTACAGCATAACCAGTATTATTATAATAGAAAAGTTCTGGTGGTAGAATCTACACCTACTGTAATATCTCTGTGGTATTAACTTACATGCAGCCCATAACTTTTGGGACTGTTTCTCCTCCGTTACATTTCCTCGCCATTTACCCTTAGCGTCGCGATTAGCCTCAGAAGCAAAAAAAGCGAAATCTTATATATGTTCTTTTTATATCTCTGAAACCTGCTATACTATAGAACTACATTTAATGAATTTTGCAGTCTTCCTGTTTGATCTGTTAAATAATCCAGTCAATAAAAATATACTTACATAGAAAAATCTGTTTTTCAGATACTTTAACCGGGTAATCTGCTTTTGCGTACTTCCTCAGAAATATAGTTCTTGCTACATTTACATAAATCGAAGTCTAGATAGAGTTGGCCTGTAAGTACTTCTGGTACATGTAGTTACTTGAAAAAGCAAATATATAACAGATAGCATTTTTGTGAAACAGTAAAAAATCAACATCATTTCCTCGTAGCATTAGCTGTAAATGCTTCTTGCAGGTTAACAAAGCTCTGGCGTGTGGGCCTACATCACCTATAATCCTTTGTAAGGTTCGTGTTGTCCTATAAATTGTCGATATACATACTAAGTCTCTAGTTACAGCCTAAGCTTTTAGTTTCAATCAGAGGATTTCAGTGTTCAGATAGTGATTGTAGCCTCGTATAATAAACCAAATGGAAATAACCCAAGTGTTGATGCACCCAAAAAACCAGAAATACTTCAAAAATACCTTGAAAAAGGCTATAAGGCTAAATTATTCTTCCAGCATAGAAAAAAAGTTTAGCAAGTGGACCTATGGTCCATATAGTCAGTCGTCTGAGAACTTCGTCTTGTCCTGTGAATTGTCAATATATTGATAAATAGTTATATTAAAAAAGAAGGAACAATGTTGGTAAGCGTCCAGTTATGGACCCATCGGTAAAGGAATTTCAGTCTTTATAGACAAACAATAATTTTCGTTACACTAAACATTTGGCCTCGTATAAAAATAAATAGTCGAAATGATAAACATTTCGTGTACCTTATCCAGTAAGCCTTAGCTAGAAATACAATAACAGCGTTACAGACATAAAAATTAAGCAAGCTTTGATATTCTAGTTGCACATAATAAATATAAAATATCCTTTAAAATACTCTGACAAAAAGTTGTGGGTTATCTGAGATCAGAATTTTCAAGCCCTCTCTCCTGCATAAATAGGCTCTAGAATTCACTAAGCCTCAAAATAATATTGGGTACATAAAATAAAAAGCAGATGGAGAGTGATGCTGATCACATCTCCAAACAGCAAAAACAAAAATATATGGATGGAGCCCTACCTGATATATTTAGGAAACATTACCTAGTATAAAAGTAACAAAATACTCAGCAAACTCTAAAATAAATAAACTTTCCTACGTAGCAGGCGTAACCTGACCTAAATAAATACATATAGAAATACAGAACCAAAAATAGCATAGTGGAAATCAGTAAACCCTAATAATAATAATAATAATAATAATAATATATTCTGTGGCTTACATTTTAGCTAAAAGTACTTTTCCTTTAGTGTTTTTGAAAAGATTTAAATAAATACTAAACTCTAAGTTAAAAATTTGTAAATGTATATATGATACAAAACAAAATAAATAAAAATTAATACATACCCTGCAAAAAATCAGTAAAAAAGTTGAAAACATATCTTTGTGCATCCAAAATATAATAACAAATCCTTCCTGACTGGATTAAATTGTGTTATTTGAGTAATATTAAGCCCAAAACTTGTAAAATAAAAGGGTAAAACTTGACGAAACACACTTCATGTGTACAAAATTTAATTCAAAACACATCTAAATTGTGTTATTTGAGTAAACTAGAGAAACTGTAAACTTGGAAAATATATCTGTGTGTGTATGTGTGTGTGCGTGTGTGTGTGTGTGTGTATGTGTGTGTGTCCAAAATGTAATAAAAAACACGTTCAAGTCGTGTTATTTGAGTAAATATTAGGCTAAACTTGTAAAATAAACAGATAAAAAATGAAAACTCACACTTTGTGTGTCGAAAATATAACTAAAAGTCTTTCCTAAACAAATAGAATTGTGTTATTTGAGTAAAAAATAGGCATAAACTTGTAAATAATAAATTAAAAGTTGAAAAAATCTCTGTAAATACAAAATATCCTGAACATTTGAAATTGTGTTATTTGAGTAATAATAAGCCTAAACTTGTGAAATAAAAAATAGAAGTTGAGAACACACACTTTGTGTGTCGAAAATGTAACTAAAAGTCTTTCCTGAATAGTATAAATAGTGTTATTTTGGTAAAATATGTATAAAATTGTAAAATAATAAATTAAAAAGTTGAAAAAAATGTCTTTGTGAGTCCAAAATTTAATAAAAAATGTTGCCTGAATAGTATAAATAATGTTATTTTGGTAAAAAATTAACATAAAATTGTAAAATAATAAGTTAAAAGTTGAAAAAAATGTCTTTGTGAATCCAAAATTAATAAAAAATGTTGCCTGAATAGTATAAATAGTGTTATTTTGATAAAAAAATAACATAAAATTGTAAAATAATAAATTAAAAGTTGAAAAAATATCTTTGTGAGTCCAAAATTTAATAAAAAAATGTTGCCTGAATAGTATAAATAGTGTTATTTTGGTAAAAAATTAACATAAAATTGTAAAAGATTTGACGTAAAGTCAAAATTTGGTAAAAAATAAACTTGATATTATGTTAAATAGCACACAGTAACATACATTTACTACCTAAATCAATAATCAAAGGGTCCTAGGTTCGTTACCCCGTGATAAAAGCAAATAGTGAAAACTGTAGGCCCAGTCCCTGAGAGCTCTCCCTTGTTCCTAGTACATATAAAAAACCCTTACGCTTCGTTCTGCTTGTTCAAAGTAAAGATCTCGCTCCAATCTAATTCGGTATCCAAAAATCCTTTTTTCTTGTGTTCTGGGCAAACTTGGCTTACTTAGACAGAAACCTGCTCTAACATGCAAGCTTTCTACCTTAAAACCCTCGCTACAGCATTCAATGCCCTGGAGGCAAACCTGAGCAGAATATTAATTGGCGGCGGAAACCGGTTCTACAAGGGACGCATAGCTTCAGAGATTTGGCCCTTGCTGCGCATTCCAGACATCCTTTGTTGTCTGGTTGAATCCCTCCCCTGCCCTACAGTATTGCATAGCTTTCCCCTGTTCTTGCGTACTAGTTAACCTTGGAAAAACCGGTTCTGAAACCTACCGACGCGTTCTCTCATTGGTGAATCAGGTTCTTCCTTTGTTCTGGCGTTGTGACGTCATTTGACCTTGACCGCACACTCCCCAAATTCCTTTTTCCTCTACCTGCGCGGAGTTCACCCTTGTCTGTCTGGCATCTCGTACCATCGTCTTTCATAACATAATAACATACATTATTACATAGTACTAATTAATAACGTTACATATCGCGGGTTCGAGTACCGGGACCGTCCCCAATCGTAATTGGACCTGTACCTACAGCCATTACCACCGTTCATAGCGGTTCATAAACCGTAAACTCTTATTTTCAATACTATAAACATTAATATTATCGATTTATACATTACATACTTTGCAGTAATGAATATAAAAACATATGCATAGCGTTTAGTACCTCTAATTACCGTCTATATACATATTTTTCATAAAATAAATAATTATATATTCATAAAAAGTTATAAACATGCAAATACATAAATGTAAAGTATTCTAAATACATGCTAATTAGTTCTAAGTACATGCAAATGCGTTCTAAGTACGTGCAAATTAATTAAAACCCGTGCAAATTAAATTGCGAATATTAATCGCCCGAGGGCAGGCCTTAGCGCGTTCCGATACTACTTTCTTATTTAGTTATTATTGATCTGTAGCTCGTTTAATTGACTAATTTACTGGCTGTATGCATATTCAGCTCTTATTATAACTGTTCTCTTTATTCTAACGTTATTTTAAACTTATAATCTCATATTTCTGTCATTTATTTAGTTATTAAAATTATAAATGTAATTATTACTTAAATTTAACAATTGAAATATTAAAATGTGTAATTGTTTAAACCCTATTTTGACTAACCACGCTAAATCATAGAGAATTTTAATCCTCATTTTCCTTACCGCAGGTGTTTAACACATTTTATTCATAAAAAATACTAAAGTCTATTATCGACTTACACTATTTATCTTTTGTAGTTCACAAAAGATTATTTCCATCAGTTCTCTGCAGGCCTACAGAAATCTGAGGAAAATTCCTTGCGCGCAATTTATATTCATCACCATTCCTTTTTTTCACTATCCGTGAATACAATAATATTGATTATTATTATTTTTGCGCCTTACTGTACTTGTTGTTCATTATTATGAAACCTCGATGATTACGATTTATAACTAATGATTTTAGTGTGGTAATAACTAGTTTTACACTGCCGTGCAATTATTAAGGGCTAAACAATAATATTTCACATAATTTTAGTGTTTTTCATTTAAAAATATATTTGCAAGATGTAAAATTTATTTAGTTCATCAGAGTACTGAAAAGGAAGTTACGTACAGGGTAAAAGGTATGTTCTCACTCATTCACTCCTGACTGTTCCTGTTCTTCAGTCTCATCATTACCATTTACATTCTCATCGCCGCTACCGTGTTCCGAAGCATAGTATTTCTTCAATCTCTGGACGGAAATTGAGTCCACGACTGTCTGTCCCCGTTTTGTCTTATATTCCACTTTGTAAACATTGGGATTTTCTTTTGCTATAATTTTACAAGGTTCTTTAAATACTCCTGAAACGCATTTAGCGGTGTGTACACGTTGACTGCCATCGTATTCTAGAACCAAGACTCCTGGCGTATATTCAATGGACTGGTGACGTTTATCGTAGTACTTTTTTACTAGTCGGTGGCGTTTCTGTAGACTCTCATAAGCTGCTGCTCGTGCTTTTTCGAGAATCTTGAATCTCATCTCGTTGTTTACATTCACACTATGCGTTAACTGTAGTCCGCTCTCCCAGACTAATCTAGGCGTAAATCCATGAAGAATTAAAAATGGACTGTTCTTCAAATTCTCCTGGTAATTAACATTGTACGACCACACGGCCGATTGCAAGTATAAAAGCCAATCTGTGTGTTTTGAGTTCACGAAGTTTTTCATAAGTCCCTGTAAAATAGCATGTGATCGTTCCAATAATCCAATTAAATTGTGATTGGCTGCTGGAGCGAATTTAAGATGGATTCCACATTTCTCCGATAGTTCTTTAAATAAACTAGCTGTGAATGAAGTACCTCTGTCCGTATCTATATGAGAGGGACATCCATAGCGTAAAATTACATTTTCAAAAAGGAAGTGAGCTGCTGTCTTACTTGAAGTATCTGCTACTGATTGAGCAATTAAAAATCGAGTACCATTATCGATTGCACTTAGTATATATTTATGGCGAAGCAAACCACTTGGTGGATACGGTCCGCTAAAATCTAAAGCGATTCTATCGAATGGTTTTTGTGAGTTGAACGTTAAAAGTTCTCCATATGGCGCTCCTTTTATGCGCTTATTCTGCTGACAAATTACACACTCCTTGACCATTTTCTGAATATGGTTCTTCATGAATGGAAAGTATATCCTATCCAGTGCATTTTTGTATGTTTTTGTGAAGTCGTAATGCGCTCCTCCAGCTGGAAAATTATGTAATGTCTCAATAACAGTGTTGCGAAGTGACTTCGGTATGCATAATAATTTTTTAGTCGTAGCTCCCAGTTTATGTTGTCTATAAAGAAGTCCATTTTCCATAACATAATAGCAAGCTTGCCTCTGCAGGGAGGGGTTGGGTGGGTTGTTGGCCCCCTCGTCTTCTTTTCCTTCCAAAATATTCATGATATTTCCAAAAAAAAAGAATCCTCTCGTTGGTGTATCGCAACATCAATTGTCTCATCTAACAATAACAATGTAGTGGCTCTGGAAGCTCCTCGTCTTCATCCAGTGGATCATGTTCTGTCTCTCTGCTTATAGCATCCGCCATATTTTGTGTAGTTTTACAGTGAATTGGCGTAAAATCGAACTCGGCCATCAACGTGTACCATCTAAATAATTTGTTTGAAAGTTGCGTTGAGGAGCGAATGAATGTGATTGCTTGGTTGTCGGTAAATAATTCGAAATGTCTCCCAAGTAAAAAGAATCTGAATGAGTTAAATGCATATATGATTGCCAACAATTCTTGCTCGATAGTTGAAAGTCGAGTTTCATGGTCCTTTAACACTCTACTGCAATAGGAAATAGGCTGAAAATCACCGTTCGCATTCGGTTGTAAAATCACCGCGCCAATAGCCTTACTGCTTGCATCCGTATATACCCTTACTTCTTTTGATGGATCATATGCCATTAATACAGGAGCTGTAAGTAAAGCTTCTTTCAACCTCTCAAACGCAGTTTGCTGTTCTTCCCCCGAGAGAAATTTCTTCTTTTTCCCTATCAATTTTTGCAAGGGAAGTGCCATCTCAGAATATGATTTTAAAAACTTCCTGACATAAGATGTTAATCCGAGAAATGTGCGAACTTGTTTCACAGTGGTCGGTGTCTGATATTTCTTAATAGAATCAGTGATTTTGTCATTGATCCGATAGCCAAATTTCGAAATTTTATGTCCTAAAGCAATAACCTCAGTGAAGCCGAAGTGACATTTTTCTATTGCAAGTTTCAATCCCGCGGCCTGTAAACATTGTAACATTTTCTCCAGAGTTACGAGCATTTCTTCAAAGGTATTTCCAAAGCAAAATAAACCATCCACATAATGGGCAAAGTGATTGGGATCCAAATTTGAGCACGCTAGGTGAATGCAACGAGTCATCGCACTTGATGAACTGACGTGGCCCTGTGGCACGACGTTCATTTGATACTGTGACATTCCTGGTATTGTAAATGCTGTATATTTCTTACTGTCCTCGGTGAGAGGAATATTAAAGAATCCGCTCTTCAAGTCTGCCGTACAGTGGTATTTCTTGCCCCCCATATTGTATAATATTTCATTGATGTTATTCACACCCAGAGCGTCAAATATAGACGAAATATTCAATCTGTGATAATCCTGGCATAATCTATAACCCCCCTTTGCCTTCTTTAAAAGGATAACTGGAGAGTTGAAGGGTGATTGTGTAGGAGAAATAACACCTTGCTTTAATAAAGTCTCAATCTGATCTTCAATTTCATCACGAAGATAAACTGGAATCGGGTAGGATTTTAAGTGAAATTCTGTGTCATCTTTTAGTTGAATTCTATGTTTATAATTCGTGGCTCTACCTATATCATCCTTTGACCACGCAAAAACATGTGGATATTTCATCAAAACAGCCAAAATTGCTCCTTTTTCTGGGGTTCCAAATTCGGATTCACATCAAACCGTCACTGACGTTCCCTGACTCTTCCGTCGCGAAAACCTGAGCCTGTTCACCAATTTTATCCTTATTCTCATCATTATTGTTACTCATGATTGGTCTATCCCATGTTTCAGCTTTAACGATAATAGTGCCTTTCTTAATTGTAACATTATAATTTAAAAAATATAAATAAGCTGACCAAGGCAGTAATTTATTTTATTAAAAACATAAACTAAACGTAACGTTTCAACCTTCTAGCAAGGTCTTCATCAGACTCTGTATCAAGTACAAAAGTAACAAGATACCAAAAACAGGGCATTATATACACAAAACATTACTCCCTCCAGACTAATAGAAAGTTGTTTTGGAACTTTCTCGCAGGTGGCTTTCACTATACTTTCACCTAAAAGGCGAAAAATATATACTTTCATATAGAATGTGGATTGGGCTTTATATATCACGCTCTTTTTCCTTCATTTTCTTCCTTCTCCTCTCCTCTTCTTCTCTTGTCCTTTCCACTCTTTCTAACACTTTCTTCCATTCTTTGTTTAACTTCAGTCCCCCAATGAACTGGAATGGGGGACTGAAGTTAAACAAAGAATGGAAGAAAGTGTTAGAAAGAGTGGAAAGGACAAGAGAAGAAGAGGAGAGGAGAAGGAAGAAAATGAAGGAAAAAGAGCGTGATATATAAAGCCCAATCCACATTCTATATGAAAGTATATATTTTTCGCCTTTTAGGTGAAAGTATAGTGAAAGCCACCTGCGAGGAAATTCCGAAACAACTTTCTATTAGTCTGGAGGGAGTAATGTTTTGTGTATATAATGCCCTGTTTTTGGTATCTTGTTACTTTTGTACTTGATACAGAGTCTGATGAAGACCTTGCTAGAAGGTTGAAACGTTACGTTTAGTTTATGTTTTTAATAAAATAAATTACTGCCTTGGTCAGCTTATTTATATTTTTTCATAATAATGGAAACAAGGCTTAATGGTGTTATAATTTAAAGGATTTGTGATCCAAATGAGATTCGAATCCGGATTAATAATTGCTCTGGCAACCATCAATCCCGTTTTCTCTTGAAACTGTAGGTCCGGTTCCAAGAGTGCTCTATCTTTGTCATATGAATTAGCCAATTTCAATGGAATGCACAAATGTGTCCTGGGTTTCACTTTTATCTTTTTAGCAGCTATAAATTCTGGTTGCAAAACATGCTGTAACAAATGGGAAACTTTGATTGACACGTCAAAAGCTTTCTTATTCTCATTTTTAATTTGTTTTCTAGGAGGTGTGCCAAATCTATGCAATGTAAGCTTATTTTCCTCAAAATCTAACTTACCCTTTTGTCCCTTCAAGAAATCATTTCCTAATATAGTAACTTCATTAAAATCCTTAACGATTCTAAATGGATGAACAAATGTTTGGTTATGTATAGAAAATGGTAGTAACACAATTTCCTTAACCGTCAGTTGACTATTAGTGACCCCTCTAATCGCAGTATTTATATTAAATCTCTTGGCATTGACTGGTATATTCTTATCTCCTGTTAGGAAATTTGACTTCCACTATCCAGGATGAACTGTCGAATTTCCCCATCTACTTTCACATTGATGTAAATCAAATCTTCAGAAGGAAAAGTAGAGACCGTTAGAGTTTTCCCCGAAGGTCCTACACCTAGGTCCCCGTCATATGTAGGTCTTACTCGTTTCAAATTGCTTCTGTTCTTACGAAAAGTACAGTAATTTGCAATTACATCCTGATTAGTATGGTTATTTGGATCTTCGCGCCCCTGTTGTTGCTCCAAAAATGTGCGCGGCGATGAAGATGAAAAGTGAGAACGCTGAAATCGAGGGTTACTTCCATTGCGCCATCGCCCCCTACGCGAACGTTGCGACTGTGTGTCGAGATTATTATTGTGGTTGTTATGCCAAGTATTTCTATTCTGCCACTGTGTGTGGACTCTAGTGTTACTATTATGATAATAGGTTCTCCTATTCTTTCTATCTCTGTGTTCATTTTCTCTAACTGTATATGAGAATGATGACTCAGTGAATGAATGTTTTTTCCGATGTTCTGTAAGGGCATTTACTTTATCCTCAAGATTCTGAAATTGCAAAACTAAGTCTGACTCACGAGACTGGAGTCCCGTGTTCGACTGTAATTGATCAAGGTCTTGTTGCAGTGCATTTAATCTTTCCTCGATCTCCCGATTAGCCTGAGAATAACTTATGTCAACATGACCATTGCAACGTGATAGCTTGCTGAGTCGACATGTAGGCTCGACTCGATCCAGAACACGACAGAGCTTTCATTGTCTCACATTCAGTTTCTAGAATTTTACGTTTTTGCACAAGATATTTGAATTGTTCAACATGTTTCAGGTCTCGTAACATGTCATGCACTGAATCATATTCCCTGTTATAAACTTCTTTCATAAAGATAGGTTGTAAACCCCCGCTTATTTGCTTAATTTGTTCACTAATGTCCATGGCAGGATCTAATTTTAATAACAATAACTGTTTTTCTATCACATATTTTGAAACAGGTTCATTTTCCTGATGGAAGCGTAATCTGATTTGTTCTTCTAATTGAAAAGTATCCCCCGGTTCCGTAAATTCTTCCACAATTTTAGTTTTTAAAGTTACAAAATCTATATGCTGTGCTTCCTGAGTTCGACTTAAACTATTGAACCATTCCAATGCTGAATCATCCAAAAATGCCGGTAGCATTTACCTTTACTTTAAGTCATTCCACTCATTAAGAATAGCTAAACTTTCAAATTTATCAATGAATTTTAATACATCCTCGTGAATGTTACCTTGAAACTGGATAGTTTCGAGAATGTTGGGGTGGACAAATCTAAATTGCGCCATGATTCCATGATTAGCCTATGCGGAGGAAAAATGCTTGATTAGTTTAAAATTAGCACTAAGTTGCTTGTTTTCATTTCTCATCCCCCGTGGCTTTGACAGGACATTATTAGCAATTCAATTGTTTACTCTCCCGGAAATTTGATAAGTTAGGTTCAACAATCGCGTAACAGAGTGACGACAATACCGAACACATCTTTGAAATAGTTAACCAACCTTTATGCAACATCCTAATGATAATTCTCCTTTATCCACAACCCAATCGCCGAATAACCTAGTTGAAACTCTACTCTTATTTATTTGCGCCTTACCGCGTAGGATATTGCTAGGCCTACCTTTTGCTTTCTTTTCTTGATGTTTGGTAATAATTGATTATTAACACAACATGAAGCGCTAACAAGTGAAAATTCAGGCGCCATATCGCCCGTACGTAATTTGAAAAGCTAGAAGGCTCTATTATTTTCATCATATTTCGGAACGAAATAGATGAAAATCGCAGTATTTCACGTACTGCAGTGTTTTCTCATCGCATTGGCAAAACATTGATGAGAAGCTCAAAGCACGTCCACCAGGTAACGCAACTCCCATGCTGCGTTTGGGATCGAACCAAGAACCTCTAGATTGAATTGGGTGATGTAGTTATTTCTCATTCATCTCTCAGATGGTTATCACTCGCTTGGCCTAAATGTGATAAATGCAAGAGGTTACTTTTAAAGGAATGGCGATAGAAAATAACTTAGATTAGATATGGGTTTTATACTCTCCATGACTGAACCGATATGGATTGGTTAAGAAAAGGATATTACTTGCCTTACAAATATATGAAGATTGTTCCTACACTTGTCCTCTCAACTATCACTTGTCTGACCTCCCTGTCAAACATCGAATCTATCACACACCATCGTCCAATAATCGTTCTCCACTTTACTCCTCTCTCACAATCCGCAGACCTTACTCTCTCTCCTATCCTCGCCAACTGATCACACCTCCTGACAATTCCAACACTCGTGCCACATACGCCTTCCAAGTCAATCACCCGACCTTTGCCTGATTACTTATTCAGCATTCCTTTCTCTGATACCTGCTATGCTAAGACTTTATACTTCTTGCCCAATGCCTTGGGTACGATACGATATTATGTTGTAGATGGAATAATGGCTTTGACCTTTGCAAAGCTGAACACTTATAACTTGCGAATTTCTGCCTATTTGCCTTTCATAATTCCTTTGTAGTAAAATATAAGCTCTAATAGCCCTGTCTTTTCCGCTGCACTATTTGACTCTGTCTGCAGTGACGCGTCTAATTGGTTACACGTTGCAACACTGTTTCATGGTATTTCTAGCAGAACACGCATTTCTATAGTGTCTAAAAATGTTTATTTTGAAGGTTAGAGATAATTTTGCTTAATCGTACCTAAAATGTCTACCTTACGAAAGTTGTGTTTATTTGAGGTGTTTTTACGTGCCATTGGATGTGGACTGACCAAAATGTGGTATTCCAGTTGAAGGTTGCAAGGTACGTCAGACCTTTGGAAAATCCAAACTAGACAACTGATTGGTGACTAATACTAGGACATAACGACACCAATTCACCCCTTCATTTTTCCCTCTGAAAGTTTGTAGAAGTGAAGCAGTACTCATTTGCTTTGTTGTTCCTGTGAAAGGAGTGTGGTTGTCTGTGAATGTATCATGTGTTTCACATTGCCAAAGGATAAGACAGATACTAATCAGTGGCGTGTAGGAGAGGGGGTCCGTGGGTACCATAACCCCCCTCTCTTTGCACCAGTATTCTTGAACACATAAATCCAAGGCAGGAATAGATGACAAAATGAGGACTGATTGCATAAAAAATGTTTTCAATTTCGAGAATCCTGCGCTGGGAATCGTCATAATAAGTCGCATTCGCAAACCCTCTGATTGGGGGGAGGGGGCATTGATGAAATTTCGGTTAATGGATACAAAAATTTTCTATCATAATTTTGTTGTATTGATGTTCGATTGGTACGAAACAGGGATGTATGTGTCCGGATCCATAGAAAATATTATTAGTGTAATTTTAACGGATATCCTAATATAAACAAAGTTCACGACGCTTTCAAATTAAAGGTGCGTATTTTGACACATATATAGACAAATATTGGATAGCAGATAAAACACTGTTGGTCCAAAATTAGAAAGAAATACTGCAAACTAACGAAAATATTCTGCACTATTGTGTTTAATTCTTTCAGATGGTACAAGAGTTTTAAACATCTCCATACCTGCACGGAAAATCTTGCTCAGCATAAAGCAACATAAGATAATTTACGATTACGTAAATGGGTATCTCATATTACTGATTCAAATTTAGTTATTACGTTCGTCTAAGATAACAATTTGTCTCAGGAAAATCAGAAAATATTCAAAATTATCAAAGATTTGTACGCATATGTTACGGTCCTAGGTAGAATCATAATCACCCAAGTTATTCCCTACGAAGCCGATTTTTCTTTAGAGATCTGCTTAAAAGAAATATAACTTGCACCCGTAGCTCAATATCAGGCACACTGGACTGAGCAGATCTAAGCCAGGAATTTTCTTCATTAAGATTTACCCTAATGCACGAATTTCCATTGAATGATTTTGTTTATTTTACTTAGCATGTCTGCCACTCGTGACTGATGTGTGATGATTAAAGCTAGGATTTCGAGGACTTAAAAATGAACAAATTATGGAAAATAAAAGATGCACTTATCACCAGAAATTTTACAAAATATATATACTATTATTTGAAAAATATGCCCTGACAACTGTACTGTTTCAAACATCAATATTTTACTTATGCTGAAATATTTTCACATTCTATGTTGAGTTCACTTTCTCAGCCCGATTTGCAATGTACACTGCTGTTCACAAAGTGGCACATTTTGTAAGGTTGGGCTGTTGTAGTATGTACCACATTATCTAAACAGGTGTGTACAATGAATACTTTCTGTAAATTTTAAAATAAGAATGATTGCCTCTTGTCAGCCAGCAAAGCCATGTACTGAGGAAAACTTCCTTCTACTTTGGCTGACAAAAGAGCAGATATTTAAAGTGCACAATGTTCACGTTCTGTAGTAAAAAATTTTCAGCAACTTGAGTGAACATGGGAATAAGAACAAATTCACTTGGAAAATGGCAATATATTGTTTGAAAAAGCTAATATATGCTCAATATGACCGAAAATCTTTCAACATATCCTCAATCACGTTGAAATATCTAAATATGTCTAAATATGCCCTTAAAACATCTTAATTTAATTAGTTTCTTCATAATATGAATTTATATATATTTAGGGAACACCCTTACCAAACAAATATATGCTAAGTCAATAAAATGTTATCCTTAGTGATGATACTTTGAAATTGAAGAAGGGACACTCACAAAGAACACCTACCCAGGCCGGGATTCGAACCAAGACCTGTGCCATCGTAGCGCACTGTGCTAACTACTACTCCACAGAAATGGGACGGATCTCTCAGGTGAAGAAAACTAGAAGAAATAGTTGTAGCAGCAATGCCGTGATGACATGATGACAGTGGGACAACTGCTGGGATGCTCTGTGAAAATGTTGCTGTCTGGGAACAACCAGGCCCTCTCACTTCGCGCACTACCTATCCTCTTTTTTAGGTGATATGTAGAAAAACAAACACTGTCCTGGATACTTTTCGGAGTAGCCGAATATCACGTCAGCAGTTGAAAATTTTCAATAAGGCCATTGCATACAATTACATATATTTTCCATGTTGGAATTAAATATTAATTTGTCTTTTGATTTTAAGATGTCTTTTGAAGTGCCTAATTTTGTTATTGTTGTGTCCATTTGCCTGCCTATTTGACAGGTATTTAGTGTTTAAAATCTGCACCCTAATAGTTAGAGATTATACACATTAATGTCTATTGTTTTGCGGGCTCGCTTTATAATCTAAAAAGTGGACTTTGATCTTTCAAATTTCCTTTCAATTATGTCCATGGAATGATAACTACCCATTTCATTGTACTTCATTGATACATGCATATTTGTCAACATTTATTCCTTAATAAGCAAGTAATGTAATTTTATCATAAATTGAGTGTATATTTAACAAAAAATGAACACTTAGCAATAACCCAGTGGTTTAGAGGCCAAACATGTGACACATACATAAAATGTATAAACGTTCACTGTCAAACGCGAGTAAATTAAAGTGACAAGAGGAGAAAAATAACTTATCCTGGTGTGTCTTACAGTACCAAGTTTAGTTTTAAAGAACCCATCTCTCCACCATGTCGTAAATCAAGCGTACGAAAAATCGATTTTGTAAGAAGTCGTGGATAAGATCTGGCAAGCGTGAATAATATTAGAAGTTGTTGATTGATCCGATGTGACGAATATTCTAGTAGTAAGGTAGAAATATAAAAATAGTCTGCCAATGTTTTCAACATTATGAAACAAAACATGGCAGTGTCCGCATGACAATTATATATTTATTTAATTTTTTAGTTGGCCAAAATAGTTTGTTTGCCACTAGAAAAATAAATAGAAAATCTTAAATTGAGGACTAAAAGTGGTAAACGTTGTAAGTTTCAAAAGCGAAAGCGTTGGGAAATCGCACCGTACAGCACATCAGCCCGTAAGAACGTTCACACTGGTGACCCCTTTACATGCCCATGGAACTACGTAGAGGGATACCAGCCACATTTCATATTTACCACATTATAAAGCATGACACATTGCACAGTTTAACGCGGAAAAGGGTGATACTTACAGCGTTTACCAATTTTATTCTTCAATTAATGAAATATTTCCTCAATTAGATTATCCGTTACATTACATATGTATATAGTGTATGTGTACATACACACACACACACACACACACACACACACACACACACACACACACACACATACGTGTAAACGTGGTCTTATAAGGCCCGAGTGAGTGTACATATGTTGTGGGAACCACTATAATTTGATAAATTAGCATAATGAAGGTCATTTTAAAATGTCGAGACCATGCATGCGATTACAAATACCACCGTGGTTTTTGAAAATTATCATTTATGCAGTTTTCCTCACGAAAAAATGGTTACTATTCTTGTTGGAACCTGGTACCAATATCACCTGTCTAATTTACGTGTTGTAATTTTTAATACAATTGCATCCGTTGTGGGTACCAATCAATATTGCAAAACCCGTCCAACCAATCACAATTCTTGTAGGTCACATGATTTCCTCCTGTGTGTAAGCAGCTACGTTCCATACCGAATTGGGCAATAAGTTGTGAAACGCGCTTTACAGCGTCGTATCTGTCTCGGCGCAGAGCATTCGGAAGGGGGAGGGGAAAAAGAAAGAGTTCCTTTCGCGGCGGAGTTAGGAAGGGATTAACTGCTCCGCAGTCAGTGGAGTACTTAAGGGGTTTTTGCCCCACTGTGGAATTGAGAAAATAATCACATTTACCTTAATCGATGACTCTTAATTTTTACTTTGCATACTTTTTTGTGTTGTTTGAAGATTTCAGAAATCAAAGCAGACTTGTGCGGCCTATCAACGGTGTGAACTTTATTGGAACGCTAGCAAGCGAAAAACAATAGGTAACAAGCGACAAGAGATACGTATCGCTTGGAAGCGAACCCTCAGTAATCAATTCGACCTTTCGCATCGATGCGACAGGGAAAGCTGCACCTGTCGCTTTCGGCTCGATGCATTAGGTTTTTCGCGCATTAGCGGTGAATTTCTTGCTTTAGATTGAAGTCGCCAGTGTTCATGGGCGTCCGGAAGGGGGGCCAAGGGGGGACGTGTCCCTCCTGGAAAATGAAATTCAACCAAAAATTATATATTTCACACATATGATTTCATTTCAGCCACAATAAAATGTGTTAATTAATGCACGAACATGATAAATTCAAATTTCAGCAATGTTTTTTGAGGGAACATTGGGGAAATTGTGGCTTATTTGCCCCCCTGGAAAAAAATACCTTCCTTGCCCCTCCCTGGAAAAAATCCTGCTGACGTTCATGCCAGTGTTGCCTGTCCATTATCGTCTGCCACTTCTCGCTTCGATCTGAAGTCTCCTTGAAGGGGGTCAGGGGAAGAATTTTGATCGGCGACAAGCGACAGTGTGCTTCAACATCGACAAGAGACACGGGTCCCTTTTGTCTTGTAGACTAAAATATTCACCGCCCGTGCACGACAAATGGAGGCGTCACGATGCACAACATTGATAAAGTAGCCAGTTTGAGTGACACAACCAAGCGACATGCAATATTTGCAGCTTACCGTGCTGTATCAGTTCAAAACGTTGCATTGATTACCGAGGCTTGTCGCTTTCGCTTCGGTCTGGAATCTGCTTAAAAGGCATAAACGGCAGGCGGCTAGCGACATGGAGATTTTATACCAAAGCGACAAGCGACAAGAGACATTAGACCATTCAATATAAGGCAAAACATTCACCGCGCAAGCGCGAACAAAAGTACGAAGCGACATGATGCACGGTATTAACAAAACTGGCCAATCAGAGCGACATGCAAGCTACAAGCGACACCTGCATCCTGTCGTGTCGCTTCTGTTCGAAAGGTTCAATTCATTACTGCTGGTTCGCTTCCAAAGGACACGTGTTGGTTGTCGCTTTCGTGTGAAATCTCCCTTACAAAGCAAAAAAGCTGCAAACGACAGACGACAAGTGACAGGCGACAAGCGACACGGAGAATTCACACAGACGCTAAAAGCGGCAAGCGACACTAGCACAGTTAGTTTAAATTCAAACATTCACCGCGCATGAGCTAACACGGTATTGAGAAAACTGCCTAATCAGAGTGACACATGCAACTTCTCCTGTCGCTTTCTAAATGCTGGTTTGCAAGTTAAGCGTGTCACGTGCCGCTCGCCTCTGAAAGCTACACCAAGCCATTGTTTTATTCAATTCTCATCAGGGAAGGAAGAGAATGCTTATCAAATACAGTCTCCGCAGATCATTTGCGAAGCCACTCATTATATTTGAAACTATATTTTTTGTGCACATTCAGCGTGCACTATAATCTACTGAAGCGGCCCAAACAAATTATTCGCTGGAACTAGGATCTCACTTTCCTCATCATTGTGAAGGGTCACTCGCAATAGAATTGTTACGATTTTATCTCTCCGGTTGAGAACAGAATTTGGAGACTATAGTCCACAAAAAATATACTTCTTCTGTTGGAGTTATTAGATTGGGGGAGGAGGGTGGTGCTTCAGATGGCTGTTCCATGTAGACTGTACATTTGAACAAAAGGAGCAAAGGAAAAGTAACTTATTTAATTTATTTGTAATATGAATTAAGTGCTAATTTTTTCCAGACGTCCAGTACGGTAAAACTATCCAAGCATATAATGGTGTGAGTCTTAATGGACATTTTAATTAAACATTTCTTCACAAACTGATTCAATATTGAATAGGGCAGTGGTTCCCAAAGTGTGCTCCTTGGCGCCTCGGGGTGCGATAATTTCACTGAAATGCCACTTACTTGTTAGTCTACAGATGGTTTTAGATATGATTGCTACAAACATTTGCTTATTTAGTCCTTTTTACATAAACACTGTTCCTGAATATGAAATATGTGCTTATTTTTTAACATAAGGCAAGCAACCTAACAACACTTACTTAGCGTTGCAAGTTTTAGATAGGCCTATGCCTACATTCTGACTTGGGCGTCGCGGAAAAAATTTAAAACTACAAAGTTTGGGATCCCCTGAGATAGGGCATAATTGTAATAATGAATGATTGACGTATAAACTTGTTGTGAAGCGTACAGAAATGTTTGTTTCGCGAATAGAGCGAACAATAAAAAGTTTTATAAATCTCATTCCTTGCAACCACCCAATCACAGTAACTGTTGATCACCTGACCTCTACTTCCACGTCACCCGTGAAGTTTGCTGGTGTATCTTTGCGTCCTATCACCTAGACCACAAGCATTTCGTTTTCGCGCCTTTTTTACCGGACGCCCGGTTCTTTCTTACTTCGGTAGTTCATCTCTTAGTCAAGTAGGAGGGGTACGAGTACACCTAAGGCCTCCCCGATGGCCCAGTCGACCTCCTTGGCGGAGTGGTTAGCACAGCGCGCTACGACGCCAGGGGTTCCGGGTTCAAGTCCCGGGTAAGGCATGGGTATTTGTGTTTGTCCAAATGAGAAAAACTGAAAATTGAGAATAACCGAGAAATGAAAATCTTGAGAATATAATGAAAAAAGGGGGATACTTCCGGTTAGGGGTATTCTTTAAAAAAAATGGCATAGTGGTTACTTCGTCGCCTTGTAATCAAGGGGTCCCAGGTTCGATACCTGGTGGAGGCACTTCGTGGTTTGGATTCCACTTTAAACTGTAGGTCCAGTCCCGATTAGCCTTAATGTACATATAGCGGACTTAAAACACCAACTCAAACAAACGAGTTCCACCTGCACCAAAAGCAAGCATACAGTCAAGAAGTTTAAATATCGTACGTCTTCATGTAGTTACCCAGTCTCAAACGCAGGATAAAAAATAACCCTCTTTATCACCTTACTACCTCCATATCACAAACACGTCACCCTTGCAATACGCAACCACGATTAAGAAAGAGAAAAGAACCAACGTTCTCGAGGCCGAGTTGGGAGAAGTATATTATTGGTAAATAATCATATCGTAGAGTCACGGACACTTCTGTGTTGTAGCAACATTATTGACTTTCAACGGAATCATTACTACCCAGAAGTGTCCGTGACAGCACAACCCTAAACTGATGCTGCGTTACATTTTTTTGGAATGTCGACTAAAAAACTCTCATAACATGTCGCAATAAAACAAGTGGCTTCACCAAAGTGAGGTAGAGACGAACACACCATTATTCTGCACTGTTATCTCAAGAGTCCGATATTAGCAACAGAGGGAGACATTTCTTAGTCACAAAAAATGCTTTCAATTAATTACTTATAAAAAGTAGACGGTGTCGTCTTGGCAGAACATAGACTCAAATACAAAAGCACAAGAAGCTAACTGTCTCAATTATATACGGTCTAGTTTTATTATTGTGTGTAATTTTACCAACTAACCTTGAAAGAGACAATTTGGATCGACGTACACACGGAAAATTTTCAACCAATGGCAGCACAAAACATGTCGCTACTAATACATAGTGCAACAAGCCTTCGAGCATACAATGAACAATCTCTATTTTATGGTGGTATTTTAAGACTTTAGATTTGAATGTCGTTGGAAAGGCGTAGAGCTCTTAATACAAAAAATACTAATAAATAATATGAATGTGAAACATGTAAGGGTAAAGTAAAGTGCATTACAGCGTTGTATGGATGTAGTTGTAAGGAGCCACATATTATATCTCACTTAATGTCCCACTATTTTGGAACATTTCTTGATTTAGGGCAATTATTTGGAAAATATTGACCGTCGACGAAACTGCTATGCCTGCAGTCATCTGTATAAGACACAGAAAATTTCAGTCCGGATACGAGTGCATCAGCTCAATCTATGGCGTAAACTCGTTCTGACTCTTGTTATTGTTATTCAGTCCAGATTTGAAAGCACCACTGATGCAAGGCCTCTTGTTGAGTGAGCGTGTCATCAATTTATTTTCCTCCCTCCTAATTTATGATGGCGGGCCTCATGCAAAAAGTGCATAATTTTGAAGAGTTGAATGTTGCATGAACGTTTACTACACCCTAGCTGAGAAATGACGACTACAATGACAGAAATATATTAATGTTGCAACAAAGTTATAATTGAGAAATTACAACATCTTGTAACTTGGATATCTAGAAAAGTATTACAAGAAAGTTTGAACATTGTATTTTTGACTTCATTAAAACGTGATGAAAATGTAGGAACATTTTTATTAGATTCTCGTGTTTATAGTCAAAAATACAATTAATACCTTCTATTTAAAATATTCTGGCACAATATGTACTGGGCCTCCCGATGGCTCAGTGGTAGCGTCGTCGCCTTGTAATCAAGGGGTCTTAAGAAATCTTGTTAATAATAAGTTGAGATAGGATTATTTGTGTGTAAAATATTTGTGTTTCACGTAAGAAAGTGAAAAAAAAACTGTACTGTTTGATCGGGGGAGCAGACTTTTCCGTTGCAGCTGTAAGGGATTAAGGGATTAGCGAGATAGCGATAAGTAGGTCAGTGGTACAAACATGGTTCGAACGTCGATCTCTCCTTCTCAGGACGAAACAGCCGAAATAGGCTGGAATAAAATACTTGAATGTTGCGGCAATGAACTTCGTTATGAGGGGACAATAGAATGTAGTTTTTGTAAAAAGTGGTACCATAAATCTTGCGCGAAAATGAGCGAAGAAGAATTTACGAAATTTGAGTTGCATAGAAGATTTTTTTTCCAATATGCTGCGCACTGTCAGAAAAGGAAAGTAAAATTGCACAGGGTGTTCAAAAATTAACTGACGAGAATAAAGAGAGCGTTAGCCTCACGACACTTTTATTATTTATGAAGCAGAGTAGAGAAGAGGATAGGCAAGAGCAGCTTAAATTTAGAGAAGAGGATAGCTTTGGCTGCAAGTCGTCTCACTCTCTTGGCTTTAAGTTTAGAAAGATCCGACCATTAAAATTAAAATTTCGAGACAGTAGGGGAGACATTGTTTTCATTATTATTATAATGGTTGATTCTACATTCTTAATTTTTTGTGGACGCATTTGGAGGTGTTCATGCACCACTGGCAACCCCCGTGCTCAATCCTATGCCCTCACATATCAATTTTAATTTGCTTCATATGTACAAGATGATGTTTGAAAGTGTGTTAATATCGGGTGTCTAATAGAGCAAAGAAAATAAATTTTACACTGTTACTCTTCTTTGTACTCATAATATATATATATATATATATATATATATATATATATATGTTACTGGTACTCCCTTTTGGCTTAGTGGTAACGTCGTCGCCTTGTAATCAAGGGTTCCCGGGGGGTTCGATAACCAGTTGAGTCATAAAACGGTTCGGATTCCAGTTTAAACTGTAGGTCTAGTCCCGATTAACTATACTGTATGTAAAGTGGACTTAAAACACGAACTCGATCAATCTATCAATTTGTTTATTGAAAGGTTCTATTCGGAAAGGAACAAAGCGTTTTCGTTACTTACGAAAAATTATCCAACTTTAACCAACAGATTTATAATCGAGACGTTGTTTTATATATCTCGGTTATGACTTCCTGCAAAAGTTAAAGTACGTAATGATTGTTAAACGTCCGTCGACTCATTTTCTTAGCACAATAAATTCGACTTCGAATTCCTATGTCAATTTCATATGTCGTATGTGGCAAATAAGTAATTAATTAGAACCATATATATATATATATATATATATATATATATAAAGAGACAATAAACATATCATTTTGGGGGCAGGGGGTAGCTACTGACTGCATTTACGCACAGTATCGGCAGTATTAAGAAACAAAGATTGGTAATTGCTTCGGTAATATATCAAAAGGTTGATTTCTGGTTAAATATTTTTTTACTATTTCGTTGTTGTTAATTTTATCGGAAGAGAAAATTCTTACACTCCGCAGAAGAGAAATCATGTATTAATTTCCGAATCATAATAACCATTTTATATCATATGCATATCATTAACATTCTTCTGTTACGCCTTGCATGTATCCTGCAGCGAACGACGGAAACCTGTCAAAATACTTCATCGCAACCAAAGAAGTGGGACAAAGGCCACGACTGTAGAAATGAAGGTTCCACCGAACGTCTGTTTCAGGCGCCAAAGAGACTGGAGTTGTCTCGCTGAGAGCTCGAGTTTCTGTTTCGCTTGTAAGTGAGTGAACACTTATATACACAAGCAACAGTGGCGTGTGCATGGGGCAATTAGTTGGGAATACAGTACTCCTAATATGGTTCAAGTTCGCTGTAAAATTAACTTCAACTGCAAATAAAGATGGCGAAATAGTGTAAATGTTGTATGCTATCGCAATTGTCCCCAATGACGTAGTGGTAACGGTATCACATATAATGATGTGGTCCGGCGTTCGATCACCATTACAGCCTCAGCGGCTGTTTCCATTGTATGACATTCAGCCAACAACGTCCCCCACAATTATTTAAGCGAAATCACACCCATTGCAATGATTCCGACAAACGTTTCGGAGCGTGTTGTAAACACACTTGAAGGTGCAAATATAACGATTATATTCTAAATGTAGTCATGCATTTTGTTTAGTCTCTTAACAGTGGGGCGTTACCCCCACACCCCCTATACGCCTTCATGGCGTAGTGCTAAGCACTTTACCTTTCTTTTACCTCTTAACAATGACCATACTATCTATCAGACTAGATAAAACGATGTGTAGGGCTTCACACACCCTTCAATCGCGGCTAATTTGGAGGTGATGGTGATGTGATGTGAACAAGAAAAAGTATTGATTCAATATTAACATTTTATTTTGAGGTTTAGAGAATGATAAAATATGTGTAAAACTCGTGCAATTGGTTCTCTTTTTTTCAATGATGATAATTTTGCAATTATTGTAATTATTACATAACTGCACCTAATATAAACTACAAAGGAAGAAATTATTCATTAGAAAATAGTTTCTTGAATTTTAATGTTAAAAAATATCAATATCTATTCATGTCACTGATTAGGAATGACCTACTAAGAGCACAGACTTTCATGAATGACTAGCAAGTGAGTCAACATGTGAAAACTCCGTTACGAGTAGAACCCAGTATACAGAGCCCCCTGGCAGCAGCAGATTTTTCATTTATACTTTAGGAAAGTTCAAGTTGCTGCTTCTCATGTACTAGTCCATGCATGCTAAATATAGAGGACAGAGTGATGAAAACAATTCTCCCCTCTTTCTTTGTTGCCACTAGCGTTTTAGGTGAGAATATTTACGTTTTGAACGCAGAGTTTCCCCCTCCCCTTGTAGGAATAATGCGGCGAATTCAGCAGTCTTTCAACAACCACCCCTCCACCCTCTGTGATGTCTCAAACTTACACTATATATAACCTTCAAGTACATTAACTTGACATTTGTGTGAAAATGTAAAACATTTTACCAATATATTTTAGGTAGCCTTACTGTGCATAAAGTGAACACCAAATCAACCAACAACCAATATATTTTAGGCGAACCTAACTACAAATATTTAATTTTCGATAGTTATAACTCCGAAAGTCAGCTAAAGCAAAACATTTAATCCACCATCATGCAAATATCATTTATTTTATTTTAACGGTTATCCCAAGGTTAGCATTTTTCACATGTCTCTTTGTAAGCAAGGGGATCTGTGTTCGATGGAGGCATATAGTGTTATGATTCAACTTTAAACTGTAGGTGTCCACTATGACTAACCTATTTGTACATAAAGTAGATTTAAAATAAAACCTCAAGTTAATTACCTGATTCTTCTAAGTTTTTAGGACAAGAACATTACTCGGAACGAATTATTCGGAAATCCTCGTAACTCCTTATCGTTCTTAAATTTTACAGTGATTTTATAATTGTCTTTTAGAATCCTGTAATATTGTATATTTCCCAGTGTTGAAATCTTTCTATACATATATAAATGATGGACTAAGAACGATGTCACTTTCTAATCAAGGTTTTTATTAAGGGCAAGGTCCGTAAAGACTTTCTCCTACCCCGCTTGAAGTATATTTACGTTTATTTTAAGCGTATTTCTACGTAGTAGGTTATTCGTTAATGCGCATTAATGGTGGAATCAGAACGAACACGATGACATATTCATTCCTTACCCGGGATTCAAAAGTAGGGCTTTAGCTTCGTAGCCACTTCTTCATGGAGCCCGGAAGGTAAATAGTGAATACATTTTATTAGATTATTTTTAGCGTCGCTTTTTTCACTTTTGGCTAATCCAAACGACGAAGACGAGTAATAATATGATGAAATGCACCGTCAAAAAAACACCCATGAGCAGACAGGGATTCGAACCGAAACCACGTACCGTCGTAATGCACTGTGCTAACCTTTCCTCCACGAAGGTCAGCTGCAATATAGTCGAATCTACTGAATACGTTCGTTTCAAGGAGACTTCCCTTTATAATGCTTCATCAGAGCGTGGTTTTTGATTCATTGGAATTTTTGGAATTTTAAGTCCACTTTATGCACAGTAAGGCTAATCGGGACTGGACCTACAGTTAAGTGGGATCCGAACCACTGTGCCATGTGCCTCCACCGCGTGTCGAACCCGGGATCCCTAGATTACATCAGCGCGTGGTGTTGATCATTCATGTCTTCTTCACTACGGCAGAGATCGAGAATGTGTGGAGCCATATCATTTGATCGAATGGTGTCACGGCACGGTGCCATACACAGGGGGAACTTTACTTTTTTTTGTAGCATTCGCCACATATATTTTGATGGCATAAAATCTACCTAACGCTTCGCTGTCCTTTCAAGTACATTTGCTTCTATAACTTTGTAAATATTGTTTTATAAAGACCACACCGAGGCAAGGAATGCTCTATCTTCCGCTATACCTGAATACTGTGCGACCATTTACTTCATTGCATTATTAATTATAAAGTGCAATCAAATACACGGCTATAAATTATCAAGTTTAGAAACGGGAAGAGTATTTATATAGTTTATATTTTATTTTGCCATCTAGCAAGTAGTGTTTACTACAGTGGAATTAATATTTTCATTAATATCATAGAAGGCAAGTACATGTTGTTTACAGGCATTATTTATCAAAAAGGAATGAAATCGATGTCTTCAACTCGAGGTTTTTCTCCTTCCTCAAAGTTTCTGTTGGGGAACATCATCAAATGTACATTTCATTGTTCTCTCGGTTGTTTTATGTATATGAAAATGCATTATACGCATATGATAATTCGAATATCTCTGCGTAAGTATTTGTATGTTATCTCTTTATATTTGAACTTTGAACACACACACACACAGACAGCAAGTTCCTACTTTGTGAAACTTACGCAATGGAGAGATCAAGCGTAAGATACCGTGACAACAGACACAGGGGAAAATGCCCTCTCTTCTAGTCGCACGTTAAAGAGAGCGAGCGATTACAGAAAACGTCCAATACGTGTAGCAAAGTCGCAAGAAGACATCCAGGGTCTCGCCGTGGCTGCAGGGCGAGAATAGAAACTTCGCTTCACTTATCAGTGTTGCCAAACACGACTGTTGAAAAAGAACTACATTGAAATTGAATGTAGTTAAGGATTGCGATCAAGCAGTTAACTTTGAGAAGTATAAATACTTGGTTCCGTGTTCTACGACTAGGGATCCTGTGTTCGAATCCCGTACGAGTCTTGGGGAGCTTCCCGAGCGAAGCGAGAAGCGACACTTGTCACTTGGAAACAAACATTCAATAACAAATGCAACTTTTCAAACCTTTCGAACCAACATGACAACGTGCACGTCTCCCGTCGCGTCGTTGTTTTCTGGTGGCATCTGCTGGTAGCGCAGCTGCAGTAAATGTTCGACGGGTTCCATACCCGGTGGAGGCACATAGTTGTTCAGATACCACTTTAAACTGTAGTTCGAGTCATGATTAGCTTTACTGTGCATAAAACAGACTTTAAAACACCAACTCAATCAATGTACTTTATAATCAATAAATGTAAATCATATTCTTAGTTCTAAAATTCTTATTTACGTTTTATTGCTCGAACAAATTAACATTTCTCAAACAATTACATTACATTTACATCGTCTATTTCGACTGTTAATGTCCTTTTTTAGTACCTGAAAAGTTTCAAATGATGAACAGAATAGTGTGTTGACTAACTGCTACGATCCTAGCTGTAGTTCAATACCAATTCAGGATAACAAAACTATTGGAAAGCAAACTTTGTATCGAAACTTTCCAGTATTTATCCATGCTGTAAAGCCGCGTTTACACCGGGGTTGGTCACACACGTCACCAGCAAATTTTGGTAATATTTCGAAAAACGCTTATGAATGAATTTCTTATCAACATCTCATGTTAGCAACAGATTTCCCGTGTTGGTAACAGAAATGTTGTTATCCACTAGAAGTCGGTAAAGATCAAAAGACACTTCCGCTACAATTAGTTCCTGCCCGCAGTGAAGGTCTCATCCAGAATCTTCTGTCTTCTCTGTTGGGCCAAAATGACTCATGTTGCCACAGAGAGTAATCAACTTCCTCCACAGTCGGCTTCTTGCAGCCAAAATGTTAACAAAAGTTATTAACAAAAATAAAGTGAAAGTAGTGTTATGGCAACCAACATTTGTTGGCAATGTCTGTTCTTAACCGTGTTGGTAACAAAATGTTGATAACATTTGTAGGTAACATTCGGTGTAAACGCGGCTTTATCCGTCCCGTCCCGCTTTCTCCGCAAACGTTGCCATTTGGCAGACACTCTTTATCTCCACATGGAGGATCTTCTGTGGCTGGAATTGATACACGCACGTTGCATAACTGCACTGTCGTGGTTTTTGAGAAAATTATTGCTGTAGTAACGACGTTTAAATTCCCGTGATGAGAGTATCGATCGAGGCAGAAACTGTAGTTGAATCTGTGACGCTTTGTTATATGTAGTTAGGCCTAGTGGCCGTAGCCGTTAAAAAGTTGGGTGATTTGTTAATTACCAAGAAAAAATGTTGCTAGTACTTTTGTAAAGCGCGCAGATCACGCTTTTTTTACTAGCAAATGTCTGTGTTCCTTGTAACTATTTTTTTCTACTCAAACTTATGTAGTTGTGGAGGAAGCGTTTACTTTAAAAAACTGTGCACGGTTACTAATTGCGACTAAAATATAGGGAGAAATCCAGAGCTCATCCTCATCTTCGCGATTAGTCAAAAGTGGCAGAAAAGAAAAGTGAAGTACACCAAAACAATCAATAATGTCCAATTACCATCCTTTTCTCCGTCCTTATTTAGTTAACGATACGATACGGAGTCTCAAGGTCATGTTACATGATGCTGAGGAACAGATATTCAGCTTTTGAAATGTCACTTAAACACGTAAGTAATAGAATTCTAAACTATACGCTCTCCTCTCCCTACCCATCACACACATATGCATGCATGGGAGTGTTAAGGGGTGTTCCAGTTGCCTATCTGGACAGTGTTAGCTTAATTGTCATGCGTTCATTTCCCCCCTTTCACAGAAACCATTAGGTATATGAAGATAAATATTTGACCTTATTGTTTATGGGTATGCATTATCACCTTAGCACAGCTTTTCCTATTATTGTGAGTTGTGACGGTATTTACACTATTTATATGTGCCGCCACTGAAAATCGAATCGGAGACATCTTCATTACAGGCCGATAATGTTACTATACGAAAAGCGTTAATACACACCAGCAAAACGGTGACTGCTATATCAGTTTTGCACCCCCCCCGAAAAACATATTAAGGAGGCCCTATATAAATCGAGTAGAGTAATTTCTCGTGCAGTATGTAGTACGCTAAATATTTACACATAAAAAATCTAATTAGAATTCAGTAACACAATTGTTATGCAAGAAAAACTGCATGCTATGTCGAACAAATTGAATAATAATAAGAAGAATATAGTTAAAATTATTTTGTACTTCGCCAAAATGTGTGTCTTGGAGTCTGACCCTGTACTGTATTTATCAGACTAACGAAGCTCTGGTGCCTGGGTTGTGTCGTCCATGTAGGTTTGTGATTGTCACTTCATCAATCTGATCGTATTACCATTCACCCTCATCTTCGCAATTACCCAAAAGTAGTGGAAATGTTTGCTCTCAAGTAGAATGTTTCTCGTCTAGAAACATCGTACAGATTGCGTAGATCATTTTGGAAACTATTGTGGGTATTGTTACCATTGTATTTTATTGTATTAGTCAACATCATTTGTTTGAAACTCGACAAGCATTCAATTATTTCCTCTCATCTCTTGTGAATCCCGAACGAAAGGTCATCTCTCCAGATGGGTTCCAGCTTTGGCTGCAAGTCTCTTCACCCTACCGGCTCTAACTCGACTGATTGATTGATTGAATTTGGTAAGTATTTTATTAAGTCCACTTTCTGCACAGTAAAGCTAATTGGGACTGAACCTAGAGTTTAAAGTGGGATCCGAACCACTATGTGCCTCCACAGGGCAGGGTATCGAACAGAGGGGAGGCCCCAGCTGTAACTCTCGACCGACCCAACTGTTAACATTCAAATTTGGAGGCAGCGCAGGGGACATTATTTTCATTATTGTAATGGTTGTTTTTACATATTTTATTTTTTGAGGATATATGAGAGGGCACTCAGACCCCACTGGCACCCCCCGTACACACCACCATGCCTTGACATATCAATTTTCATTTGCTTCGTGTGTGCAAGGAAATATTGACGATAACCAAAACTAGGGATGGTGTTTGAATGTGTGATGATATCGGGTGTTTAGTAGGTAGAACAAGAGAAAGTAAATTTTACACTGTTACACTTCTTTGTACTCGTATTGCGTTTATTTGTTTACTGGGACCTCCCTGTTGGCGTAGTGGTAACGTCGTCGCATTGTAATCAAGGGGTCCCGGCTTCGATAGCCGGTGGAGGCACATAGTGGTTCGGATTTCACTTTACACTGTAGGTCTACCCACATTGTGCATAAAGTGCACTTAAAACACAAAGTCAATCAATGAATCCTTTGTTTACTGAAAGGTGCTATTCTGATATGAGCAAAGCGCTTTCGTTACTTACGAAATATTCTCCTACTTCAACAGAATTGTAATCTAAACTTTCTTTTATATATCGCAGCTATGACTGCGACTCATAATCATAGCTCCAAAAATTCTGGGTTCGAATTCGCATATCAGTTTCATCTGCCTAAGGAAGCCAATAAGTAAATAGTTAGAAATAGAGAGCGTTGGAAGAGACAGTAAACATACCATTTTGGGGGCAGGGTTACTGACTGCATTTACGCACAGTATCGGCAGTATTTAAAAACAAAGACAGCTAATTCCTTTGGTAATACATCAAAAGGTAAATGCTGTATTCATTTTGTTGATTTCTGATTAAATACTTTGCTATCTTGCCGTTGTTAATTTTATCCAAAGAGAGATAATAATCCATGTTATATCACACGAGGTAATACTAGCATTAACATTCTTTTATTACCCCTTGCAACAACTCTGCAGCGAAATACAGACAGCTGTCAAAATACTTCATCGCAACCAAAGCAGTGGAACAAAGCCACGACTGTAGAAATGCAGGTTCCAACCGAACCTCAGTTGCTAAACCGTTCTCTGTCCCTGGCGCAAAACCGTCTGGAGTTGCATCGCCACTTGTGTGCTAGAGAGCTCGAGTTTCGGTTTCGCTTCTAAGTGAACAAGCCCAAGCAACAGTGGCGTGTGCATGGGACAGTTAGTTGGGAAATAAGTACTCCCTATTTCTTTCAAGTTCACTGCACAAATAATTAACGTCAACTGCAAAGAAAGATGGGGAAATAGTGTGACTGCTGTCCGCTATTGCAATTGTTCCCGATGACGTAGTGGTAACGGTATCACATGATGCGATCCGCCGTTGCCCCCCCCCCCCGTTAGAGGCTCAGTGGTTCACTTTCCACCGCCATGATCTCGGAAAACGTTTCGGAAAAAGCACTTGATAGGCATTGCACCTAGAGTGCTCGTGGCAGTGATTGAAGGTACAAAGCAAATATAACGATTATACTCTAAATGTAGTCCTTCAGCATTTTGTTTAGTCTCGTAGCAATGACCAGACCATCAGACTATCTAAAGAGATGTGCAGGGCATCACATACTCTTCAGTCTAGGCCAATTTGGAGGTGATGTGATCAGCAGCACGTTCTTGCCGCCTTTAACCCCCCCCAAGTTTAACCCTAGGCACCCGTTTGTTTGAGGCTGGGTGAGCTCCAGAGCCGTTTTATGCATGGACAAGGCCGGAAAATAATTGACCTTAGATCATCCACGGGACTGCCGTGGGAGCCAGGATCCCTACTGTATTGTGTATAACCTACTTAGTTTCACTACAGCCCCTTCCCCCGCGCTTTTAATTAAAATGATTTATTCTTAGCAATAGCTTATCCGTGATGGGCAGGGGGGAAGGAGAGACTCCAAACCCACCACCTATTTTTTATCGAATTTTCAACTGTTGATATTTGTATATAAAAAAAATTGAAAATAAATTAAAGTCAATTACAATGTTCGCTACCAATTGCCTTCGTTCATAAAATGATGAAGGTAACGTACATACGAGGAAAATTTAATTTGAGGGCCTATCAGCCCTAATACAGATGTATGTTCCGCCAAGGTACTTGTGTACCTTGTAACAGTGTACAATTGGTTGGTAATTATGGTAATTAATGTAATTATTATAACAGCTATAGAACTGCTCATATGTAAACAAAAAAAATCATTGATTCAACATTAACATGTTATTTTCAGGTTTAGTGAATGATAAAATTTGTGTGTGACACTCGTGCAATATTATATAACTGCAGCTATATGAACAACAAAGGAAGAAATGATTCATTTAAAAAATTGTTTCTTGAATTTTAATGTTAAGGAAGAAGAATATGTGTGGGCCTGTGAGGCCTCCCTTATGTAGGTAGTCTGTCTACGTTTATTGTACGCCAGGAATAAGCTAGGGATAATATAAAACTTCTTCCAGTCTTAACTGCAGTTATTTTGTTAAACAATGGTTTCATGCATGCAATCATGTCTTATACGTATAATATTTCTGCAAGGGTTCTTTGGTCGGATTCTCATTCATTCAACATTTTGACTGGCACCTATCCTCTTCTGTCTTTTCCTCTTGAGCCAGAATAGGTACAATTCAAATGTAGCCGATAAAAGGTAAAGCTAATGTAATTTGAGACCCTTTCCTGTTCAATTCCTACAGATCTTAAGATTGTAAAGTCGTGACTTAAATAACAAAATTCATTTTTGTTGGAAGAACAGGTTTAAGTAAGGTATAAAAATAGTACAAATTGGTCGTGTTTCAAGTCTACATATTAGAGAAACAAGTTACATCTTTTGAACAGGTTAAAATACAATATACGTATGTTAAAAATAAGAATAAAAACTATAAAAGCCAGTGAAATTGAAATAAATAATCGAGATTTCACAAGTAAGCATAAAGGAAAGGAAAGCTAACGCACAATTCTTGCAGTAATGATAAAATATTACTAATTGCGAGAGCTTAACCGTGAAACGATTGCCCCGCCATCGATATGGAGACAGATGGGGACGAGGAATACAATTCGACAAAGATTGCTAGGCCTCTATTTTGACGTGAACCAAGTTTCGTTGTTTTTTTTAACAAACACTGTTTCAAAGTAGGCAGTATGCAACACACAGACTGATTGTGAGTTTAAACGCCAAAACCCCTTTTGTCTGCAAAATGTAGTGCAGATAGAGCGGGATTTATAACATTTAGGCCCTTACGATATCCTTTGTTTTGTTCACTGTCGACATTATTATAATTATTATTAACAATTTTGTTATCATGGTACTTGACTTCCACTAATTGCATGCTCTGTACTAATAGCACTTTTATAGTTTAAAATCTCGATACATCTGATTAAAAATGATTCATTAAACTTCGTTTTCCTTTAAAGCTGCCACTTTCAATATGTATTTCGCCATACAACACTAATACCGCACACGCGCTAAAGGAAACCAAACCGACACTACATTACGGTAGCCACACCAGACGCGAACCGAGAAACAAGGATTTCAACCGTCAATATCCCTCCACTTGACTTTTAATTGTCGGCATTTAAAATGTTTACATTCGTTCTTTCGAGGAACAACTGTTTATATTCGAGCAATAAAATTGTACATATTATTTTATTACGTGACCTTTGAAAGTAGTGTCATGATGTAAGAACTTATTTAAGTGCTAGAAACTTCTTCCATGAACGTCTCATTTTTGTGCGGCCCTAGGCTATAGCCTGGGATAGCCTAGTGGCAACCCCCCGCTCATCCTTCCGTGAGTCCAGTGTGTAATACGTGGAAGAGAAGCGCTTGCAGGAAAGTCATCCCTTACACCCCGTTTCCTGTTATCATTACATAAGGAAATCCCACGCTTTCGGTGGCGTACCCATAAATGTAGTAAAGGGATGTGAGCATGAGTTATTTCTTACCACGCCAAGATCGTGCAATCTTTTCCTAAATTTGGCGTTTCTTTTTAGGATAGTTGCTCTAAAACTCCTTGTAGATATGCCACTGTTACATAACTTTGCAGCTGGCACATCGTAACACGCTTGAATCACCCGGTGACAGAATTCGGCTCTGTTTAGCGTGAAACACAGTACAAGCTGATCTAGTGGTTAGGATATTAGCCTGTTTTGTTAATATTTTGCCGCCCATCTTATCTATTCATCATCTCCATAACAGTTATGATGAATAAACTCCGTGGCAAGACGTCCCTGTATAACAAATGCTTGTTAATTGGTTAACACGTGGTCAGAACTTCAAACGACGGAAATGTTCGAGCTCCCACCGGTAAATAAACCTTTGATCACGCAAACTCGAAGGGGGGACGAGCAGATAAACGGGGATCAACGGCTTTGTCTGTAGAATAAGATACTACGAAGTCAACGGTTGTAAACTCGATTTACTTGTCGCCGGCTCCCATTGTTTCCAATTCTGGACTGGGCATGGATGTGAGTGTTACTTCATCAACTTCATCCTCATCGTCGCGATTAGTCAAAAGTGGCAGAAAAGTGAAGTTCATAATAAAAATGAATAAAAAGTTGAGTCAAGTACAACGACCTGAGAGTTTCTGTGTGTTGGGTTATTCATCAATTGTATACATGCATCATTCAACTCCTCCCTTAAGAGGCAGAACTACAAAGTAATCACCTAGGATCTTTCAAAAGTTAAATACCTGTTCAGGATAAGAAGACCGTTCTAAATCACACTTTGTATGGAAAGCCGCAGCAGTAACAATCCTTCTCATAGGTGTGCGAACGGACGACAAGGGAGACATTACAATATGTGTGTATTGTCCATCATGAGAAAATTGAATTGGTCTTCTTGTGCTTAAGTGGCGGCGATTCGGTTACAAAACCGGGGGAGGGGGGCAAATGCAGTATTTCTACATACGAAATATAATATTTTAAAACTTGTTTCGTTCTTGATAAGTCGGCCCCCGTGGCGGAGTGGTTAACACATCACGCTACGACACTAGGGGCCCCGGATTCAATCCCGGCCTGGACATGGATGTTTGATGTCCATTCATCAATTTCACCATACCATCACTCATCGCTATCTTTGCAAATTAGCCAAAAGTGGCACAAAAAGCGAAGTAAAATAAAGCAAATCAATCAATCAATCGTTCTTGATAATTCGACAGTCATATTAATTTTCAACGATGTAGTTTGTCCTGCAATTATGAGGCAAGTTATAATCACCAAATCTATTCTTTCTACATGTTTCAGTGACCTAATGCTTCAAAAATTCGTTTGGGTGAGATAATTTCTCCCCCAATTTCTCTTATTAAAGCTTTTACATTCCTGCGATTTGGCATAAGCAAGTGGACAGTACGACGAGAAGTCACATTCTCAAATTAATATACGATGATCAGGCCTAGGTAAAATCGCTGTTTGTAGCCTCGTTACAACACTGTATCGCATAACAAAATAATTTTGACTCTGAACTCTAATAATGTGTTTAGCAATGTATGAACGTCGTTCGGCAACACGTAACGAAGTGTTTTCTAGTAAAGCCGTATAAACAGCATTTGGATAAATTTTCAGAAAATTGATAAAGCCATCTGTCTGTACTGTGTGTCATTCGGTTTTCTCCAAATTTGCTCTTAAAGCCCTCCAGGACTGCATCTGCACCCTGGCGCTGACTTTAATTGACAGCCATCTTGAAACTTCTAATCAGGTAGTTCTCAACCACTTTCAGTCCGGGATCAACCTTGAAGGATACTACACCTCACTGCACGCACAAGCATGGCAGATTTACTTGTTGGGGTGTGCACCCAGTTTATAATTGTATTTTTGCTAATATCGAGTACTTTAAGAAGCCCTCTTTTACGCTTGCTTAAACAAATTTCACATACTTCATTCTAGAAAAGTTCCATACATATATAATTTAAAAGGCTGAAATTGAGAGATGCAATAGTAGGGTGCACATAACAGAAATGTAGACTGCGTACAACACGGGTTGAATTTAAAATGATGAAACAATATATCTTAGTAATTTAATAGATTTTTAAGACAGTAAATCAATTCTCGAGCCCGACTTCGCGACCTACCAAACATCCCGTCGGAACCCAGCTGTGAGTTGCGCCCCATAGGTTGAGGAACGATGCGATCTAATGCCTTATTGCCCCCTAGCATTTGAGCGTCGAACAGAAACAAGTTTTGGAAGAATGCTTTTGTAGGCTGTCTCAGTGCATGGCGCCTCGAAGTCTGGAGAAGGGTCAGGAGAGAGCAGGAAACAGGGAAGGAAAAGAAAACATTTACTTACACAAAATAAGCTTGCAATCAGGCACGTATCCAGAAATTTCTTTCGTGGGGGGGGGGGCTGAACAACATATTTTTAAGGGGTATAGATAGAACCTCACAAGTGTATGTTTACGACTAGTGGTGGCCTTTTGGCAACTTTTGGTGCCAAACGGGGGGAGGGGGGACAAGGAAAGTTTACTCTCTCTTGGTAGACAAGGCCTATAGATCGACCACAAGGAAAAAAACCTTGGGACGAAAAGTCCCCGCTCAGCTCTCCTTCTTCCCTCCACATCGGGCCATAAGGAAGCATGGCCCACTCTCCCCCTCCTCTACTCGCGGGGGTACGGTGCACAGGATTCGCGGGTCTGCGCAGGTTGTTTTGCTCGAGGTTCCGTTATAGCATTAAGAGGCCATAGTGCGGAGGCAAAAAATGGGGAGCAACTGTCCCCTAAATCGAAGCCAACGTTGAACGCTGCCATTTTTTTAACAATGTGACGATTCATTGTGTTTGTGCGATTATTATGGCATTACTTCATCATTCTAAGGTGAAGAGAAACGTCAAATAACCAAAATGAGACACAGAGATAGAAGAAACTCTCTCCATTAAGCGTAAAATAGCCTATGCAATGTACATTTATCATGGGCGGATTAACTGGGAAATCTAATACTTTCGCCTGTGCCGAAACGTCTCAATTTTTAAAAAAATATATTGGGTGGCCTAGTAAAATTGAGAAAGTATCAGCCCCGGTGCCTCGTTCCGAGCACAGGTCGGTGATCCTGTACTATGACGAGGGAACAGCGTTCATAGTTCACTTGCTCATAGAAAAGTTGATTGAGACTGGATTCCCAGAGGGACAGGCCCACCATTTCTTGTTTATCAAATTTTCAACTGTGAATATTTGCTTAAAAATAAAATTAATTACATTGTTCCTTGTGGATGATCCCTACCAATGTTTTGTTCATAAAATGATAAAGGTAACGGGCATGGAATGAAATTCACGTATTAGGCCTATCAGTAATGGACAATTCTTGCAGTAATAATAAAATATTACTAATTGCCAGAGCCTAACCGTGATCGATTGGTTCACGGTAAAATTCACGCAATGTGGAGACAGATGGAGACAAGTAATACAATTCGACAAGACGTGAATTTTGACGTGAACTAAGTTTCAGCACCGTTCGACGTGAAAGCTTCCTGGGTTATTCTTAATGAACACTGTTTCAAAGTGTGCGAGATATATTTCTGCATTTCTATTCATAATGTCACTGATTGGGAATGACCTTCAAGAGCGTAGATTTTCGTGAATGACTAGTATGTCAGTGAATGTGTGAAAAAACGTCTCCTCTGACTAAAAGCGCAAAGTTATGGTAGAGTCCCTTGGTAGCAGAGTGCCAAAGATTTTCTGGTGGTAGGAGGGGAGGGTTGCACATAATTGTTCATTTATTACATAAGAAACTTCAAGTCCGTGCTTCTTACGTATATGCATACAAAATATTGAGGACAGAGTGCTGAAAACAATTTCCTCTCTATTTCTTTATTGTTACTGGCGTTTTAAATACGAGTATTTACATTTTGTACACATATCCCCACCCATCCGCTTGTAGGAATAATGCGGCAAATTCATCAGTCCTTCAAAAACCGCCACTTCACCCTCTCTGGTGTCTCAAACTCAAAATATATATTATCTTTAAATAAGTGGTTCTCGACCTTTTTCAGCCCGGGATCCATCTTGAAGGATATTACGCTTCACGGAACCCATAAAAATGGGCGCTGGCAGAATTACTTGAAGGGGTGTGCACCTAGTTTATAATCATATTTTTGCTAACATCGAGTTATTTAAGAAACCCTCCTTTACACTTGCGTTAACAAGTTACGCATACTTCATTCTAGAAAAGTAAATATGTAATTTAAAACACTAATTTACTGTAGTCTAACTAATAACACATGCTGAAATTGAGAGATGCCGGTAAAAAACAATGGTAGAGCGTAAATAATACACAGGCAGAGTTTAGAGTATGTACGTACAACACGGGTTAAATTTGAATTGTTAAAGCAATATATCATAGTAATTTAAATATAAGAGTTTTATGAGACACAATAAATTAATTTTCGAACCCGACTTCGCGACACATCAAACGCCCTCTCGGGACCCAGCAGTGGGTCGCGCCCCATAGGTTGAGAAACGATGGGTTTAAATAATTTGTATGGAGATGCAAAACAATTTACCAAGAATATTTAGGCGAGTTTAATTACAAAGGTTTAATTTTCTATAGTTATAATTGCGGCAGTCAGTTACCAATGCAACACCCTTAATCCACGATCCTTGAATTATCATTTCTTTTATTTTATCGGATATCCCAACGTTGGCATTTTTCACATATCCCTGCGCATTAACACTATGTTATTGATGCAAATCTATAAGTTGTACGGCAGAAACACAACATACTATTCACCTTGAAACCATGAAATCAAGTTGAGGTATTGTAACTGATATGGTTGGATGCTCTGCGCAGACTTCAAGGCGCCAATGCAACAGTCCTTTTTTATCTTCCCAGTTGTATCGTGTAAGTGTCGGGAATCACTCGCCCAATTACAAAGTATTTCAGTTCGGCTCTGTGGCTCAAATGTAAGCATGACGCGCTACAAAACTCTGTCTCCTAGGTTCGCATCCTGGATAGAAGTTGTGTTTGTTCCAAAAGTCTGTTTCATCGTTCATTCTAACCTTCATATTATATGCGAGACTTGCCACAGGAATCCTCAATGTGAGAAAGGTACAGCCATTTGCTGCCAATTTGTACTGCCGCGGTAACTCGGTCGTTAGGGCGTCTGACTACCAGGCGAGGGAGAACCGGGATTTTTTCCACCTGTTCAAGCGGCCTTGGCGCCCACCCAGCGTCGTACAAAGTGGGTAGCTGGAGGAAACTCTGGGGGCGGCCAGGGCTTCGGCTGTGACCAAGAAAGTGTGGGACCCAACTCCACACCCCGTATATGACATCATGGCGTGGTACAAAGTACAGGGGAGGATTTTACTTTTTTTCCCTACTGATTGATTTGATTTATTTTACTTCTCCCTTCTGTCTCTTTTACCCAATCGCGAAAATTAGGTTGTAATTGATGCGCGGGCAATAACAAATACGTATGGACAGTGCGCAATACAGACTGACTGTAGTCCAGGCAGAGTGGGATTTATAAAATTTGGGCTCCTGGACTATCCCTTGTTTTAGGCCCTGTCGATATTATTATTGTTATTATTATTATTATTAACCGTTTTGTTTTCATGGTACTTCACTTCCACTAATTGCGTGCTCTGTATTAATAACACTTGTAAACTTTAAAATATAGACGTCTGATTATAAATTATTCAGTAAATTTCAGTTTCTTTTAAAATTGCCACTTTCAATATGCATTTCCCCATACCACACTAATACTGCACACGCACTAAAGGAACAGAAACCAACATTACATTACGGTAGCCACACTGGACGCGAATTAACCAAGAAACAAGCATGTTGATTTGGACAGTTAGTATCTCTCCACTTCACTTGACTTTTAATTTTTGGTATTTAAAATGTTTACATTCGTTTTTACGAGGAACAATTGTACATATTGTTTATATGACGTGACCTTTGAAAATAGGATCATCATGTAAGAACTTATTTAACCGCTAGAAACTCCTTCCTTCTACGTTCATTCATAAAATAAGCAGGTAAAAGGGATCTGACATGTTCTAATCTGCTATTATCACAACATTAAGAAAATAGTCGATGGTCTTTTTCACTTCTGCCCCTTCAGGGCCTCATTTATGTGCGACCCTAGGTTATAGCATAAGATAGCTTAGTGGCAACCCTCCCCCCCTTTCCTGAGTACAGGGTGTAATACGTGGAGAGGGGTTGGCATTTTGGTGTTTACAGGAAAATCATCCCTTACACCCCGCTTCTGTTATCGCTAATAAGGAACCCTCTCCACTTGTGGTCTGTATTCACCAACTTTCAGTGGCGTGCACATAAATGTAGTAAAGGAATGTGAGCATAAGGGAGTTATGAGTCATTTTTACCACTCCTAGATCCTGCCATCTTTTCCTATATTTTACGTGTTTTGAAAGGAAAGTTGATCAAAAATAAGACTACGTCCCTCTAAAACTACTTCTAGATACGCCACTGTTACATAACGTCGCAGCTTGCACATCATAATACTGGTCTATCACCCAGTAACAGAATTTAACACAATTGTGAACACAATATAAGCCGATGTAGTGGTTAGTATAACAGCCTGTTTTATTAGTATTTACCCGCTCGATTTATATATTAATTATCTCCGTAACAGTTACGATGCACTAACTCCGTGGCAAAAGGTTCCTTCAATAACAACGGTCCGTTAATAGACTTCCTCATTGGTTGACACGTGGTCATCACATCGAATCGCATTGCCGCTGTTATCTGGTTTTCTCGATCGGAACCTGCTAGTCCACGTAGCTCCCCAATTGCCTTCAAGAAACCGAAATGTTCTGTGATTGCGCTAACTTGAGTTCTAAATATACTTCATGCAAAGATAGGCTAATCAGGATTGACCTACAGTTAAAAATAGTATCCGAACCACTCTCCGGTGTATCGAACCCGTATCTCCTTGATTACAGGCCGACGACTTAACTACTACTAAATCGGGGATACCCTATATGTTAGGCCCTTACCATTCGACTGTTTCGAAGCTCCGATCATGACATGACGGAAATAAAAATGATAAAGCAAACACAGCCACAGTAATCTTTGCAGTAAAGAATCACCAGTAAATACCTTGAACAAGCCAAAGAAAAGTTTCGCAAAGATACTTCGTAACCTCGTCTTTGAGCTCTGAAAGATGGGCCAAACATTCATTTTGTAACATTTTACTGCCTATTCCGTCCTCAGTAAACCACCGAGCCCAGGTCTTGTAATGTGTTTGACATGATTAACTGAATGGAGTTGGGTGAAGAGAACAAAGGGCGCAATTCTTATTTCTTTCTTACAGAGAGGGGGAGGGACGAAAGGACACGTTTTTAATGCTCTTAGCTTCTCACACAAGGCGTGCTTTTCCTGCATTTACTTGAAAGGCGAAAACGTATCAGCAGCGAATGAAGTGAATAACTCGTATATTCGCCCAAGTTTGATTTGATTTCGAAATCCACCCAAGAAAAGTAGCTTCATCAAGATAAGAACAATCCACTGGCGCTGTTGCATAATTTTCAACAGTAAGGGAGCAATCAGGTGTTTACCATGCAATCCTGCTCCTGCGTTGCCAAAATGTTCAGCACGGTCATCATCTTTATTCAGTGCTGAGCATTTGTATCATCACGAACCTCACACGTCGAAAGTAGAGATGTAATATTTATCGTTGTTAAACCTTTTGACAATGAAGCACTGAAGGAAACTGGCAACACTGCAGTACTCGGCTGAAAGGGAAAAAATAAAGATACACACACGTGAAAGGAAATGTTAAAACTTTTGCTGCTATTCAGTTTCTTCAATGTATGGATGTTGGTTGTGTGTTCGCGGTCTTGGAAAGATTTGATTTTGTTATTTAGCGTCACTTTCCTACCACTTTTGGCTAATCGCGACGACGAGGATGAGTGATGACAGGATGAAATTTGTAACATTTGTAATCTTTGTAACATTTAATTACATCGATTAAACTTTTATTTCTGTTATTTATTTTTCTAAATAAGCATTCAAACCAGAGACCTAAACGAATACGTACTAGTGGGCATGTTAGAGATTTATCCTATAAAAAAATATTCTTCGTAATAAAGGAGTTAGTGAGTTAACACGAACAGTTTTCTTTCTCTTCGTCGGATACGGTGCACAGTTCACTTTTCCCTTCAACGGTTTCTCATGAGCAGACCTGTCATAATAAACTGCAAATGGCTAAATATTGATTCGAAGTATTGAATTAATTAATAATAAAATCCTAGGTAGGTCACCCCGTGATAGTCAGACACCATACCACGTTCATTATGGCACTTCAGAAATTGCATTATAATATTAATTGTCAGAAAGGTGTGGAATATTTATTGATGATATGAATGTGAATCATGTAAAGGTACAATAAAATTTATTAAATCGTTGCACGAATGTAGCTGTTAGAGCACACACTTCCTATCTCACTTAATGTCCTCTATTTTGGACAATTACTTGATTTAGGAATATTTGAAAAATACTAGCCAACGACGAAGCTGCTATGCCTGCAGTCGTTTGTAGAAACCACAGAAAATCTCAGTCCGGATACGAGTGCATCAGCTTAATCTATGTCGTAAACTTGATCTGACTTTTGTAATTGTTATTCGGCCCAGATTTGAAAGCACCACTGATGCAAGGCCTCTTGTTGAGTGAGCTTGTCACCCGTTTCTGTTCCTCAAATCCTAACTTATGTTGGCGGGATCCCACCTCACGTAAAAGTGTATCATTTTAAAGAGTGGGAAGTTGCATGAACGTTTACTATACCGTAGCTAAGAAATGCTGACTACAATGACAGAAATATATTAATGTTGCAACAAAGTTATCGTTGAGAAATCACATCTTGTAACTTGGATAACTAGAAAAGTATTAAAAGAAAGTTTGAACATTGTAATTTTTTACTTCATTGAAACGTGATGAAAAATGTGGGAAGATTTGTATTAGATTCTCGTGTTTACAGTCAAAAATACAATTAACACCTGTTATTGTAAAATATTCTGGCTGCGAATATGAGAGTTGTTGAAAGTTTCCCAATATAGCTATTTCGTTCTTTGATTTATTGGGCTGCTTTAAATAGAATTCGTGAAGGCAACGAGAGCAAGTGAAATATTCATTCGAGAATTAGACTGCAACAATCACTAGCAGAGTTGTCTGTTTCCATTCGAATCGTGCCCGCGACAAAAGCCAGTTCCGAGCGACCCAGCTGTCCGCTGGCGCCAAAGTGTCGGGAATCGTCTCAAGCAGACCTTCAGTGAGCACACAGGCAATGAATTCGGTTTCTAACTGACACGTATACATACAAGACCAGGGACGTGACCGGGGATGGAGGATTGGGACAAAATATACTTTGTTCAATTTGGACCAAATTGTATGTTTTTACCATGTATTTAGTAATAATTGATTTGCTCGCTCACACTCTAAACATTTGTTTCTATGACCCGAAGATTATGCTTATTACTTCAAAATTGCTATTACAAAATTGTTAATTTGACTTCACGTAATGGATTTTTAGTTTTCAATATAACACAGGTGCTCTGCATAGCAATGGAGTCCAACAGCCTTTTTAAAGACAAAAGCCTATCAACGGGTTCTTCGTTGAGCGCATTGAGTCCCATCGCCGCTGTTATCAGACTTTCTCAATAGGAGCCAGATCGTCCTTAATAAGTTTACCGAACTATATTTATTCTTTTGAGTCATCACCCAAATTTTGGAGCTCTGACCAGAGTTCGAACCCGGGACCGCGGATAATACGTGGGAGACCTTTTCATGGTAAGAGCATGATAATTACAATGGAATGAGAACCCAGGAGCTAGATATTTTGGCGCCCTAGTAGTAGGGTGACCATAATATTTTGGCCCAAAAACGGGACATCCCAAGGAGATCAGTTTACCTCCTCCCCTCCTGAAAAATAAGTTAGGCCTAATTATAAAATTATTTTTATAATTATACTATCGTTATTATTATTTGAAATATGAACTGTCGTTTTTATAATCTCGGTGTGACTTACACGGTATTTCTGGTTCCTTCTGATCAACCTTTTATGTTAGCCCTACGCTAAAGTTGAGGAGTGTAAGAAGTATTTATCAGAACAATCAATCTTCTTGAGAGCAGCTATATTTTTTCATCAACCGTTTATAATCTCCTTGAAAACCTTACCCCACACATCTGACGCGAGATTTGTCATTTGAGTTTTTGGTTTGTGTCTTGTACCAAGTCCCTATTGAAACTGCATGTACGCTTCTTGGACATGCTTATGCACTGCTCTACAAATAACGGAACACACGCAAAACAACACAAATTTGTTTAGCATGAAATGTCTCAACTTTATACTTGGTTTTCAAGCTTACACCTAGACTTTTATAAAACGGGACAAATAGTGTTTTTAAATAATATCGAAGGGACGACCGGGACACGTCTCTCAAACGGAACTGTCCCGGTCAGAACGGGACGTACGGTCACCCTATATAAATGACAACATCAATAAGGACTTAATGAGTGAACTGTTGAAAAGAAGAGCGTTTCAAACAGCACGGTGTATTGAAATCGAGAGGTTAGGTTACGATGAAATGTTGCACGCAGAATGAAGCAACAACTGTCTACCTTTTATCACCACCGAAACTTAAGTCTTGATGGTTATTTATATCTCGAGGGTAGCAGCTTTGATGACGTCAGTGTTCATATAATGACGAGTAGATAAATGGCTACTACGAAGTCAACGGTTGTGAACTCCTCGCCCGGCGTCCAATGTTCCGAATTCTGGACTGGGCATGGATGCGAGTGTCACTTCATCAACTACATCCTCATCGTCGCGATTAGTCAAAAGTGTCCGAAAAGTGAAGTAAAATAATAAAAATGAATAAAAGTTGAGTCAGGTATAACGACCTGAGCGTTTCTGTGTGTGTTGAATCCATGTATCATTGAACTCCTCCTTTAAGAGGCAGATCTTCAAAGTAATCACCTAGGATCTTTCAAAAGTTCAATACCTGTTCAGGAAAAGAAGACCGTTCTAAATCATACTTTGGATGGAAAGTCACAGCAGTAACGATCCTTCTCATAGGCGTGTGCACGGAGGGCAAGGGAGACATTACAATATGTGTGTATTGTCCATCATGAGAAAAAATAACATAAGCATAAGAAGACCAATACAATTCACTAAAAAAAAAAAAAACAATTTCGTGGTTGGTCGACACGTGAGCGTCAAGTTAACATAGACAATGTGTTTACAAGATAACGGTACAGCTCCGAATGACGATAGGAAATGCTCCACCCCAGTGGCGGCGATTGGGTTCCAAAACCGCGGGGCAAAGACAATATTTCCCTTTGAAGATAAGGTTTAGCACAGTGCAAGGACAAAAGTGACGAAGAACAGCGGGCAAGTACCCCCTCGCCCCCCTAATCGCCACCACTGCTCCACCATATTATGACCCCCCTCCGGCCCGTGACAAAACAAAAGACTTTGGAATTTTACAACAGATATACAAGCACATAAATTTCAATGTTAGAGCAACGGTAACAAGTAGACCAACGTCGGGTTGACCAACATGAAGCAATTTTTAATGTTTTGGTTGCTCCGTCACTTGGCCCTTGCATACGCGGACTATGCATTCGGTGATTTATTTACATACGAAATTTAATATTTTGAAACTTGTTTCGTTCTTGATAAGTCTGCCCCCGTGGTGGAGTGGTTAGCACATCGCGCTACGACACCAAGGGCCCCGGGTTCAATCCCGGTTTTGGCCTGGATGTTTGTGAGTGTCCATTCATCAATTTCATGATATCATCACTCATCTCCATCTTCGCAAATTAGCAAAAAGTGGCACAAGAAGCGAATTAAAATAAAGCAAATAAATCAATCAATCGTTCCCTATAATTCGACATTAATTTCAGCAATATCAATTTCCAACGATGTGGTTTGTCCTGCAATTATCAGGCAAGTTATATTCACGAAATCTATTGTTTCTAGATGTTACAGTCACCTAATGCTTCCAAATTAGTTTGTGTGAGATAATTTCTCCCCCAATTTCTGTTATTAAAGCTTTTACATTCCTGTGATTTGGCATAAGCAACTGGACAAACTTAAAAAAAACTACGACAAAAATTCACATTTTAAAATTAATATACGATAGGTAAAATTGCTTTTTCTAGCCTCGTTACAACACTGTATGGTATAACCAAATAATTTTGATTGTGAACTATAATAATGTCTTCAGCAATGTATGAACTTTGTTCGGCAACACATAACGAAGTGTTTTTCGCAAGGTTTTTTAGTAAGGCCGTATAAACAGAATTTGGATAAATTTTCAGAAGAATGATAAAAGGAATCTGTCTGTACTATATGTCATTCGGTTTTCTCTATATTTGCTCTGAAAGACCTCCAGGGACTGCACCTGCACCCTGGCGCTGACTCTAACTGACAGTCATCTTGAAACGAGCAAAGGGGCAAATGTTTTCAAACCGTTTATATTGATGGTGCACTGGTAATGCTGTCAACTTTTTATCAAGGGTCCCGAATTCATGTCCGGTGGAGGCACATATTTGCTTGGATTCCGTTCAAACCCGATTAGGTTTGAACGAATTCTCTTCATTCTCGGGACTTAAATCATCTCTTTAATTATTATCATTAGTATTCAGAAAACGTCACCCACCATTCACTTACTCTGTACGCATTTCTGTGCGGAATTTACTTCCAATTCCACGTTTTCCTTTAGGCCACCGCCCTGCATAACGAAGTGGGTAGGTCGCCACGAGTTCTTAGTTCGATTCCCGACCTGGGAATTGGGGTTGTTTGAGAGAGTCTCTTCTTCAATTTCATTTCTCATTCTTTTCTTCGCGATTAGCCAGAAGTAGCAGAAAAGCGAAGTAAAATAAACTCAATCAATCAGTGAATCGAATCAAACTTTTCAAGGGCCTCTAATAAGGTAGTTCTCAACCTTTTCAGTACGGCACCCACCCTGAAGAATATTACACTTCACGGGACCCACAAGTATGGGTGCCGGCAGAATTACTTGAAGGGGTGTGCAGCCAGTTTATAATAGTACGTGTTTTTGCTAACATCGAGTAATTTACGAAGCCCTCTCTTACGTTGCTTAAACAAATTTCACATACTTCAGTCTAGAAAAGTGCCATACATATATAATTATAAAAGCTGAATTTGAGAGATGCCGGTGAAAAGCAATGGTAGGGTGCGCATAACAGAAATGTAAAGCTTAGACTACGGACAACACGGGTTGAATTTAAAATATTGAAACAATATATACTAGTATTTTAAATGTAATAGTTTTGCAAGACAGTAAGTAAATTCTCAAGCTCGACTTCGCTACCCACCAAACACCCTCTCGGGACCCAGCTGCGGGTCGCGCCCCATATGTTGAGAAACGATACGATCCAATGCTTTATTCCCCCTAGCACTTGAGTCAGACAGAAACAAGTTTGGGAAGAATGCTTCTGCAAGCTGTGTCAGTGTATGACGCCTCGAAGTCTGGAGAAGGGTCGGTGAAGGGTAGAAATGAAGGAAGGAAAAAGATAACGTTTGCTTCCACAAATTAAACCTGCAATAGCATAATTTTACTTGGATTCTCTTATTTTAAGTTTGCAGCTGAAGCAGCAGGCAAGTTGTCCATCACTATGTTTATAACTATGCCACATGCAATACAAAATTTGAGGATTGAAAGAAAATCGCTAAGGAGACCGAGGACAATGGTAAACTATAAAATAACACGACGTACTTCGCGACAACATCAAGGGGATAAGGTGTATACAACCTCTCGCCTCACAGAAAGCAAGTTCAAGAGAAGTACAATCAATAGACGATTTTTCAAAACCATATATTTTATCTTCCTATGGTTTTATGGGTATGTCCAATGATATTTTGTCCCTAAAATACACACCCTTCTGTCTCCCCATTTTTCCTGTTGTATTTTCAGGTTAGTGTTGCCCACGGGACGAGACAGGACAGGCTTTCAAAAATTCGAGACGAGACGAGATTGACCATGTGTCATAAGACAAACGAATATTTTCGAGACGAGACAGCATTTCCACGAGACGAGACAGGCCAAAGTCTCGTCTCGTGGGCAACACTATTTCTGGTACAATGGAAATATTACGGGACGGTTTCCTTAACTTCATATTTACCATGGACCCTGCAGTACGTGCTCAAGACACTCGATCCAAATAATCTTTGCGATTAACTGAAAGTAAGCGATTGAAATATATCTAATCAAACTATAAACAATTTTATTGGCATACGTACATTCACTAAAGTTCCAACCAACCACGGTTAAGTGGTGAGATTAACAGCCTCCAGAGCCAGAGGTAAGCGGGTTCAACGCTGGTTAGGCATAGACGATTCATTTTGTTTTTGCGATTTTAATGCCATATCTTTCTACGGTGAAAAGCAAAGTAAAATATCCAAAATCGGACACAAAAATAGAAGAAACTCTCCCTCTTAAGCGTAAAATAGCCTATGCAATTTAAATTTAGTCATGGGCGGATTAACTGGGAAATGAGATACTCTCGCCCGAAACGTCTCAAAATATTATTATAAATTGGATGGCCGAGTGACATTAAGAAAGTATCAGCCCTTGTACCTCCATCGGAGTAGAGGTTGGTGATCCTCTATGACTAGGGAACAGCATTATTCTACATAGTTCACTTTGTTCACAGATAGGTTGATCGAGACTGGATCACGAGGAGAGGGGAATGCTGCCACTCCTACAATATCTTGTTATCAAATTTTTAACTCTAAAAATTTTAATGAAAAATTAAAATAAATTACACTGTCCTCTAGGGATGTTCCCTACCAATGTTTCTAAATTTCTTTTGTTCATAAAATAATTTAATGTAACGTGTATGAAAGGGAAATTCACTTAGTATGCCTAGCAGTAACGCACAGTTCTTGCAGTAATAATAAAATATTACTAATTGCCAGAGCTTAACCGTGATCTATTGCGTCGCCATCTATGTGGCAACAGATGGGGACGAGTAATACAATTCGACAAGAAGTGAATTTTGACGCGAACCAAGTTTCAGCACCATTCAACGTGAAAGTTTTATGGGTTATTTTCAATGAACGCTGTTTCAAAGTACGCGAGCTATATTTCCGCATTTCTATTCGTAATGTAACTGATTGGGAATGACATTCTAAGAGCGTGGATTTTCATGAATTATTAGGTGAGTGAGTGTGTGAAGAAACGCATCTCCTCTGACTAAAACGCAAAGTTAGAGTACAGACCCGTGGTAGCAGCGTGCCAAAGATTTATTGGCGGTAGAGGAGAGGGGGTTGCACGTAATTTTTAATATATCCCATAGGACACTTCAAGTCCGTGCTTCTTATGTACATGGATACAATTCGATATCCCCACCCTTTCCCTTGCAGGAATAATGCGGCGAATTCAGCAGTCCTTCAAAAGCCGCCCCTTCGCACTCTGTGATGTCTGAAACTGAAAATACTAATATCTAGGTATATTACCTTTAAATAAATGGTTCTCAACCTTTTTCAGTTCGGGACCCACCTTGAAGGATATTACACTTCACGGGACACACAAGTATGGGCGCCGGCAAAATTACTTGAAGGGGTGTGCACCCAGTTTAAAATCATACTTTTGCTAACATCGAGTACTTTAAGAAGCCCTCTTTCACATTTCCGTAATGAAATTACGTATATTTACTTCAAGAAAAGTAAATATGTGATTTAAAAGACTAATTTACTCTAGTCTAACTAAACACGCATGATGAAATTGAGAGATGCCGGCAAAAAGCGATGGTAGAGCGCAAATAATAGACATGAAGAGCTTAGACTTCGTACAACAAGAGTTGAATTTAAATTGTTAAACAATGCATCTTAGTAATTAAAATGTAATAAGTGTTTGAGACACAAAGAAATAAATTTTCGAGCCCGACTACGCAACACACTCGGGACCCTGCAGTGGGTCGCGCTCCATACGTTGAGAAACGACGCGTTTAAATACATTATTAGCCATTGGTATGAAGATATTTTACCAAGAGTTTTACTTAACTACAAAGATTTAAATTTCCATACTTGTAATTGTGACAGTCAGTTAACAAACAACACCCTTAATCCACCATAATGCAATTATCATTTCTATTATTTTAACGGTTATCGAAACGTTAGCATTTTTCACATGTCCCTGCGCATTAACACTATGTTACACACGCATATCTCTAAGTTGGAGGACAGAAACAGACAGAATGACCGGAAGTATGGGCTTGCTTACTATTCACCCTGAAACCACAAAATCAAGTTGAGTGATTGATACTGATATGGTTGAATGCTCTGCCCAGACTTGAAGGCGCCAATGCAACAGTCTCTTTTTATCTTCCCAGTTGTATAATTTACGTGTCGGGAATCACTCGCCCAAATACAAAGTATTTCAGTTCGGCTCTGTTTTTTTTTATTTGATTTAGTTTATTTTACTTCGCGTTTTGTTGCCTCTTGACTAATTTGCGAAGATGGGGATGAGTGATGAAATGATGAAATTGATGAATGGACATTCACAAACAACAAAGCCCGACCGGGATTCGAACCCGGGACCCTTAGTTCGGCTCTGTGACTGAATGGTTAGCGTAACGTGCAAAAAAAACTTGGTGTCCTAGTTTCGCATCCTGGATAGAACCTGGACATGAAATTGTGTGTGTTCCAACAAACTGTTTCATTATTCATCCTAACCTTCATATTATATGCGAGACTTGCCATATGAATCCTCAATTTGGGAAAGGCACATCCATTTGCTGCTCTTTTCTTCTGATTGATTTTATTTATTTTATTTATTCCTTCTGTCTCTTTTGGCCAATCGCAAAGATTAGGTTGAAATTAATGCAAGGGCAATGACAAATACGCATGGGCAGTGGGGAACAGACAGACTGACTGTGAGTCTAGAAGCCAAAGCCCCGTTTGTCGTCCAGGCAGAGCGGGATTGATAACATTTGGTCTCGTTGAATATTCCTTGTTTTGGGCAGTATCGACATTATTATTATTTATTATTATTATTATTATTATTATTATTATTATTATTATTATTATTATTATTATTATTAAGAGTTTTCTTATCATGAAACTTCACTTCAACTAATTGCATGATCTGTATTAATAGCACTTGTAATCTTTAAGATATAGACATCTGATTAAAAATTATTCTGTAAATTTAGTTTCTTTTAAAAAAACTGCGACTTGCAAAATGCATTTCACCATACCACACAAATACCGCACACGCACTAAAGGGAAATAAACGAAAACTACTGGTAAAATTCTACCCAATTTTGATATGTCGCACGACCCTCTTCCAATTTTAATTTCTGAAGTTGAATTCAAGATGGCGGACATCAATATGGCTGCCGACCATGCGTGAGACGTCAATGTGGTTCCCCCTTGGCCAGGCAACGATTGGTCATCGCCATTTTCACGTTCCATGTCTCAGTGGTCTTATACCGGGGGTGTTAAGTGACTTATTGTGACACCCTGTATGTATACTTATACATATAAATTTAAATATAAAAATCCACGGTCGGTTTTATTTATTTTTTTGCTTTTGACGTCAGTCCACAATAAAACTTCAACTTAGATTCTATTTTGTATACCCTTACTTGGTGCCTTGTACACAGGATATCCTTCTTGTTATTTGTTAAGATAATACATTCAACTTAAGAAATCGTATTAATAATAAGTTGAGATAGGATTATTTGTGTGTAAAATATTTGTGCTCTACGTAAGAAAGTGACAAAGAACTACTGTTTGATCGGGTGAGCAGACCTTTTCGTTGCAGCTGTACGGGATTAAGGGATTAGCGAGCTAGCGACAAGTAGGTCAGTGGTACAAACATGGTTCGAACGTCGATCTCTCCGTCTCAGAACGAAGCAGCCGAAATAGGCTGGAATAAAACACTTGAATGCTGGGGCAATAGAATGTAGTTTTGTAAAAAGTGGTACCATAAATCTTGCGCGAGAATGAGCGAAGAAGAATTTGCGAAATTGGAGTTGCATTTAGAAGATATTTTCTTGCACGATATGCTGCGCAGTGTCAGAAAGGAAAATATCAAGGATGGAAAAGTGAAAGTGCACAGGGTGTTCAAAAATTAACTGACGAAAATGAAAAGAGCATTAGCCTCACGACAGTTTCCTTATTTACGAAGCAGAGTAGAGAAGAGGATAGGGAAGAGCAGCTTAAATATAGGGAAGAGGATATCTTTGGCTGTAAGTCGTTTCACTCTTCTAGCTTTAACTTTAGAAAGGTCCGACCATTAAAATTCAAATTTCAAGACAGCAGGGGATACATTATTTTCATTATTGTAATGGTTGTTTCTACATTCTTAATTTTTTGAGGACGCATTTGGAGGTGTTCATGCACCACTGGCAACCCCCGTGCGCACTACTATGCCATCACATATCAATTTTAATTTGCTTCATATGTACAAGCTGTTTTTTTGAAGGTGTGTTAATATCGGTTGTTTTATAGACCAAAAAAAAGAAAATTGTACACTGTTACTCTTCTGTGTACTTATATAGGCTATACACACTCTCTCTCCATTATTAGAGTTTATCCGCCCTTGTGGCACTCTTTCTCATCCTATTACTGTGTTTATATATATATATATTGGTTACTGGGACTTCTTGTTGGCGTAGAGGTAACGTCGCCGCCTTGTAATCAAAGGCTCCTGGGTTCGAATAACCAGTTGAGGCATAACATGGTTAGGTTTCCAGTTTAAACTGTAGGTCTAGTCCGGTCCATACTGTATGTAAAGTGGACTTAAAACACGAACTCGATCAATCTATAATTTCTTTTTACTGAAAAGTGCTATTCGGAAACGAGCAAAGCGTTTTCGTTAGTTACGAAAAATTATCCAAATTTAACCCACAGAATTATAATCGAAACGTTGTTTTATATATCTCGGCTATGACTGCCTGGAAAAGTTAAAGGAAGTAACGATTGTTAAATGTCGGTTGACTCATTATCTTAGCACAATAAATTCTGGTTTCGAATTCCTATGTCAGTTTCATCTGTATTACGTGGCAATAAATAATTCATTAGAGCCAGAGATATATAAAGAGACAGTAAACATATCATTTTGGGGGAAGGGGTACTGACTGCATTTACGTACAGTATCGGACAGTATTAAAAAAAAAAGTCGGTAATTGCTTTGGTAATATATCAAAAGGTTGATTTCTGGTTAAATATTTTTTTTATTATTTCGTTGTTGTTAATTTTATCGGAAGAAGAAATTCTTACACTCTGCAGAAGATAAATCATGTGTTAATTTCCGAATAATAATTAATCACCATTATATATCATATGCATATCATCAACATTCTTCTGTTAAGCCTTGCATGTATCCTGCAGTGAACGACGGAAACCTGTCAAAATATTTCATCGCAACCAAAGCAGTGGGACAAAGGCCACGACTGTAGAAATGCAGGATCCAACGAACGTCTGTTTCAGGCGCCAAAGCGTCTGGATTTGAGTCGCTGAGAGCTCGAGTTTCGGTTTCGCTTGTAAGTGAGTGAACACTTATATACACAAGCAACACTGGCGTGTGCATGGGGGCAATTGGTTGAGAATACAGTACTCCCCATATGGTTCAAGCTCGCTGTACAATTAACTTCAACTGCAAATAAAGATGGCGAAATGGTGTGAACGTTGTCTGCTATCGCAATTGTCCCCAATGGCGTAGTGGTAACGGTATCACATGTAATGATGCGGTCCGGCGTTCAGAGCCTCAGCGGCTGTTTCCATTGGATGATATTCAGCCAACAACTTCCCCCACAATTGTTAGCGCGAAATCACACCCATTGAACTGATTCCGGCAAACGTTTCGGAGCGTGTTGTAAACACACTTTATACGCATTGCTCCTACAGTGCCTGTGGCAGTGATTAAAGGTGCAAATATAACGATTATATTCTAAATGTAGTCCTGCATTTTGTTCAGTCTCTTAACAATGACCAGACTATCTATCAGAATATATAAAACGATGTGTAGGGCCTCACACAACCTTCAATCACCGCTAATTTGGAGGTGATTTGATGTAAACAAGAAAAAGCATAGATTCAATATTAACATACTTCTTTGAGGTTTAGAAAATGATAAAATATGTGTGTAACACTGGTGCAATAATTGGTTCCCTTTAATTAATGATTATAATTTTGCAATTATTATAATTATTATATAACTGCACTAATATAAACAACAAAGGAAGAAATGATTCATTAGAAAATAGTTTCTTGAATTTTAAGGTTAAAAAATATCAATAACTATTCATGTCACTGCTTGGGAATGACCTACTAAAAGCGCGGATTTTCATGAATGACTAGCATGTGAGTCAATATGTGAAGAAAATCGTCTCCTCGAATTAATAGCTCGGAGTTAGAGTAGAACCCAGAGAACCCTGGTAGCAGCAGATTTTCCATTTATCCTTTAGGAAAGTTCAATTTGCTGCTTCTCATGTAGTACATGCATGTGAAATATTGAGTTCAGAGTGCTGAAAATGTTTCTCCCCTACTTCTCTGTTGTTACTAGCGTTTTAGATGAGAGTATTTACGTTTTGAACGTAGTTTCTCCCTTTCGGTGTGAGTAGGGTTGCGAGATTTCTAAAATAAAAAAAAAACGGGACATATAGACATGGATATAGTTAAATTTATTTTTATAACATTTTGAACATTACAAAATCAATTGCAATTTAGAGCGTGCGTGTTTCGGCCGTCTCTATCGCAAAGATAACAATGAGTCGAAGTGGTTGGTAGATGAGAGCAAATAAATACAGACGCGCACAAATATTCTCGTAGGGCCTAACGTTAGTGCCTCAACTCTTCAACCTTACAAGATATAAATGAATGTCACCATTAAAGAGAGTACTTCATGTTGGTTACCGAAGATACCGAAAATGTCGGTTCTCAGTATATCGATATTTAGAGGCCATATTTTCGAGTACAGATAACGGATCCCGTCTATCGATGATTTCAGCAACCGGCCTCCGTGGCGGAGTGGCTAGCACAGCGCGCTACGACGCCAAGGGTCCCTGGTTCGAGTCCTTGTCCCCGCAACTGCTTTCTCTAACGAAATTTCCTGACACTCCACTCATCTCCACTTCAAAATCAATGGAATAATGAAATAAGTAAGTTAAGAATGGATGACCACAATTAGAGGCAAACCAAAAGAGTGATCATGTGAGAAGTCGACCCCATCCTTGAAATAATTTGAGTTCGATCAGTCAAGTATGAGTTTTTAAACATTTAACAACGTTTTAGATGAAAATCTTTTTATTACATGTATGCGTGCGTTTTGTTGGTTCTATTGCTACCGCGTTTGCCATTCGTTTCTCTGCAACGTAAAGTTTGGGGGACGGTCGAGATTCTAACCAGAGGCCACGTGATCAACAGCTTGATATGCTTTGCCCAGATGTTGGCTCGTTTTCCCCGTCGCACGGTAAAACTAAAAAAGGAGCTCCCTCTCCTATCAGGAGAAAGAAAACCTCGCGAAGTGACACACCGTAGACTTCGTGACGTGAGGTGAGGTGATACTCATTTAGGGCTAAAAGGGGCTAAAACATCACCCTAGTTGTTGCAATCAATGGCAGAGTTGCGATCCAGTCCCATGTCTTCATCTTTGCTTATGGGTGCGAGAAATCCCCCCCCCCTTTCCTTTCCCTTCTCATTTCAAGTGCTGGAGAGTAAACTTATACCTTGAAAGTGTCAGTCTCAGAATATTACGAGTATAGAGTGAGTTTTAGATACCGGGGTTCAATATCTCGAAATACCGGTTACATCGAAGATACAGAAAGTACCGGAAAATAGCGAAGGTACCGTTTCGATATATCGATATGTCGGTGTTGACAATACCTGAGATTCTGGTATTTTCAAGTAACGGTAAATCAATAACTCCACCATCTTTAAAAAGTATCACGTTTCTTATCATTCATATTTATTTTCTAATCACACATTTATACATATGCACACATGTGGAGGCTGTGTGCCTGTGCAGTGCTTCTTTCGGAAGAATGTATTCAGGTACCGTTTCTAAATTCGTAAGCAACATAAAAGGAATATCCAAAGTTAATAAACAACTATTTATACTCTGTTATTTACAGCTCGTTCAATTTAAAATTCTACCGCAGTCCGCCCATTTACGAATACCTAACGCAATGCATGTTTTTTGGTTGTAATGGTAACACGACGGCTGAATAGTCACGTAGCTTGGTGTGGAACGAAGAGGCAAGGAAATTAATACTTACTCTCATGATGCTTTTCCGGTGGGTTCAATTTTAAATTGAACGCACTGTATATTTTACGTGGCTTTTCTTCCTGTTTTCTTAATCGCGACGATTTTACATTTTGATACTCCTAAGCAATAATTTTGTATATTCACACGTCAACCTGCCATTATCCATCACATTTATGTTTTTACTTTATCAGTGACTCACTGGCAATTGCCATAATGCATAGTCGAACATCTAAGGAAAAGAAGGGCGAAAGAAAATATTATCGCACTGCGTCTCGGTTTTATTTAGGGGTGAAACAGTTCCACATTACTCAATCGCGTCTGAACTGAATCTCCTACCTGCCCCAATGGAACGATTGATTGATTATATTGCTTTACTTTACTTCGCTTCTTGTGCCACTCTTGGCTAATTTGCGAAGATGAGGATGAGTGATAACATGATGAAATTGACGAATGCACACTCAGAAACTTCCATGCCCAGGCCAGGATTCGAACCCGGGACCTCTGGCGTCGTAGCGCTATGTGCTAACCACTCTGCCTTCTGACTAACTTTGTTTTGAGTCCACGGTTTGCATGACAGGCTAATCGGGAAGGACCTACAGTTTAAAGTGGGATTCGAGCCTCTGATCAATCTACCGCAAGCAGGCATGAAAGTTCGATCTCGGAATCCTTTGATTACGAAGCGACAGCGTTGGGCATGAAACAATTACGGAGGCCCTTATCTTTGAAACGGTAGGCAGAATATGGGTGTAACATCATCATATTGACTCTTCGTCGTCGCCTTGTAATAAAGGGGTACCGGGTTCGATGCCCGGTGGAGGCACATAGTGGTTTGGATCCCACTTTAAACTGTAGGTCCAGTTCCGATTAGGCTTACTGTGCATAAAGTGGACTTAAAACACCAAATCAATCAATCAATACTGACTCTTCTTTTTCTTGCTTCGTGTACATGGTGTGAAATCACTGTTTGAATCTACACGCACGTGCGCGCTAATATGTATACGTAATTAAATACAACATTACTAATTACAAAATCACTAAATATTTAAAAATAACATTATTAAATACATTTAAAGCAACTATCTTTTTACATTTATAAATATCAGATTAGTAGTAGTCAATATGTAACTTTGACAACAACTTTGATTTCTTGACCCCACGACCGCCAAACCCTCAAAAACTCACTTTCTCTCCACGTTCCACGCCTCATTTATTGCGCTGACGATGTTTCACGGCGCAAAAAAAGCCGTGATGAGTGAAAGATGAGCTCTCATCCTCTCATCCTCTCATCCTCTCATCCTCTCATCCTCTCATCCTTGAAGGATGAATGCATCTTATTGTAATTTTCCAAGTCCCGGTCAAATGTTTGTATATCGTGACCTTTGTAAACCTCTCTCTTTCGGGAACGATGTGCCACACACACGCACACACACGCGCGCGTGTGTATCACTTTCTCCCCACGTTCCGCGCCTTATTTATTGCGCTGACGATGTTTCACGGCGCAGAAAAGCAGTGATGAGTGAAAGATGCACTCTCATCTTCTCATCCCCTCATCTTCTCATCCTCTCATCCTCTCATCCTCTCATTCTCTCATCCTCTCATCCTCTCATCCTCTCATCCTCTCATCCTCTCATCCTTTGAAGGATGAATGCACCTTATCGTAATTTTCCAACCCCGGGGGACCAAAAATGTTTAAATATCGTGACCTTTGTAAACCTCTCTCGGGGAACGATGTGCCACACGCGCGCGCCTGCCTCTTATTATTTCCGCATTGTGACGCAAACAAACAAAAAATAATTGTTGTTTTTTTAGGATTCCTGGCCCCTATAACCTCGCCAGGGTGCGTGGTGCCCAACCAAAAAAAGTAAAAGGTTTTCTAACGGCTGCGGTTCTAGATAACCACACCTCTGTAGAGTTTCACGTGTTTTTTTTTTTTTCTCAAACATCCATGAAACTCTACAGAGGACCTCCGTAATGCATGCAACGTGTACTAACGACTCTAGTGTTATTTTGATGTTGTAATATTTTTGGATATAGAGTTTTATTGTGAGATATAGATAAAAATAATTATGTTTATTATAATATTTTCTTGATGAAGATGGAGAATATGTGTGTGTTACAAATAAAGTTGCATGCTTTTTTTTTTCTAGTGTGTGTATGTGTTTTTGATGTTTCGACAGCATCTGAAACGATAAAAAAAGAAAGAATTTTATTGTTAATTTTCTTGTGTAAAAACAACAACAAATTTTTTTGTGCAAATTTTCTGATTTGTCTCTCGTGCTATAGTGCAAAAAAAGATATTGTAACTGATAACTAATGAAATTGACATTTGTAACTGATCTGAACTAGTGAAATTCGTATTGTGCTATTGTAACTGATTGTGCTAGTACAAAAAAATTCTTATTTGTGCAAGAAAAGATGTTAAAAACTTGTTAAAACTGCTCTGTGACCCTCTTGTTCTTCACGTCGTAGGCGAAGGACTTCTCTGCAATCAGGATGACACTGCATAGGGTATCCTCGGGCAAGGCATCGTGGAACTCGCAGACGACCTTGATGTTGGTTCGATCGTTGACCACAACCTTCTTTCTCTTAGATGTGTTGATGACGGTCATGGGTCTCCGTGCTTTGAATTCGCTGGGCGTGTAGTACCTGTCCACGCTTCCCTCGGTCACGCGTTTGTAAGCCGAGAACGCTTCGTAAAGTTTGAGGTAATCGTTTTTGGTCACGTCGAGGTTGTAATTCTCGCGCGGGAACACTTCGTTCCTACCGTTCTTCAGATAAACGTTCTTGATCTTGCAGTCGTCGAACTTGCTGGAATCTTTTTCCTGATTCTTGTCCCTCCCGGTCTGAAAAAGCACTACGACGAAATCTGGCATGTCGAACTGTATGTTGTTGAACTGCGTCGTCACGTCGAATTCCATGTGACTTCCCGACGCCACCTTCTGTACGCACTGGTAACCGTGAAAGTGAATCGGCACCTGCGGACTTTTCAAGATCTCCGCTTTGTACTTGAGGGCGTAGTTCGTTTCGTATTCCACCACCGGCATTCTCAATTCCATGCTCCGGGTGACGCATTTCGCTGCTTCGGGTAAAGTGTTGGCTATCGGCGTGGTGCCGTCCGGACCCAAAGTAGCGTATCGCATTAGTGCGTCGTTGTCGTTGGCCGCTCTTCGAAACGTGATCCTCAGTCCTCCCTTCCACATGATCTCCTTGTAGTCCGAGAAGAAACCGGGTAGCAGACGCATGGGAAAGAGCACCGTGTGACTTCTCGCCGATATTTTGGTCCCGGCTTCGAATCCCCCGGCCTGGTAGTACGCTGCGTCCGTTTTGGATAATTTCAACGTTCCCACTGCCGTCGACGTGATGCCTGGATAATCTATTCTGTCGATGACGGTGTTGTGTTTCCTCACCTCCACCTGCGAGAACAGGTGAGGCACGAAGTTGTCCACGAGTATCAAGTTTGCTGCTGCGGGAAACGCGTCTCCGCTTTCTTTCTTCACCACGTCGAATTGAAGGTAGAGGTCAGCTCTGTGAGGATGAATGAACCCGTCGCCTACGTCCACGTCGTATTCGATCTCCCTGTTCGCTTCGTTCAGATTGGCGAACGTGCGACGGTTGGGAGAGAAAGATTGCAATTCGTAACTTTCGATTTGCTCCATTTTACATGTATGGTTATTTATTATATGTTGATCTCCACGATGGCCGTCGTAGTGGCACCTGCGAAATCCACCACGTCTCCTTTCTCGTTCGTCACCACCAACTCTATGTCGTCTATGCGGTTGCGACATACCGGAAAATAGATCGGCGAAGAGGGCGTGTAGATGATCGGTTCCATGAACTCGGAACTTGGTTTGAAAGTGGCTATGATTCCCGTCTGCTTGTGACTTCCTAATAATTTGTCCGAAGATTTTGTGATCATGCCTTCCGCCAAGTTGCAGTGTATGTTCAGAGTCTCTATGGCCAAGAATTAGGAATGTTGGTTGCTACGTGCTTGATGCCAGCTTCGAGTTTGGTGTCGTTCTCGAAACCTAAAAGTTCTCCCATGGTGCCCAGGTCCACGGTCTCCGTCGCGGATAGGATTTCCACTCTCTGCGTGACCGAATTTTGAGAAAGGTATGTGCCTTTGGGTAATTGAGCTTGCAAAGTGGAAAGATTGTATTGTCCTGGCGTGACGACGATGTGTTCGCTTCCGACGCTAATTTTGTTGTTGTGCTGCGTGACGTTAGGTATGAGGTACATGCTGTAGAATGCACGCAGAGCCACGGATTTAGGATAGACGATGTCGTCGTGCAGCGTGAGTTTCAAGATTGAAGATTCGCTCGTGAGATGGAACACGCCCATCCTAGTGATGCTGTTTGAGGTTCCACAATGCTTTCTGGAAATCCTCGATCGTAGGGTTATTTATTTTAGAGAGAAACGCGAGCACGGAGAGGCAGAGATGACCGCAGTTTACGTCTCCGAAATTTTGAATGCGTTCGTCGTTGTAGTATATAGAGGTTTTGCTCGTTTTCAGATAATGAATTAAATTTGTAGGTGGAACACCTCCGAAAGAATCGAAAACGAATGCTTTATAATCATTTTTGTGGTAACATATCCAATGCGTGCCTGGATTTTCATGTCCGTCCAAGTTGACTACTCCGCATTCTCTTCTTTTAACGCTTGAAGGTAACGAGTCGGACATGAAAACTCCTCTGAAGTGTTTGATTTGTAACGGTTCGATCAGAGATTCAATGTCTCGGTTGGTGAGTGCTGTTGTTTCTTTTTTTTAAACTTCTTCATCACGCCCTTCCCCCCTTTCTTCTCCATGGCCAGGTTGTGACGTTTCTGTTCTTCCAATTCCGCCTTGTTCTTCTTCGAGTCGATGACGGTTTTCGCAATGGCGGCACTTCCGCCAGCCAAACTTCCAACGGCCCCCAATGCTGCTAGGATGGCCGGGATGCTAAATATGAAACCTCCGATCTTTTGCTGTTTCCGCGAACGCTGCAAGCGTCTCAATTGAGGTGTGCTGAGCAGCAATTTCATTCCGTGTCCTTTCGACAAGCAAGAACGTTTCTTCTCGCGTTGTTTCTTGGTGAGTAACCCATCGAGGGCACCTAGATTTTTTAGATTCGAATATGGTATCTGGTACACGACACCCTTGGGCTTCATGTTGATGCTCTATGTGTTATTTTTTCACGATATGTTATTTATATATAAATGTTCTGAGATTTTTTTTCAATGGATGTTATTTTATATATACTCCGCGTAGCCCCGTTACACAAATTCTATTACATGCTTTGTTTTCTTACCAAGAAGTTCCTTTGTCCCCTTGTACACAATTCGAGTTTTGTTCTCGATTAAGATAGCTAGCTTCTCGTCGGATAACATGATAGCGTATCAATCTGGTAAAAATAGACTGTATTGTCCGTTGAACAACAGACGCACCTTGGGACCATACTGGGTAGAAACGATTGAACCGGAAGTTATCGTGTAAGGTTTGTCGACTTCCAATTCCTGAATTTTTACATACTCGACTGATAAATTTAGCATTTGTTTTAATGCTTGGAGGTCACTCATTTTTTCACTCGTCATATCAAAGAAAAATTTTCAGGGTGTTAGAGAGAAATTTTATTTTTATTCACGATGTGTGTTATTTATATATATATTTTTTCACGAGATTTTTTTTTGTACGGAATATTTTTTTAACAGAGGAAGAAAGTTCGTGCTTCCGAAAACGCGATGATGTGCGTGATGATTTCTTCCGTCTCCTGCTTAGATTTTCTCCAATCATCGGTGTCCCGTCTTCTCCCCTGCCTCGCCTCGTGCAGTTCGTCCAACCTCTCGTTCAATTTCTCCCCCCTCGGCCGACAGAAGAGTGTCGAGATCACCGCACCTCATTCCACTGATCTCCCGAAGACGGTCCTTGAGAACTATTTCGCATCCCATGTGAAATGCCGGCGTCGTTTTAGCTATGATCACAAGTTTATTAACATCTCCGTTAACTACTTTTTGAATATTTTAGATAGTAGTTCGTGCGGCAAATCAGTTATGCAAGCCATGTTGTTTTTTTTACTGGATGTTATTTATATACCCCACCCCAATTTTTGTTTTGTGTTCATGGCGATGGTGGTACCCAGTGCGGCGACCCGTTCACCCAACGATGCGTCTCTGCTCACGAACCTTTCGAAAGCTGCATGTTCCAATTTTTTGTCTGCTTCGTGACGTGCGTCCAGATCCGTCTGCGTGGTGTTGTAGGCGATGTCGTGATCTTTGCATGCGGCGTCCAACGGATTCACACCCTTGTCTCCTCTCTCCAATCTTTTCTCGAGTTTGGTACCCGGTCCGCAGTACTGGTAGCCAGGTAGATGCATCTCGAAAGGTAACTTGTTGATGATGTCGTTCACGAGTCCCTTTCCTTCGGCCAGGTTCCAAAATTTCGGAGGCAGCGTGTTGATGATTTTGATCAGGTAACCTATGCCCTTGTCGTCGTTCACGATGAAGTTGGAAAGTTTCGTGCTGATCATGTCCACGATGCCAACCTTCTCGTTGTAGAAATTACGATTGCCTGCATTATCTTCGCCGGCTATCACCAACAATCGGTCCACGAGTTTCCTAACGTCGTCCACCCAAACGAATTCTTTGGGTAACGTGTTGTAGCGTTTGACGCCGCTGCCTGTTTTGACCTGGTTCCAAATCGGTTTGATGAGATTCCTGTACTTCTCGCCGCTGCTCGATTTCACCCTATTCTGCGAGGCGTCGTTGTTCTGGTACAAGGCATCCGTCATGATCAGAATTTCTTTGAAACTTTGGTAATCTTCGTCGGTGTAATCTTTCGGCTGCTTTTTGGCGACGAGTTCCCACAGTCCCACCGTACCCGGATACCTGTTCCAACTATCCTTGTCGCCTAAATTGACTTTAATGTCGTTGCCTTCCAATCTTCCACACCACACCGCCGCCTTCGCTGCTTTCCATGCTGGGATACAATCCGAACACTTCATCCTTGTCGAACTTCCCCGTGCTCAGGTAGTCTCGTGCCAAAGGTCCCAACTCGATTTTATCCGAAGACGTGCTGCCTATGGCTCGACGTCGTGCCGGTACGTCCTTCAGTTCGAACGGCGTCGAAGGAATGCTCGAAATGGGCGTGGGTACGGCGTAACTTTTAGCTGCGAGTGGTACGAGTTCGTTGATCAAATTTTTATTTTGTTCCGTGACACTTTTAATTTCTTTACCTAGACCGCTGATGGCATCGATCACGGGTTGATCCTGACGTTTCTTCTCTTCGTAGAATCCACGATTCTCGGATTTCCAACCTTTGAAGCGTTTCGCGAGGTAATCGCGAAGCTTGAGATTTTCGTCTTCGATTTTTCGTTTCGTCATGACGTTATTTATACACGTCGTTTCTCACAACGTTGCAACGTTTAGAAAGTCGTTGATTTTGTTTCTGTATTTTCCGTCGATGGGTTTCCTCGTCATGTCGATTGTAGCGAATCCGAAATCGTCACTGTTCCAGCAAGAAGAGCAGCGTTCCGAAAATTGATTGTAGTTCATGTCTCCGCCTACGTAGTCATCGTACGCGTGCTTGAGGTTGGTGTGATCTTGATGAAACAAACATATGAAATTAGCGTTGTCGCGTAGTAACTGTTTTGGAATTTTGGAAAACGTTTGAGCTAGGTAAAAGCAATCCATTTCTTTGTGACGACCTTGCGTGAAAAAGTTGCGAATTTCATTTTGATTTTCCAGGATGGCGTCGTCGAACACAACGACTGAATTTTCACGACAATCGTCGAGTGGTTTTATTTCCGAAGCGAACGTTGCAATGTCCAGACCATCGTACACTTTCATCAGTTGCTGGTATTTGGATTGCTCCAAACTTTTCGAGAACACGTACAGGTGCCTGTTCTTCCAATCTAACCAATTCGGTGCGAGGAGAAAATTGTCCACGAGCAGTGTCGTTTTCCCACACCCCGAAGGACCTACGATCAGACAGCGGATGCTGTCGGGAAGCAACTCGCCGTTCTTTTTTTTTCTCGTTTGACTTTCCGGATCCGGTAGACGCTTCACCACGTTCCACGTACTCACAAGATCACTTCGTTCGCGTCGATCCAACTCTTTTCCGGAAGTCCCAGCCATTTGACAAACAGTTTGTCACCTTTCCTACGCAATACTTCCTCGATGAGGTACGTGTCGGGGTGTTTTGTTTTAGAGAGTTCCTCTTCGTAAAATCTTCCTTTCAAAATCTCGCCGCTACTATCTTTTATTATATACGTGTGTCGGTTTCCGGGTAGAACTCGAACCACGGTAAAAAGTTCTGTGCTCCAATTTTTTGTGAATCCCTTCTCGAAGGTGCGTTTGAATTTGCTGATCCTCACCTGGTCTCCAATTTTGTATTTAGCTTTTTTTGTCGTGGGTGTGTACTTTGGACAGTAAACTGTAGAAATTAAACGCTGCTCGTCAGATTTCGTAACGTCGGCTGGCTTCATGCCTATCGTTCTGTGTACCGTATCATTATAGGTGTCGACGAGTTCCGGCAGGATGTCGACCCATTTGTAATTTCCCCGAAGCGTGAATCGTTTCCACATGTGAGTTTTCAAGGTTCGATTGAATCTTTCCACGATGCTGGCTTTGATGTGACTGAAGGTCGAATAATGTTGAATGTCATGTTTTTGAATAAACTTTTGGAATACAGCGTTGTAAAATTCCTTCCCCTTGTCCGTTTGCAGAAACCGTGGTCGTCTGCCGCCGCTTTCGCGAAAAATTAATTTGAATGCTTCCGTGACGCACGATCCCGTTTTGGCTTTCAAAGGAAGAGCCCATGCAAATTTCGAAAATGTGTCTATGACGGTGAGGAGGTACTTGTTGCCCTTGTTCAATTTATGTACATTTTTCAAATTGCCACTGCTCATCTCCACGAGATCGCTTTGCCAGAGGTCGTCGATGCCCTTGGTTACCACAGCCAAACGTTCGTAGTTACGGCGTGCAGGTTTATGCAATTCTTCGACGATGGCTTGCCTAGACATTTTTTTTTAGAGATTACGTTTCAAAAGAAGCACCAGCGTGATGGGATTCACAGAGGGTGGCACCTCGCTCGTGTTTTGAATGATCAGCTTATCGCCGGCACTCACGTCGAAAACGGTAAGATCTTCGTCTTCGTGTATTTCATATATGTTGCGCGTTTCGTTCCAACGTGCCAGAGGAATGTTTCCTGCTTTCTGGACACCGCGATTCGATATCAAAGTCATGGTGGGAACGCTAGCTTTTCTACCGTGAGACCATTACGAAAATTCGTTTATCCGAATCGTGCCATCGAGGAGAAACTTGTAGTACGGATGATAAGGATGTAACATGTACAGTTTGTTACCTTCGACGAACGTGGAGATTCTCTGTTGATTGGGTACGCTGTTGATTTCGATGGCTTGCAGAGAATGCAGTTTAGCGAATTTAGTGTCGACGCCGAGCAGATTACTGTGAACGTGTCCGAGTTTATTTTCGATGGGCAGCAAATGCTCGACTATGGTATCCGTTACGGCAGACAACGACGGTTTGATTTTCACTTCCACGTTCAACTGCTTGTAGTTTTCGTTGAGTTCTTGCAACTTGGCACCGAAAGAGGCCAGCGTCGATTCCTGCGTGGATTCCAGCACTCCAACTTGATCTCTGATGTTGACGACGATGTTCTGAAGGTTCTCGACTTGATTCAATTTCGAGCTCTTCTCGGTAAGATCGTTCACGATGCTTCGCATCTCTGTAAACTGTGTGTGAAGGTCGGCGACGCTCTGCGAAGTGGGCAGCGTCGACACCCGCGAACTAATTTCGTCTCGAATCTGTTCCACGTTCGCCGTTTCCGTTTCTAGTCGTTTCAGCATTCGAGATATGTTTCTTTTCAAAGCATGCAATTCTTTGGAGGTGGGGAGATTGGCCACCCTACTCTCGAGATCGCTCAATGAACTTTTGATGTCGCTCGATTCGGATGGTGCCGTCACCGCCGTTTTCAATTTTTCCAAATCTTCGCTCGAAGGCACGCTCGTCCGTAACGATTCCAAGTCACCCTGTATGTTGTCCAGTACGTGATGAAAATGAGCAAGATTGGATTCGACGTTTAAATTTTCTAAATATTCGATTTTATGCTGAACCGTGCTCAACGTGTCTTGAATGCTCGTCAACGCTCTCGCTTCAGCGTGAATATTTTTAATTTCTTCGTTGATCAATTCCAAGGACACCTGAAGCGTAGCGATGGTGGTTTGAATGTGTTCGAAATCTTGATAAGCCTCCAATTGAATTTTTATGTTCGCGACGAATTACCGATGACCTGCAGTTCGTCCGACGATGGTAGGTTCGTCATGGTATCTTCCAAAGTCTGTAACTTGGATTTAATTTCTTCCAACGTGCCGGTGAATTCTTCTTGTAATTTGGAAACGACGACGTGCAAGCGTTCTACATCAATATCGTTCACCACGGTTTGAAGTTCGGAGAAATTCTTTTCGATTGCGGAAGTTCGTTCTTCGATTTCGAGTTTCAATTTTTCCAAATCTTCATTTTTCGATTGAAATTGCTGTAATTTGGCCAAATCATTTTGAAGCGAATCCACGCTCAACTGTATATTTTGAACGTTGTCGTAAGAAGGTACGTCGACATAATTTTTTATCAGCGTCTTCAGTTCGGAATCGATTTTCAGAATGGGGTCGAGACATTGCGTTTGGAGCGTAGCGATTTCCGACTCTAAACTTTTGTTTAAGGTTTCCTGCAAAGCGATCAAATCGGTCCTCAACTTCTTAACTCGAATGTCCAACATGAGAATCTCTTCTGCGTGGTCTACACGCTTGGTGTTGCCGAAAATGTCGTTAGGCATTTTTGGTTAACTTTTATTTATAATAGGATAGACGATTCGTAATTCTACGAAGAGAGGAATAAGTTTGTCGTAATCTCCGAGGAGTTCCATGTAAAGATAATCTCCTGCAGACACATCGTACGTAATGTTAGAAAGCATCTTGTCATGCTTGATTCGAAAAATGTTCTTGCCGGTAGAAATTTTGATTTCGCCTACGTTTTCCGGATTCACGGTGATCCGAAGTTTCCCGTCGATCGGAATTTCGTAGAAATGTAAATTGTTATTGAAGACGTAAAACATCTTGCCCACATCGTCGTCCAATTTCGTCCAAATACTGTTGAGGTGAACGATCAGTAGACCGTTGAGTTTGGATAACATGGAAGGTAAGAGGTTATTGGAATTTGGTGGTGCACTTTCCATGTTGATCTGTTTCCGGAAACCAAAAAGATGCATTGTCCTTGTTAGTTATTTAAATTTCTATATGCTGTGCCCCTTTGTAGATCGAATAAAAAGAAGAGAAGATTTTATCTACGGCGATGCAATTCAAAAGACTCGAACGTGTAATTATGTCATTAGATCAGGATGAAGAAGAAAAAAATAAGAGTTGAATTTAATGAGGCCTCGTTTAGAGCGAGCTTAACGACATAATAACAACTTCCAACTTTTCATCCCCCGAGGGCTCCTCTTTTCCTCCATATGTTTTTGAAGAATGGCAAAAGACACAGCGGACTTCATGGCTATGGGGTTACGGTTAACACACGTCACATTTATCGCTTCCATTACAGTGGCCCCACTCTCTCGTGTGGATTTGACAATTGAGAACACGTAACTTGTTGTCTGGCATCCAATGCGACCTTGGTTACGCGCGTCGTGTACAGTTCGTGTAATTTATTCGCAATGCGATGATCTGTGCTGAGTTGTCTTTTACCTTGAAACAGGCATTCTTTGTAGTCTTTCATGCTAAATTTGCTGGTACTTACTTTTTCCTACCCCTTTCGCTTTCTTGATCTCTTTTTCTTCTGCGATCTTGACGCAGTACATTTTGGCACGAAGCCCCGCAAATTCGCTGATGTAATTACCAGCCGTTTCATCTTTGAACTTTCCTATGGTCATTTTATTTTCTGTCGAATGCAAGTGATGGCCTGATGGTAAGTTGCTAAAATCAAAAAGATGTTTCATCGAACTCAGATCATGTTCGAGGCTTGGTGTTTGGATTAGAAAAATGAAGCTATCCGTATCAATGTAACATATTTGGATGTTATCTCCATAAAAGGGTTGAAACTGATCGTAGTACGATTGGTACATGTGCAATTTTGATAGTTCAAGGACGGTGGCACCTATGGCAATCGGCTTGTTGAGCATCACTTGCTTCTTGTTCTTCTCGACGAATACTGGATTCTCGTCGAAAATGGTGAAGTTTTTGAAGTAGAGGGACGCGACAATCTTCTCAAATTTCTTTTCGTCCGTGACCAACGTTGCGTCGATGTAATTACGCACGTTCTCCATCGTCTTGCCGTAGATGGCGTTATTGAACAGTTTGTACAGATCTTTGTCTGCAGGCGATGTCGATTGCGCTCTGCGTCGCGTGTTCTCGGCTATGTACGGTTCGAGCCACCTACTCTGTCGGAACTTCAATCCTCTATGTACTTTCTTCAGCTGCAAGCCGTGACTCACGTAAAATCGGAGGAGTCGGTAGTGCAGAACGTAATTCCGCTTGTTCTCCATGCTTAGTATTAGTTTTGGCTCCGATCCTCCAGGTGGCTTCTCTTTGGTGGGGGCCAGGGCCAATCCGTGATGTTTCTCGTGAAGCGTTTCGGGATAATCGAGATCCACTTCCAAGAAGCAGCCCCATTCGTTATCTTCGCTCCAGTTGAGAAAATCCTCGCAGGAGAGTTCCTCTTCGGTCATCCACGCGTAGTCGCTGATGGGAAGACACTGGGACATGGAGTGGCCATACAAGTTGTTGACATCCCAGTAGACGATGTAGGTGTTGGTCTTCGATGCATCGTAACCAGGCGTATGAGGGTTATTTGCCTGAGCATGGCGTCGAGGACATTGGACGATGCCACCGCGTATCGCACTCTCCATGAAGGCATACTGTTCCTTCTCTGCGATGAGTCCCAGTTCCACGTTGGTGTATTTCATCATCGATTCCCAAGTCAATCCCGGCGTCGTGAAGAAATACGCAGGATCCAACTTGTAGATCGAGATGCATCTCTTGCGAAACGATTCGAAAATGTCCATGAGAAGAGTCACGTCCAATTTGAGATAGAGATCGTGATAATCACGAAAAGTTTGGCAATTGAAGGCCGTCCACACACTACGAGCGTGTTCGTAGTCCTCTTCGGAACAGACGTCCTCCGTGAGATGAGAATAAAATGCCTCCCGGGGTGGAAGTTCCGCCTCGTCAAATTTGTCGAAATCGTTGACGTACTCGTAGGGGTAGACGCCCTTGCGACGCAACAGATTCAAATTCTCATCTCTCCCCGAAAAACATTTTTGTTTGGTGGCCACAAGATCTTCGTCGCCAAGTTGAGCTGCAAGAGTAGCGAGGCTGGAGGACAGGAAATTGTAAGAGTCCAGGATTCTAACTTCCACACTTCCTCCTTCTTCGAGAGGGATCCACACTCTCACTGTAATATACTTCTCGCTCGTTCTCGGAATGATGCTGATTCGAGTCGTTATGTTGTAGAGCTCTTTGACGAACAGATGCGTATCGTATTTTTCCGTGTAATGCAGAAACACGGCAACAAAATGCGACTCCTTAATTTTAAGATTGCGCGAATTACAGATGGTGCTCAGGAATAATCCATTCTGGTGGTCATGGTGTACGACCTTGTGATTTTCGGGGGTGAAAGTCTGGTTACACTCCGCGCATCTTGTCGCCGTGTCATGTCTCCGCTGTTGTTCCGTCGTGAGAGCAGGTGGAGAAACGTAAGAGCCTTTCAGGCTGGGTGCAAGTTCTCTCGCGCATTCCGCTATCTTCTTAACAAAATGTTTTGCCGCATCGGGTCCGCAATACAAGATGACATCATTTAATTTTTCTCCGTAGATGGAGAAACTGCAAGGCTCGTGGTGAAAAATTTGGATTGTGCTTGAGGTAGAGGGATCAGGGTTGCAAGACGTCATGGGAACTTGGAAGCTTTCAAAGTCGGCATAAAAAACGACGGGATGGTGGAGAAGAGCCTGGTGTTTCTGAAATTTCATCTTGGTTCCGGGTTCCGGCATGACATCTTCGGGTTCTGCATTCACGGAACCAAAACACTTGTGCTGTTCTCTCATCTTCTTTCCCACGCGAAAAGTTCTCAAGCATCGATCGCAAATTTCGATCTTATCGTGATGCTTGCTGATCTGTCTTCCTACTAATCGTGAGAAATTCCGTATCAAACTGTAACGGCCATCTACAAGGAAGAGTCGAATTACATTATTCTGGCTTCTCGCAGGTCTTAACACACGAATGTTGTCGTAATCGTCAACCCCAAACACAAAAATATCGATATCTTCTTTTTTTTCCTCTCTATAGTTTTTTAAAAATTGATCGATCTCATTCACGGGCACAGGATAGGAAATTCCTCGCATGACATTCTTGTATTTCCTCTCGTATCGTCTGTAATTGGACAGGCGTTGGGGGTTAACATTATTAGCCGGGTGTAATGCGGCGATGACAGACCATAGGAAACTCTTCTCATCATTACTTTGTATGTTTAACACTGCATTTTGCTTTTTTTTTTTGCTTGTTTTTTTGAGCGCTACGTAAGGGTTTGAAATTGCACACTCGAAGCTGTAACGTGTGGCTGCGACCGCAAAGGGTCCATCCACTTCCTCTACCTTCAAACTCTTCTTGTTTTTGTGTCAGGTGCTCAAATAGCCGTGTCACTATCTCGTCCAGATCCTTGTGATTGCCCTCATGCAAGTCTTCGCACCCTACGTAAAAGCTGAAAGTGCTTGTCTTGGATGAGACAACTTTCTCATACATGAGGGTCAAGACGAGATGAATTTTAATTGAAACATTGACGAGGCAATCACGTAATTGATCAACTACCAGAGATTTCACATTGTCGAGGAAGGTGCTCGAGTCACATTTTTCGTCACCTCCGGATTTATACGTCATGATGCGTGCACTTTTATTCAAAGCACCGCCTTCATGCGCATCAATGCGAGATTTCTTTGCCCGGGGGGGCGACATCATGTTCAGGTAGACGACATTTTTTCAAATGCCTGGCAATATTGGGTTTAGAAATTAATTTTCCACAGTTACGACATGCCACTTTCCCGCAAAAACCGGAGGGACCTGGTTGCGGTTCCATTTTTTCTCTGTTATTTATATATACAGAGAATTTTTTTTGGGGGGGGGTTGTGGTGGTGGTGGTAGGGGAAAGCGCACTGAAACAGAAGGAAAAAAAATAGATCAAAAAAGCTGAAAAGTGCTAGATATTTTTTCCTTACACAAAAATGCATATATATATTAGACGCGAACAGTGTGTGCACTGTTGTAGGAGGTGTGTGTCAATTTTTATGACTCCTCTCAATATGTGTGTGTGTGTGTGTCAGACGCAAAACAAAAGAAATATATATCATGAAAACAAAATAAAACACACTTGAAAAAAAAACTTACCTTTCAAGAGAGATAGAGAGACTTCAAAAAACTTGTAGCTCACTAAAACTTCCACGATGATATATGTATACTGTCAGACAAACAATTAAGAATACTGAACTGCCACGATTGACGTTCACATTTCAAGAAAGATAGAGAGACTTCAAAATAAAACTTGTAGCTCACTAAAACTTCCACGATGATATATATTTATACTATCAGACAAACAATTAAGAATACTGAACTGCCACAATTGACGTTCACTATGATAATGATGTACAAAAAGAGAAACTGGTGTGTTATATAGGAACGGGGAGTTTGTTGCCGTTTGTGGTTGCCGAGGGTGGAGTCGTCCACTGCGGAAGCGGATGGCAATAAACACCGTTGTCAGTTCCACCTTATGCGTGTTTGTCATGGTATTCGATCATTTTTCCTCAACCAGATTCACTTCGGGCGGAAGCAGATGCGAGATGATTAGGTTCGGGGAGTTTGTTGCCGTTTGTGGTTGCCGAGGGTGGAGTCGTCCACTGCGGAAGCGGATGGCAATAAACACCGTTGAGGCTTCGCATAGGATTATCGATTTATGTTTCATGGAATAATCTACGTAAGATTCCAGCATCGAGAACAAACAACGTTGATTGAATTTTTGGCAGCATTTGCAATACAAATCCAAACTCGTGACGATTTTCGCCGCCACGCACCCTGGCGAGGTTATAGGGGCCAGGAATCTTAAAAAACAACAATTATTATTCGTTTGTTTGCGTCACAATGCGGAAATAATAAGAGGCAGGCGCGCGCGTGTGGCACATCGTTCCCCGAGAGAGGTTTACAAAGGTCACGACATATAAACATTTTTGGTCCCCCGGGGTTGGAAAATTACGATAAGGTGCATTCATCCTTCAAAGGATGAGAGGATGAGAGGATGAGAGGATGAGAGGATGAGAGAATGAGAGGATGAGAGGATAAGAGGATGAGAAGATGAGGGGATGAGAAGATGAGAGTGCTTCTTTCACTCATCACTGCTTTTCTGCGCCGTGAAACATCGTCAGCGCAATAAATAAGGCGCGGAACGTGGGGAGAAAGTGATACACGCGCGCGCGTGTGTGTGCGTGTGTGTGGCACATCGTTCCCGAAAGAGAGAGGTTTACAAAGGTCACGATATACAAACATTTGACCGGGACTTGGAAAATTACAATAAGATGCATTCATCCTTCAAGGATGAGAGGATGAGAGGATGAGAGGATGAGAGCTCATCTTTCACTCATCACGGCTTTTTTTGCGCCGTGAAACATCGTCAGCGCAATAAATGAGGCGTGAAACGTGGAGAGAAAGTGAGTTTTTGAGGGTTTGGCGGTCGTGGGGTCAAGAAATCAAAGTTGTTGTCAAAGTTACATATTGACTACTACTCAGATTTGCATCAAGTAGCAAACTGATTTCCTTACTAAGTGGTTAAAGATGTCAATTAGTTTCAAAATTGTTGAAATTGTTTTATTATGGAACAGCTGAAAGATTTATTGATTGAATTGGTTTATTTTCCTTCGCTTTTCTGCCACTTTCGGCTAATCGCGAAGATTGAAAGGGCTGATATACAATGAAGCCGATGAAGGGACACTCACAAATACCCATGCCCAGGCCGGGATTCGAACCCGGAACCTCAGGTGTCGTAGCACGCTATGCTAACCACTTCGCCACGGATGTGAAACATTGTGTTTAGTTTTTCTATTAATATAAATCAATTACGTTTCATTCTTATATTTATTGTCCTTTCTTGTTTCACTTTAATTGTGAATACGTTGTTATTGCTGCAGATCTGTTAATGAGAGATTGTTGGGGAGATACCCCCGTTGCACCTTGACCTTGGACCTCTCCACTCCCAATAGTTCTCATGCACTATCATCCGCTGAGAGGAGATCGTTTCGAGGGATATTGAGCAATCCAGTGTTACGGTGAAAAAACCTTCCTTCATTTCACTTCAGGTGGCAAGAAAATCACAAAAAATCAAGTATAAAGAACAGATTGAACTGTTTGTGACATTTTGATCATTTTGGTAAGATTGTACCTGTAAGATGTATATGGTAAGATGTCACTTACCATGTTTTACACCCGAGCCCTTCATTTAATGAATTTATTTTGACTGTAATTTTAGTTTTACGTTCAGTTACTCAGCGCTGGGCCTAAAGTTAACTTCTCAGTACGGAACTTCGGGTGCACGAGTTTGGGATGGCAAAATGCATTATCTTATTTAAATCTTCTTTTCTTCAACATTCGTGAATTGTAGTGATAGTGAGTTGCATGTTATTGAGTATAGGAAAGCAAGCAGAGAACAGCAATTTCAGGAAATCAGGCTGTAATTCCGCCCTTTGGAAAGTTATTTCTCACTTATTGCAGACGATCATGTGACCAGAACCTTAGATAACTTGCAGGAAACATCCCGTTTCTACCGTTCTGCACGCCCTCTCATATCCGCGTCGTGGTTAACCAGACGGTACAAATTAGTTACCTTCACCTCGTACTAATCCACACAATCCACAATACTTTCACAAAAAAAAAATACTTGGAACGGTAGCCATATTATTGGTATTATAACCTGAGCATTGCATTGGTTTGGTTTAGAGTACGAGGTCGTTGTATTATGAAGTTTATCTAATTTTGTGTGGTGTCGCCAGTGTCACATGTTGGTACGTACAATACTGAGGATTTCGGTTTTCTCTTTAGTTGACTTATATTCAATGACAGCTTAAGGAAAGCTAAGCACTTGTTTATCGCAGAAGAAAATTGTTATAACAATGTAAAATGTGACAAATCCACAACAAAATTATATGCAAGGTAATTTCGTACTTTGTAAGTCACGCGTATATAACCTATACTTAATGAATGAATGAATACTGCATTTAAAGTTCTTTGAATATTGCTCATGTATTAGGGGAGTATACAGACCCCCCCACCACCACCACCAGTACGCTCTGAGACAAAAAAAAATGTAGAGTAAAAAGTAAAGTTGTTGTATGGAAATATGACCATTCTATTCAATTGCTATTGCCTTCGGTTTGTAGACCGATTGATTATAAAAAAAAGTGTTTTCTAAACTTTTTTCCGAAGAGCTTGCATTTTCTGCAGCTTGCGTTTGCAATGTACGAGGTTGCAACCAGGAGACAGGACAACCAGGCGATCTTGTTTCTCTTCTATAGGTATCTAAGGTTGCCAGACCTTCATCTTTCATGCTTAACTTCGCTGCTTTTAAATAACGTTATTTTTTCAACATTAAAGAATAAAGTTGGTTTACACAGTTTAAATTGAGAATATTTCTGTTATACGTTTCGTGAAGCAATGCAGAGAGAACACGGGAGTGAGCGTTCTTAGTTCTCTCTCTTCCCACACGACTTGCATGTGTTTCTGAGGCAGTGGCAACCATGTCCACTAAGTCCCTCGCCCTCGCAGACAAGGGATGGGGGGAAACCACTTTAGATGTTATCTGTAGAAGCACTTCGCAGGTTTCTCTCGCTCTTCCTGTGTAACTTGCGATAAATGCAGAATTCCTGTGTTGTGCACACAATCGAAGGCAAATGTAAAAATAGACAAATTGCTAATCATTATGTTAATTAATTCTGTGTTCCTCAATGTGATTTCCCGTGTAAAAATACTGTAAGCTTAAGTGTAACCCTACTTCAAATAATATATAAAAATAATAATAATACAGCTTCTTAAAAAAAGCCCTGCCTGGGAAAGTAAATAATGGAAAAACTATGGATATTTTGCCTGCTATAATGTTTCCCGTTGACTGTAACTTATATAGGAAAAGGACGTTTTGCTGTGGTATTCGAAAACGATAGCGTCAAGGGGTCGTGGGTTTGATACCGGTGGGGACACGTGTACAGTGGTGCGGATTCCACTTAAGACTGTAGGTTCAGTCTCGTTTAGCCTTTATGTGCAAAAAGTGGCAATTGAATTCTTCGAAAAGTAGCATACATTTCAAATCTTGGTCGTCTAATACACGAATGTTTGTGCTTACAGTTGCCATGCATCGCCAATATCAACACTAAACTAAGAGTTCCAGTGTATTTCTATTTTACACCCATTTTCTACCTTTCGGGTTAATCGCCACCAGGGGCGCCGACTTGTCATAATTATTGAGGGGGGGCTCTGATCACTGACATAAATTAATGAATGACTCACTCTCTCCCTTTTTTAAGTTTTGGCCTCATAAAAGCTCATGAATTCCTCAAAAATATCAAAATTTTTATTTACAGTTCGAATGCAGAATATTAATTGTCCATGGATGAATATGTCACAAGTTTCGTCCACCATAATAGCAAAATATTCCCGACTGTTAATTTAATATCTGCTACCACGGAGCGCAAAACAGATCTCCCTAATATAGCAATGACCTCGTTCTTAATGTCAAGTGAGAGCCATTTGTAGCCCGAACGTCCCATCCACTACCTTAGTCATGCACATCGTCTTTTGAAACTCTTTTTAGTAAAAATTTAACAATACTCATAATTACATACTTAGTGTATAGTAATAAGTCATATGTTTTGCTGTCTCTGGTCATAGCCCCCCCAAATTTGATGGTGTAGAACATTTGAAATGTGTATTTAAAGTTAAGTTCATGTGGCACAATTCAGAGTAAACTTTACGAGAGAAGCAAAATAATACATTATATCCTCTTAAGCAAAATTATTTGGGGGGTTCTGCCCCCACATCGTTAACATTGGGGGGGCTCGAGACCCCCCAAAGCCCCATGGGGTCGGCGCCTATGATCGCCACATATACGCCGAATTTGCATAAATTTCATATAGTCTGAATCCCTGGTTCATTCCGCATACAACGGGATATGACTCATTTCTCTAGGGCAATTAGCCTCTTATCTACACTCATTTAATTGAAACTCTACATTTTACTCAAAATCGGCTCGGGACCAATTAGGTTACATGTGAAAATAGACGTGGGAATCAAAAGGTTAATGTAAGAAATGGTCGAAAAGTTAACAATGTTTCCCAGTTTTCTTTGTTCAACAAATGTAAAAGAAAAATCATGCTAAAACGCTTTTGCAAGTCAGTTTAAATGCAGATGTCTGAGAGATATGTGCAATCAAACCATGGCCAGTATTAATGGAAGGACTATTATGCCAACTCATTTTATACAGGAACACTTTGTGCTTGGAGGAAGTGGGTGGTCAGACGAGGCACTTTCTGCATCTCCCAAATAAATAAATCAAGATTACATTCTGAGCTCCCAGCAGCCACTTACGGTTAACAACTTTTTACTTTAGTAGAAATTTTAGACTAAATATTTGGTCAAAATTGCCAGTTTTTCCCTCAATTTTGCACAAAAATATTTCTTGCTTGCTTCGATTGTAATATAAACGTTTCTACACGTCACATTATTTTGAACGAATTGGCGACCTACTCAATTAAAATGTTCCCTACATAACTATTTCTGTTTTGTTTATTTTTATTTTTTTTGTTTGGTCTATTTCGTGATTGAATCGAGACAATGAGGTGGAATGATAAAATTATGAAGGTACAAACACGATGTCCATGTCCATATTATCGCGTTTATTCCTTAGATTTAGCTAAACTTCGCGGAAAATTGTGAAAGAGTATTAATGCAATCTTTCAAACCAGAATTTTGGTAATTGTTTGACACCCTCAACATTGGCCCATGTAAGCAATTGGATCTCCGACGCTGTGCTTCTTGCTTGAGTGCGAGGGGACGTCAAGGGAGGGGAGGGGGTGGTGACGCCGTTCTTGGCTGATTCAAGAGTTGCCGCTTGAAAGTACGGAAAGATGGGAGACAGACTATGCCATTCCTGTTTTCTCTGCTTTCAGGGCATATGGCCTGAGAGCGAATGATTGTCTACAGTCGGGTTAAACATTATGGAGACTCGAGTTTGAACTCCAGATAAAAATTAACCAGTAGAGATACGTATTTAAATTTAGTCACGATTGGACCACAAGTTTTTTAATTACAGAATGTCGAAGTGAGCATAGTTTGAAAAACACATAAAAAGCTGCATTTTTTGTTCTCGTCTCACACATAAAGATTGATATTTAAGATTTATTGGGGATCGAAGGCACATAATACCGAGAAAGACTTGATTCAGTTAACATGCATTTATTATTATTATTATTAGACGTATAACATATAGCGAATACATTAAATTCAGTTAGGGAAGTTGTACAGTGAATATTGTTTAAAATTTGTGCATTCATAGAGCCGTAGCTTGAAAATTCTACGCCAAAGAGAACAACACAATTCGACACACCCTTTACACACCATTAAACTTTTGCTTCTGTCGAAAGTATAATTTTAGAACATATATACTCAATATGAAGGAAAGCTCTCATTGTGAACCGACCGAGGAAATTTACTTCACTCAATTTAGGGTTAAAACGGACAATTTAGACTGGTTTGTTAGCGTAAAAAAATATGTATCTGAAGTTATCCAATATTTGAAGGCATAGAAAACATTTCCAGGTCCCTAGCCTCCCCCTTCCCTGCATTGAGGGAGCTGCTGCTGTGCAACTGGTCACCACTGAAACCAAATTTCTTCTATTTTATGTCTTATATTTGTACAGTTATAACCCCACCAAATGATCCCCTGTTTAAAAGGGAAGTGGGGGAGGGGTGATGGACAGCGAGATTCATTTGTGGAGTTTATGGACAATACGAAGCTTTGTCGTCTTCCAGGCCAGTATTTCATATTTATTTTACGTCGCTTTTCTTCCACTTTTGACTATTCACGACGATGGATCATGATTATGTTAAATGGATGAAGAGACACTCACAAAACAGTCTCGTCCAGGCTGACGGGACTCGAACTCGGAGTGTACGGTCACTCAACGCACTCTTCCACAGTGTCGAACCTTTAGAAGTGAGGGGATTAATCTTTTCACACCATATTTCTCAGGAAATTAAGTTACGACTATGCGTCAATAAGTGATTGCAAATATCATTATATTTTAACTGACATTAAAAGTGTTGTTGAAAAGCCGTGATTTCTTTCTATAAAAATATGTTTCAAAGTATGGATATTTGTGTAAGAATAGAATTTAATCGGTAGGTTTTTAGAACTACAATTATATAGTTTAAAACTTTGTTGAATAGTTTTATTCATTTTCTAAGATTAATTCATATTAATATGATACTTTTGGAGGTTAAGGCTTTCATTTTAAACCTAAAATTCCCAATCGGTTGTTCGGTGTAGCCATAGGGTAGAAAACACAACACTGAGCGGCGCATAATATGTTGACGGTAGTGACTTGCAACAACTCTTTAGTTCTTTACCTGAATATCCAGGAAAAGTAACTTGTTTATCTAAAATAATTAACTTATTCTACACATGTATATCTAGTTTATTTATTTATATTAATATCGTTAGAATAAAATACAAAATTTACTTAAACGTTTTCCTTCTAAATGCTTTGAATTCAAAGCTTTATTCTTCCATAGCATTTGAACTTCAGAGGGAAACAAGCATGAGAGGAATGATTGGCGCCTCGAAGTCCGGACAAGAGGCCGCGAAGAGTAGGGACGAGCAAGGGAAAGTAACAATTATACCAATACAAAATTAGATTACAGCAGTAAAAATTAGTTTCATTTTGTTACTTCCAGTTTGCAAATGCAGCAGTAGGCAAGTTGTCATCGTGAATATTGTACACATTGTTGTATGCAATAAAAATCGAGGATCGAAAGAAAAGTTGTAAGAAATCCGAGGACAATATCAGAATGTCATAGAATACGGCACACAGCAGTGACAAGAGAGCGGAGAACGTGGTGCAGTGCGACGTGCACACGAAGCGAAAATTGGTTGCTAAAAACGTAGAATTGTCATTAAAATCAGTGGCGGCGATTGGGTTCCAAAACTGGGGGGGGGGCAAAGTCAGTTTACTTTGGTGCATAAGATTTAGCATAGTGTGAGGGCAAAAGTGGCATAAATAAGGGGACAACAGCCTCCCTCGCTCCCCCTAATCATCGCCACTGTTTAGAATTCTAATTGTAAAAATTAAACATGCTAGTTGCTTAGGAGAGTTCAGTTTAGTGCTGTCAGTATATTTTATGATCCTGTGATCCCGAGTGGCTGTCTCTTGATATATTACAGTTTCCTAGATACAGTGTGTTACTTTGTAACATTGTATATCTGACAATTATAATACAATAAAATGTTCATTACATCCAAATGTCAACCTCTCTTCCACGTAGTACAACCTCGACTGCATTGTGAAGAAGAAGGAAGTTCTAGCGTTTGGATTCACAATCAGTATAATCCTCTGTGGGGTTTGCGTTATATGTTTGTCCCTTCATCCATTTCTAACATTCATTTGCAACCTCGCAATTAGCCAGAAATGGTAGATATGCGACGTTAAATAAACTAAATCAACTAACAATAAAATACTCAACGTACAAACACAACTGCATAAAATATATGTGACGCTTCGAAAGACGGTATTTTGAATTTATTATCCCTTCCCATGCCTTGGATTGCCTCGAATGTAAATATTCCTTATGTTGCTTAACTAAAATTATACCCTAGGATAGTGAAATGGTAAACATTAATGAAGCGACAGAAAAATGCAACGTATAGCCTTTAACGTTAATCTGAATTGCTTTTCTTCGGTTAATCGTTAATGATCATTAATGGTGGAATGCAGAAATAAATGAAAGAACGAACACAATGGTATATCTGTGCCTTACTCAGGATTCTAAATTAGGGCTTCTGGCTTCGTAGCTACTCCTTCATGCAGATCGGAAGGTAAAAAAGAATGAATACAATACAGTTGATTTGATTTGAATATTATTATTTAGCGTCGCTTTTCTTTCCCTTTTGTCCAGACGAAACGATGGGATGAGTAATGATACGATGAAATTGATGAAGAGCGCCCACAAAGGAACACCCAAGTAGCGTCGTAATGCGCTGTGCTAACCTTTCCGCCACGAAGGTCAGCTGCAATAGATTGATCGATTGATTTGCTTTATTTTACTTCGCTTTTTGTGCCACTTTTGGCTAATTTGCGAAAATGGGGATGAGTGATGATATGATGAAATTGATGAATGGGCACTCACAAGCATCCACGCTCAGGCTGGGATTCCAACCCGGTACCCCTGGTGACGTAGCGCGATGTGCGAACCACTCCGCCATGAGGGCCGGCAGCTACAATAGAGTCGAATTTACTGAATGAGAACATATACGCATTGATTGATTGATCGATTGATTTGGTGTTTTAATTCAACTTTATGCACAGTTAGGCTAATCGGGACTGGACCCTCAGTTTAAAGTGTGTTCCGAACCACTATATGGCTCCACCGCATATACCGTTTTAAGGGGAAGTTTAACTACATAGCTTTCATTTTTTACTATGCCTTCAACGGAGCGTGCTGTTGATAATATCACCCGCAGTACGGCCGTGATCGAGAATGTGTGGAGCCATATCTTCTGCTTGAAAGGTAGCACCGTAACACATTTTAATGGCATAACCTCTGCCTAGGGCTTCGCTGTTCCCCTAAGTACACTTGTTCGTGTAACTTCGTAAATATTGTCTCAATAAAGCCACACTAAGGACATGAACACGCTTCCTTTTACTAAAACTGAATTTTTTGTTGGCCCTTTATTTTATTACATAATTTATTTTAATCTCAATCAAATAAACATCTACATATTATTCACGTTTAGAAACGGGAAGAGTATTTATATAGTTTTTTTTTACCTTGTCATTTTAAAATTAATGGAATTAATATTTTCTTTATGATCGTAGATGGTAAGTACATGTGTAGTTTCCAGGCATTATTTGTCATAAAGGAATAAAATCAATGATTTGTACTCGAGGTTTTCCCCTTTCCCCAAAGTTGTCTGTTGTAGAACATTAGCAAAGATACCCTTATTTCATTGTCCTCTCTGTTGTTTTATGTAAGTAAGAATGTGCATTAAGGATGATACGCATATAATAATTCGAATATCCCTGCGTAAGAATTTGTATGTTATCTATTTATATTTTCTCTTGAATACACGCACATAAACAACACGACAACAAGAGCAGGACACAGAATGTAACTTGAATGGAATTGTATCAACTTCAACATACGAAATGATGTGTTTCCTGCTTTGTGAAGCTGATACGCAATGGAGAGATAGATGAACGTGATAACGGGCAGCTTAGCAAGTCGCGTTGATCCTTTTCTGCAAGAGGGGAGCGTACTTGTGTTCCCCCGCGACGTTGTCAGGTGTGGAGCTTATCAACTTTTCAAGTCGCACTTTAAGCAGAGAGGGCGGGAAGTGAAGACGACAAAAAGTGTGGCAACGTAGCAAAAAAACTCATGCACGGCGCAGTGGCCGCAGAGGTGAATCGCATAAAGCAACAGTGTTTCCAAACACGGTCCTTAGAAAAAGAACTACATTGAAGTTAAGGACTCAGACCAAGCACTTAGATTTTAGACGTATGAACACTTGTCTCCGTCTCTACAATGTGGATTCTGTGTTCGAATCCTGTACGAGTTTAGGGAGCTTCCAGACCAAAGTGAGAAGCGAAGCATATAACTTGGAAACAAACATTCAAAAGTATATGTGACGTTTCGAAGTGACATGACAAGGTGCACATGTCGAGTCGCATTGCGTCGTTCTAATCTGGTGTCGTCTTCTGGTAGCGCAGCTGCACTGAATGCTTGCTTATATTCTTAAGAGGTGCGTGTTGCTTGTTACTTCTCTATGAACCCATTAGTTTGTACACACTGTTATTCTTAATATGAGCGTTTATATATATATGAAATATTCGATAAAATATAAATGAAACATTCGAACCATGCTATTTTGCTATATTTTACTTCGCTTTTTATGCCACTTTTGACTAATTTGCGAAGATGGGGATGACTGATGACATGATGAAATTGATGAATAAACACTCACAAACATCTATGCCCAGGCCAGGATTCGAACCCGGGGCCCGTGCGTCGTTTTCGAACCAATTGCACACGACAAACATCATGTGTCGCTTACGTGTTTCTCGCAATGAGCGTTGCCGTGTTTCTCCCGTCTGGGGTCGTGCCCACGCGTTGAATGGTTTCTTACGGAGAGACTTCAAACCGAAGCTACAGGGAACAAGTATCACATAACGGCGGCAAGTGACAATTAAGGTTTAAATCGAAGTGACAAGTTACAAGACACACGGACCACTTTAGTCTATCAGAAATCATTAAAATGCGAAAGCCCGAACACCAGACCGATGCGACATAATTCACGATATTTAGAAAACTGCCCATTCTGTGCAACACGGAAGCAATAAGCGAGACGTGCAACTTGTCACATTGCTTTGTTTCGAAATGTTGAATTCATTAGTGTTGCAATTGTCTCAAAGCAATACGTGTCACTTGTCGCCTTCCACTTCGGTCTGAAAGTTCTATGAATGTTATGCATCATGTCGTCTTGGTCTGTTGTTGGCGGATATGAGAAGACTTGCATGTAGACCAAGGTACCTGTGTCACTTGTCACTTCGATATAACCCCCCCACCCCTATTGCCCCGTCGGTTGTCACTTTTGAACAGAAATCTCCATTCTTATTTCTTTAAAAAAAATATTATTATTATTTCGTTATCAATTCATTTTTCTTCAGCATGACCGAAACAAGTAACGAGATGTTACCAATAAAGTCTGAAAACTCTGCTGTTTGTTTCTTGGCAATGGAAGAAAATGTGCTTTAGAAATGCATTTATAGTGCATTTACTAGTGTTATATTAAAACCAACTGATAATTTGTTATGGGACATACAAAAGTCACATTTGTAGAGTATTGTTCGAGTATAGGAATAAAGTATAATAGAAGAACAGATTTAGTTCCAAAGTTTTAAGTTGGCAACATTGACAGCTCGGGAGCAACAGGACGGCCAGGCGAGCGGGGAAGCCCGGCGGCCGCCGAACGAACCTTTCCTTGCCTCTCAACCCCCTGCGATGTAAGGTACCAATACATGCGAAATAGATCCAAGATTTTACACACCCACACTTCACGGTACCAAGGGATGCGATTAAACACCACAGTTTTACACAGCCTTGAAGGTACCAGCTTTCACCAGCAGGTGGCAGAGTGTAACACAGCCACATAAACACTAATCCAACAAATATGAACTTTTTGGTACCTTCGAAATACTTCGCGTACATGTCGAAAGGGGTCTCAGGAGTCTCGCAATGTCCTTTTCCTTATTGGGACCGGCAAAAAGTCGCAACATTTTTTTTGGTCCCATTAAGAAAGGTGTTTAAAGATACGCCGGTCCTAAGAAGAATATATCTGCGTACCCACACACACACACACACACACACACACACACACACACACCATCACACACACACACACACACACACACACACACATATATATATATATATATATATACACACCGCGTGAGGCACCTAAAAGTACCACCTGAAATAGCGAAGAAACCAGAAACAGTAGCGATGTGAGGTATGCGGGAAACAATAATATCAAATGGGGCTCGTAAATCGGAGGTATGGGGTGGGTCGAAAAATATCGACAAATGGGGCATCTGGAGCAGTCATATTTTTTAAATGGAACGATATACAATAACATGCATAATATAAAAGAGCAAGTAGTGTGATTTGTGATATTACTGGGGCGATAAATGATGAGCCCCCCTCAGGCAGATTTGGCTACACTTAAAACTAGCTCAAGATGTGCATATGAGCTTATTGCTCAAGTGTGGTACTCTGTCTAATCCAAGATTTTTGTAAAAATGCCCTCGGGAATTTCCCATGAAATGATGAGCCCCCTCAGATTGATTTGCGTACACTTACAAAAGCCACATCTGTGAGATTGTTGTCCATAAGCTTGTTAAAAATATGCCCCTCTTGATATTGTTTTGGCTACACCTAAAACTAAGCCAACATGCTCATAAGAGCTTATTGCCTCTAGTGTAATACTCTGTAAAGTGTAATCTTATTAGCTCCATCTACACGCACACCCACCCACACCCACACATATTTACTTCTGGTTTAAGTTCAATTGGGCACCAGGCTCAACTTGTATATCAAGTATTAAGATAATGTAATTCTTCTAGAATTGCTCTGTGACTCTCTCATTTCTTACATCATAAATATATGATTTTTCACCTATGAGAATAACACTACATATAGTGTCATCAGGGTGTGTATCGTGGAATTCACAGATAATTTTAATGTTTGTTCTGTCATTAACCACAACTTGTTTCCTTTTTGAAGTGTTGATGACAAACATGGGTCTCTGTGCTTTGAATTCATCTGGTGTGTAATACATGTCAGTATTGCCAGTAGTGACCCTTTTGTATGCTGTAAATGCTTCATATAATTTGAGGAAATCATCCTTGGACATGTCTAAATTATAATTTTCTCTAGGGAATACCTCATTTCTACCATTTTTAAGATATATGTTCTTGATGTTGCAGCTTTCAAATTTACTTGAATTTTTTTCCTGATTATTGTTTCTTCCAGTCTGAAACAGTATCACCACAAAATCTGGCATGTCATATTGTATACTGGAGAATGAATTTGTAGCATCAAACTCATAATAGCTACCAGTGGCAGGCTTCTGCACACATTGATATGTATAAAATTGTAAAGGCACCTGTGGATTTTTTAGGATATCTGATTTGTATTTAAGAGCATAACTGGCTTCATATTCAACAACCGGGATTCTTAGCTCCATAGTCTGAATAAGGCACTTGCCCTCATCAGGTAGGGTATTAGGCAGAGCTTCCCCGGTAGAGTTTAATGTACTGCTCCTCATCAAAGCATTATGATCATTTGCAGCTCTTCTAAATGTGATTCTTAGACCACCCTTCCACATAATATCTTTGTAATCTGAGAAGAATCCTGGCAACAGGCGCATAGGAAACAGCACTGTGTGGCTTTTAGATATAATTTTATCACCAGCCTCAAATCCACCTATTTTGTAGTATGATGCTTCGGTTTTGGATAATTTTAGTGTGGCCAAAGCTGTAGAGGTAAATGCCAGGTTAATCTACTCTGTTTATAACAACACCATGTTTTCTGATCTCAATTTCAGAGAACAGATGTGGCACAAAATTGTCTACTAATCTTATATTTGAATTTGCAGGATAATCTGTACCATCGAGCTTTACAACATCAAATTTGATGTATAGATCTGCTCTGTGAGGGTGTATAAAGCCATGCCCTACATCAAGATCAACCTCAATCTCTGTGTTGGGTTGATTTAAATTTGCAAAGGTCCTCCTGTTTGGGGGGAATGATTGTAGCTCATAACTCTCAATATTTTCCATTTTTTTGTATGTATTTTTATTTAAATATTAATCTCTATGATTGCAGTTGTTGTGGCTCCAGCAAAATCAACTAATTCTTCTTCTTCATTAGTGACCATCAACTCAATATAATCTATTCTGTTATGGCACACAGGAAAATATAATGTTGATGGAGTGTAGATGATCGGCTCCATGAATTCAGAGTTAGGTTTGAATGTTGCAATGATGCCAGTTTGTTTGTGAGTGCCTATGCCATTTGATTTGGTGATCATACCCTCGACCACATTACAGTGAATATTCAGAGTCTCTATGGCTAAGAATTCAGGTATATTAATAGCAGTGTGTTTAATGGCTGGTTCAAGTTTTGTGTTGTTCTCAAAGCCTAACAGCTATCCTATAGAACCCAGATCCACTGTCTCTGTAGCAGACACAATCTCTACTCAGAATTTTGAGTTAATACTATACCTCTGGGTAACTGAGCATTTAGAGTAGATAGATTATATTGCCCTGGAGTAATGACAATGTTTTGGTCACAAACTGCAATTTTGTTGTTGTGGTGTGTAATATTAGGGATCAAGTACATGCCATAAAATGCTCTGAGAGCTATTGTTTTGGGATACACTATATCATCATGTAATTTGAGTTTCAATATTGAATTTTGGCTTGTGAGATGGAATACCCCCATGATGTTTTAAATATCACAAGGTTTTTTGAAAATCTTCAATTGATGGTTTATTTATTTGAGACAGATATCTAAGAACAGATAAACACAGATGTCCACAATTAACATCTTTGAAATTTTGAACACGGGCATTATTGTAATAAAGATTAGCTGATTTTAGATATTTTACTAAATTTTCAGGTGGATCACCTCCAAATGAATCGAACACAAATGCCTCATTTTTTAAATATTTAAGATAACAGATCCAGTGAGTGCCCTGATTTTTGTACTTATCCAAATTAACAATGCCACACTCTTTGTTGAGTGGTTGTTCTGGTAAAGAAACAGACATGTACACACCTCTAAAATTTTTGATGCCCAGTGGCTTGATTTAAGCTTCAATATCTTGGTTTGTAAGCGGCTCTTGTTTTTTTAAAACTTATTCATGGCTCTCTTAACACCTTTGCCTTGTTTCGCGATGGCCAGATTATGGCGCTTCAATTCATGTAATTCTGCCTTATTCTTTTTGGCATCTATTACTGTTTTTGCTATAGCAGCTGATCCCCCAGCCAAGCTCCCCACAGCCCCAAGTGCTGCTAAGATGGCCGGGATAGTCAATATGAAGCCACCTGTATGCAATTTTTTCCTAGATTGCTGTATTTTTTTTAATTGAGGGGTGCTAAGTAATAATTTCATACCATGGCCCTTGGCAAGACAAGAATTTTTTTTTCTTACGCTGCTTTTGGTTAAAAGACTATCAATAGTTTTAAGAGATTTAAGACCTGCATAAGGTATCTGATACATAACACCCTTGGCCTTCATCCTAGGTTTATTATATATATATTCACAACCCCCACCGCAGTTTTTGTTTGGTGTTCATAGCTATGGTGGTCCCCAATGCTGATATTCTCTCACTCAAAGAAGCATCTTTGCTTACAAATCTACCAAATGCAGCCTCTTGTAATTTCTTGTCTGCAACATGTCTCTTGTGAAGATCAGAATGTGTGTTGTATGCTATGTCATGGTCTCTGCAAGCAGCATCTAGGGGATTAATACCAGGGTCCCCTCTGTTTAGCCTATGATCTGGTTTTGTGCCTGGACCACAATACTGATAGCCTGGAATGTGTAGTTCAAATGGCAGCTTGTTTATGATGTAATTAACCAGCCCCCGACCCTCAGAGATATTCCAAAATTTAGGTTGTAGAGTATTAATAATTTTTATAAGATATCCAATCCCCTTAGTGTCATTCACTATAAAATTAGACAATTTTGTGCTTATCATGTCCATAATTCCAACCTTTTCATTGTAAAAATTGTGGTTGCCAGCATTTTCCTCCCCAGCTATCACCAGCAACCTATCTACAAGTTTCCTGACATCATCAACCCACACAAATTCTTTAGGCAGGGTGTTGTATTGTTTGATTCCACTACCTGTCTTGATCTGTGACCATATGGGCTTGATTAAGTTGTTGTATTTTGCTCAACTGCTAGACTTGACTCTTTTTTGTGTGGGATCATTGTTCTGGTATAGAGCATCTGATTTTATTAATATTTCTTTGTAATGCTCATAATCTTGATCTGTATAGCTGCCAGGTCTATTTCTAGTCATCAGTTCCCACAATCCAGGTGTGCCAGGATATTTAACAAAACCACCTCTTTCTCCAAGATGAGATTCTGAATATACAATCAGATCATCTCCCATCAATGTTACTCTGAAATTGCCAATTCTATGTATGATGCTACCATCACGCTCTGTGTCAGCATATAAGCCATAAACCTCATCTTTGTTGTCTTTAGGTGTGCTTAAATATTTTTGAGCAAGAAGACCCAATTCAATAGGATCCTGAGCAGCTTCAATTGTTCGAGGACCAACAGGACTAGGTGTATGAATACTAGAAAGTGGGGTGATTGGATAATCTAATATGTTCCTAGCAGCTACAAGTACAAGCTCTGTGATCAAATTTTGATTTTGCTCTGTAACAGTTTTGATATTTTTACCTAATTCACTAATAGCATCAATAATAGGCTGTTCTGTTTGTTTGTGTTGTTCATAAATTCCTCGGTTCTCTGATTTCCATCCCTTAAATCTTTTTACAAGATAATCTCTTAATTTAAGATCATCAATGATTGGCCTTTTCATGGTTATTTATATATGTTTCATTGTCTAGAAAATTGTTGATTTTATTTCTGTATTAGCCACTATTGGGTTTCCTTGTCATATCAATTGTGACAAACCCATAGCTGTCCTGGTTCCAGCACCCACTGCAAAACTTGGAAAAATCATTGTAGCTCAAGTCCCCACCTACATATTCATCATGTATGTGTTTGAGGTGTGTATGATCTTGATGAAACACACATATAAAATTGCTGTTGTCTCGGATCAGCTGCTTCGGTATTTTAGAAAAAGTCTGTGCCAGGTAGAAACAATCTATGTTTTTGTGTCGGCCCTGTGTAAAAAAAATGCTAACCTTGTTTTGATTATCCAATATAATATCATCCAACACAACAACAGAATTATCGAGACATTCATGGAGTGGCTTAACATCTGATTCAAGAGTGGCAATATCCAGTCCATCATATAGCTTCATCAGCTGCTGATATTTTAATTGTTCCAAGCTCTTAGAGAAGACATACAAGTGCCTGTTTTTCCATTGTAACCAGATGGGTGCCAATAAAAAATTATCAATCATTAGTGTAGTTTTACCACAAGCCGATGGCCCAACAATAAGACATCTAATATTATCAGGCAGCAGCATTCCATTTCTCTTATTCTGCTGTTCAGGCTCGGGCAGCCTCTTTATAACATCCCAGGTGCTCATAGTATCACTTTGTTTGCCTCGATCCAGCTGTGTTCTGGGAGTCCTAGCCATTTCACAAGTATTTTATTGCCTTTTCTGCGGATGATTTTTTCTATGAGATATGTGTCAGGCTGTTTAGTTTTGCTGAGTTCTTCTTCATAAAACCTGCCTTTGAGAATTTCTCCTCGGTGATCTTTTATTATATATGTGTATCGGTTCCCAGGTTTAACTTGAACCACTGTAAATAATTCAGTGCTCCAGTTTCTGGTAAAGCCTCTTTTGAATAAGTGCTTATATTTGCTGATTCTTACTTGATCACTGACCTTGTATTTGGCTTTTCTTGTTATTGGCTGGTATCTAGGATAATAAACAGTGCTGATTAATTTTTGCTCATCAGATGAAGTTACCTCAGAGGGTTTCATGTTGATTGTGGAATGAACCGAGTTGTTATATTTATGTACAAATTCTGGTAGGATTGTAAGCCATTTATAATTACCCTGCAGTGTAAATTGTTTATACATATGATTTTTTAGGGTTTTGTTGAATCTTTCAACAATAGAGGCCTTGAGATCACTGTAACTCGAGTAATGTTGTATTGACTGGCTTTTAATAAATTGTTGGACCACAGAATTATAGAATTCTTTGCCATTATCTGTTTGCAAATAGCGCGGTGATCTTCCACTCTGATTGATGATTGTCCTGAAGGCTTCTGTAACACATTTCCCAGTCTTGGATTTGAGTGGCACAGCCCAGGCAAATTTTGAAAATGTATCTATGACAGTGAGTAGATACTTGTAGCCCTTGTTGACCTTGTCTAAATTTTTCAGCTGTCCACTTGCCATCTCAACCAAGTCACACTGCCATAAATCATCTATGCCCTTTGTAACCACTGGCAGTCTCTTATAATTATGTCTGGCTTGTCTGTGTAATTCATCAACAATAATTTGTCTAGACATAGTATGTAAACAAGAATATTGCAACTATAGGGTGTTCAGCAGCTGATACTACAGGATTTTCTAAATATAATTTGTCTCCTATTCGTATATTAAATTCCATTGAGCCATCATCTTCAGTATAAGATGTCTCTAATGTATCGGGGTCTGTAAAATCCTCCAACTCTACACTGGTGACCTTTGCTTTGTTTTCAGCATTTGTTATTGATAAGGTAGGGTAGTGGTGTGCCTGTGGTTGTAGCCAATATTTGATCTTGATTGGTCTCAGTGTGCCCCCAACAAAAAACTGGTAATAAAATTGTGCAGGGGACAGCATATATATTTTGCCTCCTGGTGTAAATGGTGAATCATATTCTTTGTTGGGGATACGGTACAATTCAAGAATTACTGTTTGTTTAGGATTCTCGATTATGCCAGTTATATCTTTTTCTGCTGTGAGCAATCTACTTGTTACAGATTCAAGATGCTCATTGATAGTCCTAACAACATCATCATGGCCTGGCTTAATCTTTATGTCCACAACAAGTTTCTTGTATTGTTGCACAATTTCTTGTAGCTGGGTGGCAAAAACAGACAAAGCATTTGCTTGATTCGATTCCATGGTCCCTAGCTGTTGCTTGATATTAGCTACAATTTGCTGTAAATTTTCAACAACTGCCAATTTTGAATTTTGAGCAGTAAGATCATGGACCTGTCTTCTGATATACTCAAACAGGGCATGCAGTTCATTAATATGTTGATTAGTTGGTAGAGTGGCCACTGTCTGAGTGAGTTGTTTGATCTCTGTTTGGATATTCTTGATTTCTTCTGATTTCAATATGCGATTCACAGCTCTCTTAATATTTTTAAGTTCCTGTGATGTAGGCAGATATGATACAGTATTCTGCAAAGATTCAAGTGCCAATTTCACATCATTTAATTCAGAAGCATCAACCACACCACGCATTGCATCTTGGAGCAGGGTTATGTCTGCCTGAGTGGGTGTTGATTGTTGTAAAATTTCAAGTTTTGTTTGGATATCATCGATCAAGTGATGAAAATGAGATAGCTCAGATTCAGTGTTGAGGTTTTCAAGTTTTGTGATCTGTTGCTGGACACTGACAAGGGTGTCTACAATACCAGGCAAGCGGGATTCTATTGATTCTTGTACATTTGTCAAATCACTTTGCAACTGCTGCTATTGTACCCTCAAGATGGGTTATGGTACTTTGAATTTTTCCAAAATCTTCATATGTTTCAAGTTGCAGCTTAATGTTGGCAACACTCCGAGTTATTGCACTCAAAGCATCAGAAGATGGCAAGTTGTTCATAAAATTTTCAAGTGTCTCAATTTTTTCTTTAACCTCGGCTATGGCATTGTTTAGAGGGCCCAGATTAGGAATCTCCAGTGATTGAATCTGTTCTTTTAGAGTGGAAATCACTAGATCGAAATCTTCTTGTGATTTTATGCTTTTGACAATTGTTTGGAGCTGTGTCTGGACATTATTTATCTGCTCTTCCAATTGTTGTTTCAATTGCTCAGAGTTGGTGGCCTGGGTCTTAAATTTGGCTTGAAGAGCTGCTACAGCCTCCTCTAAACTTTGAAAATTATCTAATCTTGCCAAGTCAGTATATTTTTGAAGCAGCAATTTGATTTCTGCGTCAATTTTAAGAAGATGGTCCATGCATTGTGATTGTAAATTTGTAATTTCTAGTTGAAGACTGGCATTGAGTGTGGTTTGTAAAGCTTGTAAATCACTTCTTAATTTTTTGACTCTGACATCAAGCATCAGAATCTCATCACTGTGATCTTCATGTCTTGTATGGCCAAATATATCATTAGGCATTTTGATTTAGTGGTTATTTATTATTGAATATCTAATTCTTAATTCTATAAAAAAAGGTATAAGCTTGTCATAGGATCCTGGGACCTCAATATATAAGCAGTCACCAGCAGAAACAGTATATACAGTGCAAGAATTAATTCTATAAATATTTCTCCCTATTGAAATCTTGACATTACCCTCAGGGGTTGTAATAAATTGTAATTGACCACCTACAGGTAATTGGTAATGATTTAAATTATTGTTAAATATGTACAATGTTTTACCTGTTTCATCATCAACATCTGTAAGTATGTTGTTCAGATGAATAATTAACAAAGCACTTAGTTTAGATATTACATCAGAAGAGGGTGCTGGTGTTGGCAGGTCCATAATAGCCTGTTTTTTGAACCCAAATAAGTTCATAGGCATGTTTATTTATTTCAAATCATTCTCAGTAATTGGGCATTGATTACCATTTTTCAAATCACAATGACCCCATGGTAGAGTATGTATGCCACATGACAAAATGCATCTCTTATCATCATGTGGGTCCAGAGCCACTTTCCTTACAACATTTGTAGTCAATAAGTGATCCACACTCTGAATTCTGCATTCTGATGTTCTGATTGAACTCTGTGATTTGAGACAATCTTCATAATCTTCAAATTGGAGCTCTTTGTCAACAGTTACTCTGCCGATGCCCTTGGCCTTTTTGACAACAGCACCCCTACATGCTTCAAAACTGTACATCTTGGCCCTTAACCCAGCAAATGCCACAATAACATCACCAAGTGTCTCATCTTTTAACTTGCCAGGCACCTTTTTGTTGTAGGGTTGAATCTTTGTATGTTCACTGGTATCAAAATATTCAAGCAATGCAGGCTGTGTCATATCTTGAGAGACATCTTCTGTCTGAATATCAAGAATAAAACTATCTGTGTCCATGTACATCAATTTTACACAATCACCATAAAAAGGTTTCAACACATCATAATACAATTTTAACATATGTAATTTGGCCAATTCCAATATCACAGCCCCTACATAAATAGGTTTATCAAACTTAATCTTTGTTTTTTTCATGTTGAAAAGTGCCATATTTTCATCATAAATTCTTCTGTAATTGAAATTAGGCTTTGCTATCAATTTTTTGCTCCGGCTGGGGTCAGTAATTAATTTAACATCAGTATGTTTTCTGACATTTTCTATGGTTTTGCCATACACTGAATTTACCATCAATTTAAACAAAGTTTTATCAAATTGGCCCTTTGCAGATGTTCGAAGCTCTGTGTTTGTATCAATATATGGCTTCAACCATCTTGAGTGCCTGAACCTTAAGACTTTGCCAACTTTGGTCACTTGAACACCATGATTCATTAGGAACTGGAGGTTTTTATAATATATGACATAATCCTGTTTTGGCTCTTGAGTCATCATTAGCTTCTTCTGTTTAGAGCCAGGTGAACACTTAACCTCAGGAATTGGGGGCAGATCAGAAAATTTCTTGTGTAAATCATCAGGAATTGTCAGATCAACTTCTAAGAACCAGCCATAGTTACTGTCATCAAAGTCCTGAAGATCGTCAATGTTGAAATCTTCAACCCACTCAAGCCCTGCATATGGCAATTTATCCATTATAACATAACCATACAGGCTATTGGCATCTACATACAGTATATAATTTGATGGCAGTGCTGGATCATAATTGGTAATATACTTGTTATTTGCTCTGGCATATCTCTGAGAACATTGCACCATGCCTCCTCTTATACATTGTTCCATAAACAGATACATATCTTGATCTTGGATCAGATCCAATTGCATTTTAGTGTTTAAAAACATTGCAGACCATGCTAGGCCCGGAGCACCTTAACAATACATTGGATCCAGCTTATAATTTTGCATGGAAGATTTTATAAATGCCTGAAGTATATCGGCTAAGAGGGTCACATCAAGTTTTAAATATGCCTTATGATAATCACCTAATGTCTGGCATTTTAAATTGTTCCACATCAACTGGGCATGGTGATAATCTTCATCAGTGATTCCAGATGCTCTGAGTTTGTGATGTACCTTGTTATTTGTATCTGAAAATTCAGAATCACAAACCGGGCATTTTTCTGCATTGTCGAACTCTTCAATCTGATCCTCTGTTAAAGGCAACATAGGTTTTGATTTTAATAAGACATTAGATGCTATGTTATGGCACTCATTTTCTATTCTATGTGCAAATTCTTTGATGGCATCTGCTCCCATGTATAAATATTCTTTACTGACCACACCATCCTGTACAACAACATAATAAAAACTAGAAGGTTCATGTAACTGGTATGATGTAATTGAAGATTCATCAGGATCTGGGCTGCAGAATGCAAGGGGTTTGAGGTTTGATTCAAAATCACAGACTATATATGCTGAGTGTTCCAACAAGGCTTCAAATGTTTTTGAATTTGGCATTTTCACTTGGCTTAGGCATCACCATATGAACAGGTTTATGGTTGCCACAGTATTTTAAATGTTCAATTAACTTGTTTTTAGCAATATCTGCATTCCTTTCACGAACCCCATTTATTATTTTTTTACCATCAGATACAGTCAAACATCTTCTGCACAACTTGAATATTGTATTGGATTTGTCTAGGTGTTTTCTGACTAAAGCTTCAAGATTATGTATCAAAGTGTAATGATATGTGCCATCCTTTTCAATTAGGAGCAGATCAATCAGGACAGCAGAATCATCATCAAGTGTTCTGATTCTGAGAGGTGCTATCAAGCAATTGCCACGGCCAGTAGAACAAATAAATACATTAATAAATAATTGTTTACCATTGATATCAAATTTATCAATATTCTGAACTGACATTGGATATTTTAAGCCCTCCATTTCTTCATCAAAATCATGTTCATGCTGTTTATAATAACTTATTCTCTCTGGATTATTTAAAACTGGATACAAAGCAGCTAAAATGCACCACAGAAAACATTTCTCATCATTATTTTCTATGTTAACCACAGCTTTTTTGTTTTTGATATTGTCAGGTAAAGACACATTTGTGGAACCTTGTAATGGGCTGAATTCAGAAATATTAATATGTAACTTGTGTGGAGTTCCGCATAGGCTCCATCCTGACTCTTTTGCAGCAAATTCAGAGTGTTTAATATTCAATTGATCTATCAAACTGCTTATTATTTTGTCTAAATTTGCATTTGAATAAACAGCTACAGTTTCTGTTATGTGGGGCTGTGTAAATTTTGTGCCATTCGGTTTCTTATATTGTGTAAACAATTTGAGGGACAGCTTATAAGAGCCATTTTGTGCATTTAGAATTGCCTGCACATCAGGATTTATACTGTTCAAAAAATTCTTAATACCACATTTTTGCTCTGATACAAACCGGTAATCCCTAAGTTGGCCAGCAAAACTGCTATGGATGGGTTCATAGCGTGGCTGCTTTGCCGGTCTAGCATTAACAGGTGTTTCAAACTTCCTTTTCAGACCAGATGTAGATGGCTGTGGGGGCAATGTTGATGGCTGTTCAGAACAGGTATCTATATGTTTATATGTGAAGTATTCCATGCTATATTTTCTATGGCATTTAGGGCATATTTTTGTGGGAGTTCTGCATTTGTCTGGATCACAATTCTTTTGGTGCCTAGCCCAATTAGGGCTGGATATATTCTTATTGCATTGATTACAATATTTGTGATTTGGCATTTTTGTTGTTGGTTTATTATATAAAATTTCTTGGTATTCTAATCAAAATTCTATGCTTAATACAAAATATCAGTTGGATTCAGCAGTGTGCTTTGTATATTTAGTGTGTGTGTGTGTGTATGTGTGTTAATATTTTTGGCTTTGGTATTTATATAAAAATTCTTGGGGTTCAAATCAAAACTCTATACTTAATAAAATTATGACAGGTTGTATAAAGCTGATTGCCTACATGCACAAATGTAGAATATGTACAGAAGCACTGCCCTAGCACAAATGCAAGTCTACACAGGCATGTCCTAGAAAAACAATAACCTAATACCATGCGTCATGTATAACAAATTGGGGCAGATATAAAACCTTTGTTCAATATATTACAAATATGTTTGATATGAATAATAAAAAAATCTGTATATTAAATCAAATAGATTTGTAATTCAATTTATATAAATTTGCAATATTTTTGTGTTTAAAAAAATATGAGGAGCACTGCAACAACATACCCTTACTCTACAACAACTCTCACAATACTGGCTGATATGTAATGCAAAATCTCTTTATATATAACCTAAGCACGGACCGCATTGAAAACATCTGAAACAATAAGCCAATCAGAATATAACACATCATCACATTATGTCATAACCAACCAATCAGAAAACAACACGTGCCTAATAATTTATTGCATAATATTGGGCAATAATTTGTTGCACAACATGATTCAATAGAAATAAACCAGAAATAAGCCACAAGTGGACCGGAAGTGGACCGGAAGTGGACCGGAAGTGAACCGGAAATGACCGGAAATGACCGGAAGTAAACCGGAAGTGGGCCGGAAGTGACTGGAAATGACCGAAAATGACCGGGAGTGGACCGGAAGTGTACCGGAAGTGACCGGAATGGGCCGGAAATGAACCGGAAGTAAATATGTGTGGGTGTGGGTGGGAGTGGGTGTATGTGGGTGGGTGTGGGTGGGTGTGGGTGTATGTGGGTGGCTCTTATGAGCATTTTGGCCTTATTTTAAGTGTAGCAAAAAATATCAAGAGGGGCATATTTTTGACAAGCTTATGGAGAACAATGTCACAGATGTGGCTTTTGTAAGTGTAGGCAAATCAATCTGAGGGGGCTCATCATTTCACGGGAAATTCCCGAGGGAATTTTTACAAAAAATCTTGGATTAGACAGAGTACCACACTTGAGCAATAAGCTCATATACACATCTTGAGTTAGTTTTAAGTGTAGCCAAATCTGCCTGAGGGGGGCTCATCATTTATCGCCCCAGTAATAGTACCAAACACACTACTAGAGCACACACAGAGAAATACAACGCCGTTGGTCTCATGCATCTACTGCACATAGGAACGAAGATATGGCCATGTGAAAATATGTAAACAAACTAACAAGTGGCCTACTTGACCGTCCGTACCACGGCATGTAAGACTTCTTAGGTGCCTGACAGAACTGCCTTTACGCAGAGCAAGTTTTGATAGCAGGTCCACAAGATCGTGTTAGTTCATAGCAAGCAGTCCTAGTGGTATGAGCGAAGATTATGGTGTTCACAAACATAGAAAAAGCGGACATGATCCTGATTTATGGGGAATGCCGAAAGAATGCCTCAGAAGCCTACCGTGTGTACGCAGAGAGATATCCGGACAGACGACAGCCATCTCGACGTCTGTTTGGTAAGTTATTTATTAAATTAAGATACACCGGAAGTGTAACACCACGAGCACGTGTGCGGAACAAGCCAACTACAGGTGAGGCAGGTGCAACAAATGTTCTCGCCGCTGTTGCTGTGAATCCTCACGTTAGCTCCCGTGAAATTGCCAGGGATGCTGGGATGAGTCAGCGAAGTGTATTGCACATTCTGCACACACACAAGTTTCACCCATATCATATCTCACTCCATCAGGAACTTTACGGGAATGATTTTGTGGACCGTGTTCGGTTTTGCACATGGTTGTTACGACACGACACACCCGATTTGTCACGTATCCTCTTCACTGACGAGGCAACTTTTACCAATCATGGAAATGTCAACCTAAGGAACAGGCACTATTGGACGGTGACAAATCCACATTGGCTTCGCCAAGTGGAACGCCAGCGCCCATGGAGTGTGAACGTGTGGTGTGGTATAGTGGGTGAACATCTCATTGGCCCTTTTTTATACAAGGGACACTGAATGCTGACCGATACATACAGTTTTTACAACATGAACTGCCTGTACTATTGGAGGACATACCACTTCAGACAAGGAGGGACATGTGGTACCAACATGGCGGGTGCCCAACTCACAGTGCAAGACGCGCTACAGCATGTGTGGAAAATACATTTCCAAATAGTTGGATTGGACGTGGAGGGCCTGTCAAATGGCAGGCTCGTTCCCCAGATTTGATACCGTTAGACTTTTTCCTGTGGGGAAAGCTGAAGGACATTGTCTACCGGGATGTGCCAACAACTCCAGAGGATATGCAACACCGCATTACTGCGGCCTGTAGGGACATTCCCTATGAGATGCTACATTCTGTGCAACGATCTTTGCGTGGGCGCCTCGTTGCCTGTATCGCAGCTGACGGCCACCAGTTTGAACACACACACTTTGACAGGTTTTCGCTTCTTACGCAGTGGTTCTTCGACATACTGTCATGGTAATTTTCATTATGCTGTAACACTGTCAAATACATGGTGCTGACGATGTCCACAGTATTTTATCTTCCTTTAACACGTTCTGTCTTCATCTTGTCCAATGGCTTCCGACATATCATACTTGTTCATGCCATGGTACTGACGGTCAAGTGGGCCACTTGTTAGTTTGTTTACATATTTTCACATGGCCATATCTTCGTTCCTATGTGCAGTAGATGCATGAGACCAACGGCGTTGTGTTTCCCTGCGTGTGCTCTTTTATATTATGCATGTTATTGTATATCGTTCCATTTAAAAAAAAATATGACTTTGCTCCAGATGCCCCATTTGTCGATATTTTTCGACCCACCCCATACCTCCGATTTACGAGTCCCATTTGATATTATTGTTTCCCGCAAACCTCACATCGCTACTGTTTCTGGTTTCTTCGCTATTTCAGGTGGTACTTTTAGGTGCCTCACGCGGTATATACAGGGTGTTTCTAAAGGTCGTTTACAACGCTTGGGAGGTGATTCCTCACACGAAAACAAGCAAAAAGTGTGAGTAACATTTTTACGACTGAGGCTTCGTTTCCGAGATAGGAGCCTCGCAAAAGGTGACAAAGTGAACGTCACACCTGACTGGGACGAATACTATAACAGATAGAGAGGCGGTTCCAAGGGAATCATAAAGGAATCGTATGTGCTCAGTCCGGAAGTCACTATGAAAAGTTCACTGCACGCATGCGCAATGGAGTCCTCAAAGGAATTGGGGATTTCCAGCAAGAACAATGCATGGAAAGTGTATGTAACGCATCAAGAAGGACCGTGACAATGAGAAAAGCGTTAGAGACAACACATCCCGACCTCAAACATCAAAACATGAGCACGGAACACATAATCCGAAAAGTTGAGCACGGTTGCATACCCCAGTTACACGCGAGGAATGAACGAATCATGTCATGTGGCATACGAGAGACACATCACTCCACCAGGAGGAGGGAAAGAAAAACACAATATCAGATGATTGCGACAACGTGTATTTTTAAACGCGACAACTACGTAATATCCCCACACACACACAAACAACAAATGCTACAATATCTTACGCACGGACAGTGCGTGTGACTGTACTCCAACTGAAGATGTCACTTTCACCACACAAAGGGGGTGGGGAGCAATACCAAGAGTGTTCGCGCGCGATCACTGTGACGTAAAAGAGACCAGTTTTGGAAGCGCTGCGCAAGCAAGTCTGGCTCTCGTAGTCTACGTTTGACCTTCATGGCTGCTGTACCCGCGAGAGGAGCTCGAAAGGTTGGTTCTCTCCGGCAGTCGTCCCAATCGTGTTGCAAGTGCTGGGATATGATCAGCAGTTCGCTCTAGGTTGTCATACGCATTGAAGAGTACTAGTATGTTGTATTTAAAGAAGTTGATGTGGTGGAGTGGGCAAGTCAAGTATCGCAACAATTGGTCTTTGGTGTTCGTACGGTGATACGGCCAATTTTTGCAGTGTGCCAGTGTTAAACAAAAACGATACTTTGCAGTTCCAGCTCCCTATTACATAGATGGCTGCGTATACGACCCAGCAGTTAGCAGACATGCATCTCATGTATGGGGAGGCACGTGCTAATAGCCGTGAGGGAAGTTGTCTTTATGGAGAACGCTTTCCACATAAACTTTTACCGTTTCACGCCTTCTTTCAGGTAGTGGACAGTCGACTGCGTGAAACAGGTCAGTCTTACCACCGCGGCAAGACGTTGGAAGACCCCGAAGTGTACGCACATATCAGTTTGCAGAAGATGTGTTAACAGCGGTCGCAGAACATCCTGGCACCAGTACGCGCGTGCTCGCTCGGGCACGAAACACGTGTCATGTGAATGTTTGGCGAGTGTTGTCAAAAGAAGGAATGCACCCTTTGAAACTGCAAAAAGTACAAGAACTGTTACCTCGTGACTTTCGACCTCGTATTGAGTTTTGCCAATGGTTGTTGAATCAGCTGGACACAAACCATCACTTCTTGGGAAAGGTATTGTGGGCAGATGAAGCCATTTTCACCAGGATGGATGTATTCAATAGTAGAAACAGTCATGTCTGAGACTTTGACAACCCACATGCACTTTTTGTGGCCCATCACCTGCACAGGTTTTCAGTGAATGTGTGGTGCGGGATAGTACATGATCATTTAATTGGACCATACATTCTCCCTGTTCGCCTGATTGATCGCACGTAGCATGCATTTCTTAGTGAGGTTCTGCCTGAACTGTTGGAGACCGTACCTTTGGCACTGCGGCAAGAAATGTGGTACTAACACGATGGGACAACAGCTCATATCGATCGTAATGTACGACATTTCCTGCATGACGTGTTTCGTAATAGGTTCAATGGTAGGGATGAACCTATGCCTTGGCCACAGAGGTTGCCAGATCTCAACCCTCTCGATTTGTTCTTCTGGGGAGATATGAAAACCCTCGTATGCGACACACCTGTCACATCAGCTGAGGACCTCGTTGCTCGCATCAACGTCGCCGCCGCGACGGTAGCATATACACCTAGCTTGTTTGCTCGTACTCGACAATCCTTGATTCGTCGCTGTCATCTCTGCGTAGAAGTGAACGGCAGACATTTTGAAAACCGTCTGTGATTATCGTTCTCGGCAAATCCCAGTGAGAACACTATTGGTATTGCTCCCCACCCCCTTTGTATGTTGAAAGTGACATCTTCAGTTGGTGTACAGTGAAACGCACACGCAAGACATTGTAGCATTTGTTGTTTGTTGTGTGTGTGTGGGGGGGGGGGGATTTACGCAGTTGTCGCGTGTAAAATTACACGTTGTCGCAATCATCTGATATTGTGTTTTTCTTTCCCTCCTCCTGGTGGAGTAATGTGTCTCTCGTATGCCACATGACATGATTCGTTCGTTCCTCTCGTGTAACTGGGGTATGCAACCGTGCTCAACTTTTCGGATTTTGTGTTCGGTGCTCATGTTTTGATGTTTGAGGTCGGGATGTGTTGTCTTGATCGCATTTCTCATTGTCACGGTCCTTCTTGCTGCGTTACATACCTTTTCCATGCATTGTTGTTGCTGGAAATCCCCAATTCCTTTGAGGACTCCATTGCGCATGCGTGCAGTGAACTTTTCATAGTGACTTCCGGACTGAGCACATACGATTCCTTTATGATTCCCTTGGAACCGCCTCTCTATCTGTTATAGTATTCGTCCCAGTCAGGTGTGACGTTCACTTTGTCACCTTTTGCGAGGCTCCTATCTCGGAAACGAAGCCTCAGTCGTAAAAATGGAACTTAGACTTTTTGCTTGTTTTCGTGTGAGGAATCACCTCCCAAGCGTTGTAAACGACCTTTAGAAACACCCTGTATATATATATATATATATATATATATATATATATATATATATATATATATGCATGCATCACGCATGAGTCCTTTTTATCCATGTTCCTCGTTTCTTTGGCAGTTGATTAACTTTTTGTTGCTATCCTCTGATACTGATAACATACTCCCTGACGGCGCAGTGGTAGCGTCGTGGAATTGCAATGGGTAACGGTTTGGATTCCCGGTAGAGGAACATTGTGGTTCAGATCCCACTTAAACTCTATTTCCAGTCCCGATTAGCTCTACTGTGCATAAAGTGGACTTAAAACACCTAGTTAATCAATCATTCGACCAATACTGCTCAGGTCTTGTGTGTACTAAATGTCCAGAATATAATTGGCCATGTGATGGTGGCGTTGAAAGCAAGACTTCAAAGATGAAAAATTGTGAGGTCAAATGAGTGACAGATCATATCATTCCCACCTCAAGTCTGGAAGTAGGATGTGGTCTACTGTAAAGTAGTTGGCACGAAGTCGGCACATTTTTCTTAGTCTTTGGCAAAGGTATTGCCAATCCTCAAGTATTTCGAAGCACGTGCTGAGTCTATGTGTCAAAGTATCACTTTGACTGCAAAATCTGCACTTTTCGTTCCCTTCCAATTGTAGCCGGAGCGCCATCTGTTTGTTCAAGACTTTGTAAGGCCTTCTTAGGCAACACATAAATCGTACAAGTGCAGGTATGTGTCCTGCCGAAACATTACGCCATGCGTTTGACCATTTTATAGTAGGGTGCATGGCTCGAATTCTTGGCATCACTAGTCGTCTTTGTAACTGCATTCGGTATATGAATTTTCCCATTAATTGTTTCACTATGTAATTGCTGGCATGCTATGAGTAAATACTTAAATAACACCATCGTTGTTTGAAAATAGTTGAGAGTTCTGGTTACTTTTAGCACTGAGACAGGGGCTAATAGTTTGACATCTCTTATGCAAGAATGGAGCACATGCTCTGTCAGGTTCTGTGTTGTACTAAGTAACTGTTTTATGTTTCGGTGTATTAGAAGTGACTGTGCTTTTTTGTCAACATTCATCAGGTTAAGTCCTCCAACTCGCTCAAGTAGGCACAGTGGCTCATACGCGACTCGTAATACATGTGCTTGCAAAATAAACTGTTGTTATACGACATATTTCAGCAGCTTTTTGTTTGGGGAGTTCTAAGACTTGCGCTACATACCTTACTTCAGACAAAAGAAACACATTAACGTAGGTTACTCTGGCTATTATTGACAATTCCCTTCGCCGATCTAGAAAGGTTGCATGTCGGAGACGTGTCACCACTTCATTATATGTTCTTACTTTGGTTTCTGTTAATGTGGTACAAAAAACTATTCCTAATATCGTCACGTTATTTAAGTTTGCATAGACAGAGGATTTATAACAATATGCTGGTTGCTTTCCCAGTTGTAGAATTTTCAATTTTTTATAATTCACAGTCACGCCCGTTATTTCTTGTGTTGCTTCAAGTATTTTTTGTACTGATTTCGGATCATGTTAATCTTGAAATATTATTGTCACATCGTCTGCATATGCGAGGATTCGATGTCTTTCGAATATAGTTCTATTTCTTTTACCTCATCCTCTAGCCAGTTTATGATAGGTGTTATAGCTAAACAAAATACGAGAAGTGAGAATGGTCATCCCTGTAGAAGGCCTCGTTGCAAAGGAAACGGTTTTGTCAAAGTTCCATTCAGATTAAGCTTTACTCTTGCTTGGAAATAAATACCTTGCATCGCCTCGATAATTTTGTCTCCTAGTCGAATTTTGCGTCATAATGCAAATAGATAATCATGTTTTATGGAATCAAATGCACTTGAAACATGTAATACTAATATTTGTGTTGTAGATTCCTTTTCATCTTGTGTTAAGGCTACTATTTCTCTCAAGGTATGTAGTTAATAATTCAAATATTCTTCCTTTGGTTCAAATACATGTTGTTGTTTTCCAATTATTTTATCTGTATATATCTGCAAACACCTGGTAAGATGGCGTGCGTAACTTGTATAGTCTTCACGTAACAGCGTTATTGGCCGGTAAGGTTGTGCAGATTGACAGCGGATAGGTTTCGGTACCAATACCATAACTCCTAACAAGCTTGAGGGACCCATCCGTTGAACCCGAAAAACGTCATTTACCCATCTTGTCACTACGTCCTTCATCAGGGACCAAAATATTTGAAATAGTTCCATGTGAAGGCCATCAATTCCACCCTCTTTATTATTTCTTCCTGTAATTACCGCTTGCTTTACTTCGTCCATTGTAAAGGGTTGATTCAGCATTTTGTTGTCTTCTTTGTTATCTTCGGAATGTAATTGGCGAGAGTCGATAGATCTGGTGGTTCTGTGGTAGAGATATTGGTATATCCGCTGAATTTGTATGTTTACATCCATTCTCATCTTCTATTTCTGTGATTAATTTCCATTGTTATCTTTGTAGCTCTTTTAACACGTGGGATAATTTTGGTAGTTCATAGGATCGAACGTAACTAATTGACTACGATAGTTGCATCCCTGTAAGTTTTGATTATACATCTTCAAGACAACAGTTTGCATTTTCCCGTATTCGGGAAATTGTGAGGAATCACTTTCTAATTTTTTAGCTAATTCATAATACAGCATAATAAAAATTATATTTCTTGTAGAAGTCAGCCATTTGTTGTTTACTGTATTGTTGACAAAAGTATTTTATGGACGGTTTGAGTAGAGTCCCACCACTGAATCAAATCTTTCTGACGCAAACTCATGGATTCCCATTTCTCCCACTGTTGTTCAAATTCCATACGGAATGTGGAATCTTGCAATAGTAGTATATTGAAACGCCAGTATCCTCGACCTTTGATAACGTGAGGTATATTTAACTGAATGCTCATGTTTACTCCAAGGTGATCACTAAAACATGTTGGTTGTACACTTATTCTTCTAGTATGTGAAAGTAAACAGCTGGTTACGTAAAATCGATCCAGTCTTCTTGCCGAATCTGTTATTATAATATATGTGCAGCCTGGATCGTGAGAGTGTTTTTTCTCCCATACATGACATAATTTAAACCCATTCACTAGAGCTTGCAAACTGTGGCAGGGATTAAATCCCGGGTTTTGGTCTTCATTTGGCTAAGTACAATTAAAGTAGCCCACACATAGCAAATGTTGTCGATTTCCCTCTAATGCTGTCGCTACAGTGGTATTAAAAAGTATGAGCGCCCCTTCCTTGCTGCAGTACCCGAAGGTGCATATATATTACATATCCACACCGATCCCATAAACACACAGGTAATCGTCCCTGATGGATGGATACCTTAGAGACAGGGAGAGTTTCCTTAACAATTATTGCCGTCCCTGTGAATTGAGGGTTACTATTATTATACACTACATAGTCTATTCCTACCTCAAGGTTTTCTATATCGACTTCCTCTTTACATACGATAGTAGATAATATTGATTCCTTCACCGGAATCATGGTACGAGCGTCGATTAATATTTTGGCCTATTTTGGCTTAAATTGACCAAAATTATGCTATATTTTTATATCTTCTGTTGGATTTTAGCTAGTTTATAAGTGTAACAAATTTACCGATCATTGTACGAAAATTATTCAAAGAATATTAATCCAAGTGCCAAGCTGGTCTGGAATGCCCTGACCCCTGTTAATTGGTTGTGTGTGTGTGTATAATATTTCCCTACTCCCTCTCTCAGATTTTTAAAATCGGATTTTGTATTTGTAAGTGAATGTTTCGAGAATTAAGCTGGCTCGGGAAAATCCTGAGAAATTTAGCTGCTTCTGGAATATCCAGTCAGTAACTCCAGTGGGAATTCCGAGAAATGAAGCTAGATCGGGAATGCCCTGGCCCCTGTTAATTGGTTATGTTTGCATATAATATTAGAATAGCCCCTACCCCCTCTCTCAGATTCTCAGAATAGGAATTTACACTTGTAAGTAAAATTCGGGATTTTCTCGAGAATTAAGCTGGCAGAGACACTCCATATATCGAGTAGCTAAAACTGGGTTAATCGATTGCTTAATACAGTGGTTGCGTGCTCTCAAAGGCCAGCAGAGTAGTTAATATATTAATATGACTTATATGCTATTGTATAAATATTAGATAGGGATATCTGTCACAGTGATTATTTGCCCTCAGGAAAAGCCGTAATTATCTACATTTGTCTCTCTGTTCTGACATGTCGTGTTTAAGTTGGAGAAAACATTAACAAATGATAATTGTGTTTCGATATTGCTTGGAGATTGTTGGGTTTATGTATTGTCTTGCAAAACCTAGCTACTGTGTGGGTCACGGTATCGACCGGTTGATTAATGTCGCATTGCAGAAGAATTGTACTCGATTAGTGAATAGTATGAAGAGGGGGTTAGCAATCGTACAAGTTTTTCGTGCTCCCACAATATTTTGTCATAGGTTTTTACCCTTGTCCCGAAGTTACCAGTAGTTGAGATGTTAATTTTGTTAATTTTTGGCTATCCAGATGAACCCCAAGTTTTACAGATGAATTGCAGCTACCTCATAGCCTACAGTTGCTGTTTTGATGCCATTTGCCTCCCTCTCCTAGTGTGCATTTTTGTAATAGTGTGTCATATTGTGTCATCTTGTGTTATATTACATCCTAGTGCGCCAAAAATGTGTTTCGGTGTGTTCACTTATTTTATTGTTTGTTATATTGCGTCATCTTTTGTTGATTGATTGATTTGTTGTTTAAGTCCACTTTATGCACAGGAAGGCTAATCGGGGCTGGACCTACAGTTAAAAATTGGAGCCGAACCTTAATGCCATGGCATGGTATCGAACCCGGGACCCCTTGATTACCAGTGCAACGATGCTAACACTATGCCATCGGGGAGGCCGCCATCTTGTGTTATATTCGATCTTAGTAGGTTACAATGTGTCATGGTGCGTTATGATATATTGTATGGTATATATTTGGAGAAGACGATGCAATAAAGACTCTGTTGTCTAAGCACATACAGGGTTTGTCAAAATTATTGGCCTTCAGTAAATATTATGCTAGTGTCGTCTAGTAAATTAAAACTCCTAGTTTTGATTCTCAGATACCCTGTACTTAAATTGTTTACATACAGCAGTGTTGTGGCCAAGCAAATTAATAGATTTTTGGATAACTAAAATTGTTCTGTGACTCTTCCATTTTACACATCATAAACAAAAGTTTTCTCTGCAATAAGAATAACACTACATAAAGTGTTGTCGGGCAGAGGCTCATGGAATTCATATACAATTTTGATATTTGTTCTGTCATTATCCACAACTTGTTTTCTTTTTGATGTGTTGATGACAAACATTGGCTTTATGGAGACCAATGCTTCATTATCTGTCCATGGTGTTTCCATAACTGTTTGATGTTTTTCCCGTTATTGCCACTTTGTTCACCAATGTTTTTTTTTTTTTGAAGATCAAAAACCATCATGAAGAAACCTTTTTTGAACTTGATGAAATGAAGGCAACATCTGCCTATTCCGTTTAAGTTAATAAATTTATCATTTCATATGACAAAACAGATTACTTGCGAGGGGTGTAAGGGGTACCTTCCACGTAGGCGCCCAAAAGTCAACCTCACTTCCACGTAGTGCACCCTGGACTAAAGACTAACGAGGCTCTGGCGACTGGCACCATGGCCAGTATAATTTTGTTTGTGTTGTCCTGTGTTTTGTCCTTATTTGTGCTGAGTGTTCTTTGCAGCCTCGACTTTTAACAACAGTCAGAACATTTTAATCTTTTATGATTTTAATTAAGCAACGTTAGAGTTGTTACGTGTAACGGTAAGGGGCTGGACCCCGTATAGTGTGACGGGTGCAAAATAGCCGTAGTGCTGACGCACCCAAAAATTTTAAAACCAAACCAAACCAAACCAAGATTACTTGCGAATTCCATAATACAAGACATTAAATTCCCATAAAGTGTTTTCTCTATTTGCTACATTCAAGTGATTCGTTCCATCCTAACCCAATTTTTTAACATATTTTATAAGTACTACTGTATTTCTTCAGAGTTCTATTTCAACTTGTTTGTAATTGTTTTATTTTTGGAGGTTAATACCATGCTTTTAATGTGTGGAAAATTTTCAAGGAAATTTAAATTGGCCACTGTAAGTTACTATATGTGTATTTAAAATGTGATTTTATACTTTCCTTATTCTCTTTGACGTCTTATGCTTTTATAGAGCTTTAACTCTGGAGGACTTCTGCACATTATCAAATTATGCAAAGCATATTAATTGCCAATGTCTCAATAAATGCATGTACATGTATAACAAAGTGTATGTTTATTATTCCTTTCATTTGTTGGGTTGAGTTGGTGTTTTAAGTCCACTTTATGCACAGTAAGGCTAATCGGGACTGGACCTACAGTTTAAAGTGGGATCCGAACCACTTGTGCCTCCACCGGGTATCGAACCCGGGACCCCTTGATTACAAGGCGGCGACGCTACCACTGCGCCATCGGGGAGGCCCTTTCTTTGTTATTTGCAGTAGTATGTAATGTTTTACCTTTCTACAGTACTATTAATAATTCATAAACTGCAATTAATTTATTGTAAAAATTGTTATTTTCATCTGGTATGTTTCTGAGCATTCCAGGAGAAATTGAACATGTCACAATAGTGAGTCCTGGTTTGTTTGATGGATTTTCATTAACTATTATACAGTTACATTGAATACAGTGGAAATTAATTGGTCTAGTATTTTAAGGATTATTTTAGTCGTTTATTCTACATTCCATGTATATTTAATGTTAATAATATAATTTACATTCTCAACAGCAATACGATGTTCGAAATGAATGAACGTGCTAAAGTTTTAGGGTGTTTCGGAATGTATGACCATTTTGTACCCTTAAAAGTATACCAGGAAAAATCGTCTTGTTTCAAACCTTGCCTTAAAGTTAAAAAAAGGAATGTAAGGAGTCTCTTGAGAAAGATTACAAATGCAATCTTGTAAAGGGACCACCAGGGGACTTGCACAGTATATTAAAACGGTAAGAAGACAGTAGAACTTCCACACAGAGAGGGATATGTCACATGTGGCTTTTCAATGGTATGAAATATCCCTAAATTTACAAACTACCTGTTGGTATATTTGTCATCGGCTACAAAGTTGTGCATTTCTAGTGTGTCAGTTAACTTTTTTATCTATAAAATTCATTCATGCAATATTTATACTTAATATATTAATTCCGCCATGTTGAAAACGGTATTAAATATATGCATGTACCAAATACTTCTTTGTGCAGTATAAGTAATGGGATATGTACGATAATTAATTGTATTTAGTGTGTGTGCTCTTGATGATGCATACTCCATGACTGCATTGGTTTGTATTTTAAGACATTAATATTTCCTAGTCCAGATTTTTGTGTAATGCCATATGATGAAATTGTAGTTCAGTATGTAGAGTGCTTCCAATAAGTAACTTCGAACAAAGCTCACTTGTGTTACATACTCTTACTCCTAATCTAGATTATAAAATTCAGGATATTTCACAAATACTACATGAATAAGCATGCAGTCATTTGTTAATAATGTATCTTGCCATCCACATGTTTTTAGGAATGGGTTGAAATTACTCATATGCAAACCAGAAAAGTGATATTGTATAAAACTTCGAGACAATGTGACTTCTTTATAGGCATTCTAGGTTAACTTGTGTAAGACGTGACCGTTCCCTACTCTATTTTCCATAACTATTCATTACCATCATCAATCTAGTTTTTACAGAGAAATAGACTGATAGTTTTTAAAATACAATTAATACCAGCAATAATTCTGGTTGATAACTTCTCCAATGTGCTGAGTCAGTCATAACTATTACTTTATTGTATTCTCTCATGGAAGATTTCACTTAACTAGTTTCTAGGTTGTATATTCCAAAATATTATTTCAGCTACAGAACATGGAATGTTAGTTATGATATAACGTGATGGGCCTTAACCTATATCCCGACTGCCAGTCTCCCTCCCACGATCCTACCTAGAGGTTTGGTTTGAGTTGCTGTTTTAAGTCCACTTTAGCTAATCGGGACTGGACCTACAGTTTAAAGTGGGATCCGAACCACTTGTGCCTCCACCGGGTATCGAACCCGGGACCCCTAGATTACAAGGCAATAACGCTACCACTGCCCCATGGGGGAGGCCCCTTACCTAGAGGTGTAGAGATCTTCAACCAGTAATTGAATGACGTGGGATCAGCTTATCGAACACTCGCCCGTTATAGTATAATTCCTAGACTTAGTTATACTACTCACTAGTAGCTCCCCAATTTCCACACGAAGGTGGGTTGCCATCGGTCTTATGCAAATGCCGAAAACCCAGAGACTGAAGCCAGGTCGACTCTAACCCATGCTGTCCCACAGTCGGAATGTTGTTCAATTTCCAATATCAAAAACACACTGTGTGATTGAAGTCCTGTTAATTATCACATCCACATTATAAGTATGAAAAACAAGTAATGGCTATATATTTGTATTTCTTATTCCAGTATATTTCACACATACAAGCTCCCAACCGATTTGTAATGGTTTCTTAGGATGAATAGTACTAACGTTCCATCAGTAGTTTTGGATATTACTAGTTATGCTTTACTCTTATATCCTGAGGCAAAAATTCGAGGCTAAATAACAAACATCAAATCAAATAACACTGAAGGAGGGGGTTAAATCGCTGTGGTCTACGAACAAAGTAATCGCACTAGAATTTGCACAAGATACAATCGCAATTTTCCCAAAATGCTAAAAAAACCAAGTCAAAATAGGGAGAATACGAAATAGAATTACTTATTACCACAGATATTAAACGATTTATATTTTATGCACAACGGAATGAACGGACTAAAGTATCTGGAACCTCAATTCATTTATTTTCCTAGGTTGTGCATTTTGGGCTACAAATTCTGATATATATTGTAACTTAACGTAGAATTGATTCCAAACATAAAACGCACTTACTGAAGATTGGTGTTTATCCTCGTAGAACAGTTTTATGCAATTAAATAAATAATAGAATCTTCAACGATTGCGAGATTATTATTAGTAAAAAATAAAAGCAGGAAGGGGAGTGGTGGGAACGGATCATTTCGCTGAGACGCATTCAACTGTCAGCTGCAAGAGTAAGACGTGATTGGCTGGGAGATTGCTTTGGCAACGGTGTAGTACATTTGCACGAATAAGATGTGATTGGTAGACCGGTTGCCATGACAACGCTGTAAGCTTAGAACCCGCCGTAGGTGGCTCTACATGCCTCTCTTTGCGTACCCGTAGATTGGAAAGTATAGAAAGGCAGTGGCGGATCTTTATAATCTGTGATTGAGCTGTATGATTTATATAATCATGATATTCTCAAGCTATGAGAAAGACGAACAAATGTGTTAAATAGGCTGTTGTTGATTACGATAAAGTTAATTAAGATTCCTCAAGCGCCATGCTGTGCACATGTAGAAAGTTACCATTGTCTCCGGATAAATATCTACTAAGAAAAAATTAAATTATCTCCGCAACCAATAATGATAGGATCGTCCGGTTTCCTTTGTCTGAAAGAGAAACGTATCAAGTTTTATCACCAAGAGGTATAATGTGGAAACATTGCTAGAGGGTATTTGTTTACAAGTGAGCAAAATGGCATCATTTACAGTGCGTCAGAAAGTTGAGTGTTGTTTTTGGTTTGCTGAATTCAAGTATCCTATTATCGTACAGATATAATTCGGACAACAATATAGACAGGAAACACCATAGCGTCATTCCATTGTTCGATGGCACAAACAATTGTTGGAAACGGTGTCCGTGTTGCGAAAGGAACGCAGTTTCACGAAACGTGTGAGTGACGCAAACGTGGAGGCCGTTCGGGAAGCTTTTCAACGCTGCCCACGAAAATCGATTAGACGGGCGAGTACACAACTTCAAATCCCTTGATTAACTGTGCGTGAAATTATACACAAAAGATTGCGGCTTAGAGCTTACAAGATACAGCTCGTTCAAATAGATAATCGTAATGACAGACCTCGAAGGAAGAAGTTCGCTATTAAAATTTTATGGCTCATTGATGAAGACAATGAATTCTTCAAACGTGTAGCATTTTCTGAATAAGCCACTTTCCATACATCACGTAAAGTGAATAAATATAATTGCAGGATATGGGGTAAGAAAAGTACAAACATCTACTTGGAAATGTTGGAACATTATGCTGTACGCCATATACAACATGGATACACATTTCATTAGGCCGGGGCTTCTCCGCATTACGGACTGAATGTCAGAAACTTCTTCGATCACTTTTTCCCACACAACTAGATTAGAAGGGAAGGGCCTATTCAATGCCCTCCGAGGTTCCCTGATTTCAACCCACTATACTTCTTTCTATGCGGGTACATCAAGACGCTTGTGTACCAAACACCAGCAAAAGACTTGGAAAATTTCGGCAAAGAATTATCTGTGCATGTGAATCCTCAAAGTTTACAAAACACCGGAAGAGATGTTGAGTACGGCCTTGATGTTTGTCAAGCAACCAAAAGACCACACATGGGGATGTATTAAGGTGAGTGCATTGAATATTTTTGTTGCTGACAAAACACGTTGAGTTTCTCTTTTAGACAAACGAAACCGGACGATCCTATCACTGTTGGTTGCTGACATAATTTAATATCTTATTGGTAGATATTTACCCGTACACCCTGTATTAAACACCGTTTGTGTTGTATGTGCAGAATGTACTTTCTTTCGTCTATCCATGTTCTCACGTGTACCTAAACATTCTGTAATTACTCGGAACGTTTCACTTGTACACCATTTTTGCATAGCCTATACTAACTGACATTTTCAATAAATATGGCGTGGTACAGTTTATTTCCAAATACTCTATTTTGACATTTGCAACACACTATGGCTCAGGTTATGTTCGGAGATATATGATTTTCTCCCTACACAAACCCTTGAGAGTGTCGTTAGTAATTGAAGCATTCCACCGAATAATGCTGTATGGCACTTTTGGAAATGTGCTGAGTTACCAGTGGAATCATGCTGCGGCCCTGTGGTTACGGGCTACAAGCTGGCCTGTCATAAGGTAGGATGTTGCTCAAAGATTGATACTGTGCTTGCATAAGGTTTTATGTTGTTTTTTTCTATTACAATACAGTAACATACTACAGGTTTTTCCGTTGTTCTCGCAATCACTGAAATGTGCCATACAGCGTTATTAGGTGGAATGCTTCAATTAGTAAATAGCAATTGTCAATCTCGGTATGTGTGTTGGGGAGAAGGGTGAAAGTTAGGAAAGTTGATTTGTCTTGATCTTTAATCAATACTCTTTTTCCATTCTTTAATCAAAACAAGACATTCCCAGATGCCGTAGTGTTAACGTCGTTGCTTTGTAATCAAGATTGCCTTGTAATTCGAATTTCTTTCAGGCTTAATTTTTATTCAGTTGATTGCCGGGATTTAAGGTTAAAACTTTTTTTACTTTTAGCTGTTCTCCATAAATTGTGTTAACACACACATTATGACTAATTCATGTATCAAATATGTGTATTCAGGATGTTGTATGTAATGTTATTTAATATTTGTCTTGTTTATACTCTTCACTGCACCTAAAATTTTGTAAATATTTTCCATATATATTAGCACAAACAAAGACACACACAATTCCATTTTGTAGTGGAAAGAGTTTAATGAATTCAAATTGCTAAGATTGGTTATGTTTTGTTCGTTCCTGAGTAATGACTGTTGTTAATACTCTCACCTTCATCTTTTGATACGTCTAAAATTAATAGTAAATAGCCAATGAATGTAAGTGAACGGGTATTGTAACTGATGCCGATGCGATAAAAAACACAAATAACTATTCATGTATTGACATCTAATAAAATTAAAGACCTTAGAATAATTGTTTATTCGCCACAGCTCTGTGCCCAAAATACTTGTCTTGTTTCAACAAGATAATATAACAAATTTTCCACTAAATTCGCAATATTCAAAACCACCCCCTTCAGATTTACGTAACTTGAATCTTCGCATTCGACGTGGCACATGATTACCTCCTACCTTCGAAATAGCTTCCGGAAATGCTGCAGCTCTTACAATTTCCTTTCACCTCGTCAAATACCTTGACCAACTTTATTTTCCAAGCACAGTGGATAAACTTTACACCTAATGATATACTCCCAACAAAATCCTGCTCCAAGGGAGAATCGAACAAACGACCACCCTCGTCAGTAGCAAGCACGCTACTACTTCTCTAAGTATCTCATATTAAAATTGGTTATCAGTTTGAAGAAGTCAATAAACACCTGATGTCATATCTGTAATTTTCTAATGGCAAGAGTCGGTAAACGCTGAAAAGGAAGAATGTAAAGCAATTGTATTCGTGCTTTATCACATTTTGTAAATGATGTGTAGATGCCGTGTTTAGAACAAGGAATCATTTATCATGTAGTAACGAAGTTTCTTCTTGGTTCTTGAAAGTATGATCTAGATAGCGAAAAGGAAGCAGTTGAACCAGGCTCCCGTTGGCAAAGAATTTCAAGCTGTCTGTGCAGACTACAGAAAGATAGAGAGGAAAGGGATATTCAACTTCTGAAATATATAAATGTGTGAAATTAAAACAACATATAATCTTAGAAGTGCATATTAATAAAAATAAATTTTGAAAACCCCCTTTACCTGTTAAGAAACGGATTGGGATTCAAGTCATGTTCGAAATATGAACCTGATTTTTTTCTGTATGTAATGTGGAGATATGGGACTATACTATTCCTCAGCAGGGAAAATTTATTCCATTTGTTCAATGGTCATAATGTTTAATCGTGCATGCATTCCCCAGATATTCTCGATGTTCTAGCAAACATCCCCCACCTAAGAATTTCCACTTCACACTATACACCAATACACAAATGTGTATGTCCTCATCCTATGAACGGAGTGATGAAACTGTTGTCAGCAGTGTAGTGCAGTGTCAAGCGTGCGTGCCAACATTCGGTTGTAGTCAGACGTGTCTGAGAGAGTTCCGTTGCTGGATTGTAGGCTTTCAGATTCGATACATTTCCAAATCAGGTGAAATGCACAACACAGGCAAATAGTGAGGAAAACATTATGAATGCCATACTTTTCGTCTAATTTTAGATGAAAGAATGACCGTGAAACGGTTGAACACTTATCTTTCTCATTAGAAAGACTACACCAGCTATTCATGAATGGCTAAGGGACGTTGCCCAGATGCCCTTTGAAAAGGTGTGAGTATCGAAGTGGACTATGTATTGAAGAACAGTACAAAACAGCCGGCAACTCAGTATTGACTTTCCATCTTACACGAACTTCACAAGATCAAATCACAAAAAATGGAAGCAGTTTTGAAGCAAATAAAGTCAGGTAGAAAGAAGAGGATGAAGCCAGGGAAATGAGAAGTAGAAGACAACCAACCAACAAAGAAGCATGAAGAAGAACGCCCTCTTTCTCTTTCTCCGGTAAGAATTACGAGATCCCAGAGCGTGAGTTCAAATCCAGTGCTAATGCCACATAAATACAAAAATTACATCATAATAGGTAGAGTAAAGTTTAGAGTACTAGGATATAACATTCCGCAGCTCAGAAAATGGTAACTGGAAAACAGGATCAGAGTAATAAAGAATTCAAACAAATAAGATAAACTAGAAATAGTGAGTGTAAAATGTCCATTTTAACTTTCATAGAAATATTAGGTGTGGCGACGCCAATCATTAAATTGGCCACGTTAAATGTAAACAAATTAAGAAGTGAAAACAAATAACTGCATTACGTGAAATTTTTGTACATAATCATATGGACGTGTCATGTTTAAAAGAGATTGGTGTTCCATCCTTTAAATGCAATAATTTATAATCGGAACATAATAACTTTTAACTATTCGGGGAAGTCAATTTTAATACGACATGGCTTAACGGTTTCACAAGAGCAATACCATTCTAGTGGAAAAATAATAATATTTAAGTTAAAGGGCATTAATATTAGTAATGTATATGTACCATCAGGGAAGCAAAACAAAGAGACGCGTCGTCATTTCTTCACTCACGAATTAGCACCATTTCTAGATGGATATACAGACAATCTTTAAATTGCGGGTGACTGGAACTGTACCTTAAATAGAACAGATCAAACATCAACATTCATTTATTCGCCAGAATTGCAACATTTAGTTACTGGGTTTCAGTTAAAACACGTGTGGAAATGGTTACTTCCGGAAGATTCAGGCTATACTTATCTTTGGGCAAACGAAGCTTCCCGGTTGGATAGAGTGTACGTCCATACATCCCGAAATAAAACAATCAGTGTTAGAAGCAACGGTTGTTTGGGTAGTGTTCAGTGACCGCGAAAGACTCAACACTAAACTGAAATCGAATTTTGAATATAAACATGCTGTCAAAGGTTATTGGAAGATTGCTACATCAATTTTAAAACGCGATCATTTTAGTGCAAAACTGGCAACGCCGCCCACTTAAAGAAAAATGTATATGATAGCTTGGTGGGATTAATTGTTTAAAGCTGGTATTAAAAAGCTATATATGAAATATTGTTAGATATTGTTAGATAATAAACGAGAAGACATAAGTTTATGAAGAGAAAACTAACATGCATTTCCTGATTTAAGCCTACTTCTTATATCCTCTTTAATAACATTTTCATTTGTTAGTATTATCCCTAAGTACTTGATTTTGGAAACTGGTTCAAACGAGTTGTTATGAATAATTAGACTTTGATTAGTACCTAACACTTGGTTTCAGACTGTAAGCATATATTCACTATAATATTTAATATGTTTTTGTACGAAAGGACAAAATATTTATATTATATATATAATATTTATTAATAATAATTACTATAATGGCAGAAAAGTGCATTGAATTTAGGATTATCTTTGCAAACTTCCAAACCTATCTCTTTAGCTGCTTTGAAAAATATTTTAGCATTATTCTTAATTGTATTTGTATCATCCCCTAATAAGTCTACATCATCTGCGTATGCTAACAACTGAGTCACACAATTTAACGTTAGTACTTCGTTAGTTTCTGTTACCTTCCTAACAGTACATTCTAGGTGAAAATCGAAGAGCAATGGAGATAATGCATCTCCTAGTTTTAACCCATCGTGAATTGTAAATTTGTCAGTCACATTAATACACACACGAATTTTACTTTCTGTTTCACTGGCGATACATTTATCATATTAACAAGCTTCTTAAATATTCCTAACTCGACTAATATATTATATAATTTATCCCTTTTGACTGAGTCATAGGCTTTACTTAAAATCAAAGAAGAGCTGATGGACATTTTGATTATATTCCCACTTTTTCTGAAGTGTCTGTCTGATGTGAAAAAATTGGTCTGTTGTTGATCTGTTACGTTTAAATCCACATTGATATTCACCTATAATTCGAATAGTATATGGGGTTAGTCTTGTTAAATGAATGTTAAATAATATTTTATATATTGTTGGAGTAGAGAGATTCCACGGTAATTATTGCAGTTCATTTTATCACCTCTTTTAGAAATGGGAACAATTATGGATTTTTTTTACTGCTGAGAGATTTCTTATTTATTCCACATTAAACAAATTCATTTATGAATTGGACATATTAACGAATTTACACCATATTTAGTTAATTCGGCTGGTATTAAATCAATGCCAGGTGATTTGATATTCTTTAGCCTTTTAATAGCATCGTTAACGTCAGTGAAGTTAGGTTCTGGAAATAAAGGTTCTGCTGTGTGAACTTAATTTATTTCTGATTTATCTTCTACACGAACGTTTAAGAGGTCATTAAAGTTCTTCCATCTATCTAAAATATCACTTTGATCGGCCAAAAAATCACCGTCTATATATTTTATCAAGTTTGCATTAAGTTGATACCCTTTCTAAATTCATTTACAACTTTATATATATTATCTCTGATAATTTTGATCTTTCTGTTTGTTTCAATTTCACTAATTTTGCTTTCCAAGTAATATATTTTTTTACTTTGAAACGTACTGTTAACATCTCGCTTTATTCTATTATAATTGCTTAGATTTGTATCATCAGAGTTATTTAACTACCTAAGTCTAGCCTGATTTTTTATTTTATTTAGTTTACCACATTCTTTATCAAACTATGGCTTCCTTTTTATTGGATTATGGTATCTTATACTCTCTTTAGCTGCTGATTCTATTGCATTACGTATCTGCTCACAATTGTTATTTACGTCTGTTTCATTTATATTTTCATCATCATTTAAATCCTGCAAAACATCAAGTCTATTTGAAGTTTAATTTGGTAATCCTTCTTAATTCTTTCATCAGCAAATTTTCCTGTATTAATTTTTAGAACTTTTAGATTTTGTTGCTTATGATTTATCACTGTGAGTCTTTCCTTTAATTTAGCAATTACTAAATAATGGTCACTGGCATAGTTAGCACCTTTATGTGAACGAACATCAATTATGCCTTCTCTTATCAATCAGAATACGACCTATCTGGTTATGAGTTTTACCATCTGGAGAAGACCAGGTATATTTATGGATATTTTTATGTTTAAAAGTGGTACTTTTCACAATTAAATTCTTTGAGGTTGCATAAGTAATTAATTTTATACAATTGTCAATACTTAATTCATGAAGACTTTCTTTACAAATCGTGGGTTTAAAAGTCTCAAAGACCTGTTCTAACTCTGCATAAAAAATCCGTAATGTTATCATATTTATCTTCCGTTGGTGCATGTACGTTTATTAAAATAATTCTACACCACCTACCCTGTAAAACGGCACATGATAATCATTAACAAAATCTACTGTTTTAAGTGCAGAGATAATTCTATTATTTGTGAAGAAACCTGTTCCAAAATTATGATATTCAGTACCACAATAAAAAAGTATAATATTTAGTTTTACAATTCCCTTCTCCTGGCCACCTAACTTCCTCTACAGCTACTACATCTAATTTATACTAAATATCTCATTAACTGTACACTGAACTGCACCAGGACGGTAAAGGCTCAGAACATTCCCGGTGCCTAATTCAATATCCATATTCCTAATGTAGATCTTATTCTTAGTCCAGGGACCTCCCAAAATAGTCCCCAACCGGAGATCCGAATGAGGGACTATTTTACCTACGGAATATTTTACCTTGGGAACATTCCTGGCCTCATATTTCTGTTTCTTGACATGTCTTTTTACAGTGCAGAGTTGTCAGTTGTCCAATTCAATATGAATGGAGGACCGCACCTGTCGTTGGTCAGCGGATCCCTCGGATATAGCTGGGATGATCACATAGTAGTCCACCAACCGTACCCCACTGCTGCCAATTGTGGGACGCTCATAGAGCCATGACAGGACAACTCTGTAAATCACAACAGAGCAAAATGTTGACCATTTTACTCTGTTGGTTGACTAACTCCAGTTAACAAGTCACTGGCGATGAGGTCGGCACATCCCAACTGTCGATGATGTAACAGTATTCTGCAATAGCATTGTAGATGTGATTGTTCTAGGTCAGTGCATTGCAATATATGAAAATGTATCCGGAGCCAAGGTCAATGGCAATAAAACTGGTTGTTTACAGTTTAGTCTTCGAAGTGATGCAAGCGTGGAAACAGTGTTTCCAGTAAAGAACGCACAAGAAATATTTGGCGTTATATTTGGTACTATGCTGCAGACTAGTAAATTACATTTATTCGTAATTATGAAACATGCACATTATTCCTTGAACAATTACAAATATGTTGTTCTTAGTTTAATTTCACGCGTTATCTTTTAAAATGTGTATGTTCTTTTGCATATCTGGTACGTAAAAATGCCAATTACCTCTTACACAAAAATGTTTCCCAACAATACAATCACTGATAGGAAAGTTTGTGTGGAGGAATGCTGTGTTTTGACCAAGACAACCCACTTTCTCGCTTACTTACTTTCAAGGTCCTTGAAATGTTAAACGTAAACTTAAGGCGAATACCTTGTTTTGTCTGAGGTCCTTTGCACTTGCAATGCAAACGGACGATACGACCGCACGTTTCTTACGTGACCTATTTTTAATGATATACCCTTGGAAGCCTTAATAGACATTCCAAAGTTGCTAGCTAGCATAAATTACTATTCTCCGGCAAATATAGCAATTTTGTATGTTCTCCTTCTAAATGTGGAACATAGTACTTTAAAGGTGATGTTGTGGTGTGTCGTATGAGCCACACGCATCATTGTGTTCATTTTTCATCGTCACTACCTTAACGGCGCAAGAGTACCTGACGTTCCTTCAGGAACATACGTTTCCTTCCATTCTGAACCCCGACGGCAACTTTTCCTCTTATTTTCAACACAATTGGGCGACTACCCTATGGTGTGCTTCACTGGCTCGATGCACAATTCCCAGGGAAGTGTATTCGTCGCCGATGTCCCGCGGATGGCAGCCCAGATCACCTGATTCACACCCTTCCATTTCTATCTGTGAGGTCATCTCAAGCAGATGGTGTATGCTGAGAAGTATAAGGCACCTACATGAACGCATTAAGCACTCGTGTGACTACATTTCACCGGACATTCTCCTGCGTGTGCAGTCGGATTGGATACGGCATCTACGGTTGTGCATAGGACGTGATGGCCATCACGTAGAATATAAGCTGTAGTGTGCCATTGGTACGAGATTTTCAAATTTTCAGTGTTCATAACTTGCGAACGATACAATATATCAAGGAAGCAATTACACTTTTGAATTCCTGAGTTCACGCTAGTGTAATTTGATATGTTACGTGTCCCCCTTCCAATTTGAAATTTAGACCTTGCATTCTAGATGGCGAATTTCAAGATGGCGGTCTTGGTTACCATTTACCCTACAAGTTGCGGCCCCCCTCTACTAACATCTCCCATTACCAGATTTCCCATTTTCCTGTCAGGTTTCATAATAAAAGGGTGTCCAAAGACTTTTGGCTCACCTTGTATATATATTGTTGTTTTAAGTCCACTTTGAGCGCAAATGGGCTACTCTGACACACCTACAGTTTAACCTCGAATCCGAACCATTATACAATGATTCTCCGTCGGGTATTGAACCCTGGTCACCTTGATTACAACATCCTGTTTAATAACATACATTATGACGTATACATTCTTAATGTGTGTTAACGTAACTTATGGCAGCTGAATTAAATGTTGTCTTGCCTGAAATCCTGGGAAACTCTGAATATCTTCTAACGTGGATGCATACTGTGCTATAGATAAATCAACCAAGCTGAAGAATTCCTTAACAAAAGCATAAAAACGTATAGTGATTTAACATAAATATATATCACATTGTAACAACACTTCGTACTTGGTAAAAAAAAGTCATGAATTCGGACCTACGGTGTTTCGTTCTTCACCAAAAAAGAAGAATAACAAGGCTAATGTCTAACCAACTGCTCCATGAGATTTCTAAGAAGATAGTCTATGAAACACCTGGATCTCAGCGGAAACAACCTTCTGCTGGAGTTCGAACAATTTTTTGCCACAAATCAAAGAAAAGACGAACTTTGCAGTATCGCCCGGCATTTTGCAACTATTTTTACTGAACTTTTGCTTAAAGTCGTGCAAAAGCTTCGTCTTTGCATTCAAATGTGATGCAAAATCACTCGAGGTGGAGGTGAACCTTTTCAGTGTTTCAAACTGCACATAAATTTCCTTATTTAAAATTTCATAATGAAGATTCTTCAAATTTTTTCAACATTCGTAATTATAGTTATGATTTTTCTGTATGAGTGGGTACTATTACTGGTTTCGGGTTTTTAAGTTCATGGGATGTAAAAAAAAGAAAAACTTAAAAGAGATATTTAATTTTTAAGGAATAACTGTTACAAAGTTGACTACTGTATGTTGGATCTGAAGTGCGATGTTGTCAAATTTACGATATCAGGACTTTGATTATCTTCGAGGAGAACAAATAAGGTGTTGCGAAGTTTACAGGGCACAGTGTTTCGGATCTCACTTTAAACTGTAGGTCCAGTCCCTATTTTACTTCCAATGCAGAAAGTGGACTTCAAACAACAAATCAACCAATCTAGTCAAATCATGATTATTGGAGTCACGCGATCTATTCTAGAATGAAGACATATGCGAGGAGTTTTCTTCTCAAAAAGATCTCATAAAGTTGGAAGAGGTGGTGCTGGGTAATGTGTGTTGTGTCGGCCATTACCAAAATAGACATAAACAATACTGCTTGTGCATATATTAGATCTGCATGTAATTTGGACTCACCAACAACTCCTGTGATGAATTCTCGCGAAAGTTTATTGATTAATCATTACGAGCAACTATTACTGAACGTTTAGCTTATAATGTGTCATTTTGAAACTTTCATTGTGTTTCTAAATATAGTTATCTTATGTTCCACTGAATGTTTGTAATTTAGATTGTCTCTTCAAGAGATTTAAACGTGAACCAAAAATTCTACTGGACTAAACATGCTCGCATACGTAATAGTATACAATTCTATTTTGAACCACATTTTTCGTTATGTTATTCTGACAACCACTTCAGTGAGTAACGCAAGAGTAGATATACTTGTACTACAACCAGGACGAGAAAGTACGAACTCCTCTCTAGCAGCTTTGGCCATATTTAAAACTTGTTCAATATGTTTATATGAGTTTTTGTTCAAGTGTGGAGCTCTTATAATTCAAGATTTTTGTAAAAAATGCCCTCGGGAATTTTTCAGAAAGTACGAACCTCTCTCTAGCAGATTTGCTACACTTACAAAAGTTGCATCAGCCAGATTTTTGTTTATAAACTTGTCAATTTTTGGCTACACCAGAAATTAAGCTTATAGTATGTTTTTCTGTCAAAATCCCAGGAATCTTGAAGATATCTATTGGGTTCTGAGACCGAGTGGAGTGTGGTGCATTGCCTTGTAATCAGGAGGGTTTTGGGTTTGAGTCCTCATAAAATCTGATGGCAAAATGTTAATATTGTTGTTTTGTAAACAAAGGGGCTTTGGGTTCGAGTCCTGATAGATGTGGCTTTCCATATGTGAGATTTTGCTCTGTTGATAGCTCCCAGATCTTAAATTTGGTAAAAAATGTTATACAACAGAGCAAAATTATTCTCTATTAAGAATCACCAGAGTACGGCCGAAACTGCATAATCAATACATACATACGAATGGAGGTCAAGTAAACATTACATGTTTTTTCCAGGAATTAATGCTTGCCCGGGAATTGTATGCCACCAGATATAATCTATATTGCGTCTTTTCAGAGTTATTCATCATCAAATAGTAATTGCCTTCTTTCTGTATGCCTGAGTGATTATATCTATTGATATTACCTCTATTGTGCCTTTTCCGAGGGAAATTACATGTTATTTGTCATGGAACTCAAAGTGAAATTCTTATCTACACTATGTACCCTTTTAGGGACCATCTATCATATTGAGAAATTGCCTTCTCGGATATTGCCATTGCAAAGGTTTGATCTTGTCGCAGCTGAATAATTGTAATGGCAAATGTGCTGTGTTAGTAGGTAAAAGCTTTTCTGCTCGTAAGCATAGGTGCAATAAAATGTGTAGGTAATATATTTTCTGACGGTAAAGTATTGTTTTATATCCAAAGGGTTTCTGTGTTTGAATTGTGCTTCTAGTTCGAGTTGCTGTTTTAAGTCCATTTTATGCACAGTAAGGCTAATCGGGACTGGCCCTACAGTTTTAAAGTGGGATCCGAACCACTTGTACCTCTACCGGGTATCGAACCCGGGACCCCTTGATTACAAGGCAATGACGCTACCACTGTGCCATGGGGGAAGCCCTGAATTGTGCTTCTAGAACTGCTCCGTGACTCTCTCATTTCTTACATCATAAAGATATGATTTTTCCCCTATGAGAATGACACTACATATGGTGTCTTCAGGTAAAGCTTCGTGGAATTCACAGATAATTTTAATGTTTGTCCTGTCATTCACCACAACTTGTTTCCTTTTTGAAGTGTTAATTACAAACATGGGTCTACGTGTCTTGAATTCATCTGGCGTGTAGTACATGTCAGTATTGCCAATAGTGACTCTTTTGAAAGCCGAAAAAGCTTCATATAATTTAAGAAAATCATCCTTTGACATGTCTAAATTGTAATTTTCTCTAGGAAAGACTTCATTTCTGCCATTTTTAAGATATATGTTTTTGATGTTGCAGTTATCAAATCTACTTGAATTTTTTTCCTGATTGTTGTGTCTCCCAGTCTGAAACAGTACCACTACAAAATGAGGCATGTCAAATTGAATACTAGAGAATGAATTTGTTGCATCAAATTCATAATAAGTACCAGTGGCAACCTTCTGTACGCATTGATATGTGTAAAATTGGAGAGGAATCTGTGGATTTTTTACTATATCTGCTTTGTATTTAAGAGCGTAACTGGCTTCGTATTCAACAACTGGAATTCTTAACTCCAAAGTTTGAATAATGCATCTGCCTGCATCAGGTAAGGTATTAGGCATAGCCTCCCCTGTAGAGTTTAATGTACTGTATCTCATCAATGCATTATTATCATTGGCTGCTCTTCTAAATGTAATTCTTAACCCGCCCTTCCACATAATATCTTTGTAATCTGAGAAGAATCCTGGCAACAGGCGCATGGGGAACAGCACTGTATGGTTCTTGGATAATATCTTATCACTAGCCTCAAATCCACCTATTTTGTAGTATGAAGCTTCGGTTTTGGATAATTTTAGAGTGGCCAAAGCTGTGGAGGTAATGCCGGGATAATCTATTCTGTTTATAACAACGCCATGCTTTCTGATCTCAATTTCAGAGAACAGATGCGGTACAAAATTATCTACAAGTCTTATATTTGCATTTGCAGGGTAATCTGTTCCATCGAGCTTTACAACATCAAATTTGATGTATAGATCTGCTCTGTGGGGGTGTATAAATCCGTCCCCTACATCAAGATCAACCTCGATCTCCGTGTTGGGTTGATTTAAATTTGCAAATGTCCTCCTGTTTGGGGGGAATGATTGTAGCTCATAACTCTCAATATTTTCCATTGTATGTATTTTTATTTAAATGTTAATCTCTATGATTGCAGTTGTTGTGGCTCCAGCAAAATCAACTAATTCTTCTTTTTCATTAGTGACCATCAATTCAATGTTATCTATTCTATTATGACACACAGGAAAATATAATGTTGGGGATGGATTGTAGATGATGGGCTCCATGAATTCGGAATTAGGTTTGAATGTTGCAATGATGCCGGTTTGTTTGTGAGTGCCTATGCCATTTGATTTGGTGATCATACCCTCGGCCACATTACAGTGAATATTCAGAGTCTCTATGGCCAAGAATTTAGGTATATTAATAGCAGTGTGTTTGATGCCTGCTTCAAGTTTTGTGTTGTTCTCAAAGCCTAACAGCTCTCCTATAGTATCCAGATCCACTGTTTCTGTGGCAGATACAATTTCTACTCTGTGAGTGACAGAATTTTGACTTAGCACTACACCTCTGGGTAATTGAGCATTTAGAGTGGACAGATTATATTGCCCTGGAGTGATGACAATTTTTTGATCCCCTACTGCAATTGTATTGTTGTGGTGTGTAATATTAGGTATCAAGTACATGCCGTAAAATGCCCTGAGAGCTATTGTTTTGGGATACACAATGTCATCATGTAATTTGAGTTTCAATATTGAATTTTGGCTGGTGAGATGGAATACCCCCATGATGTTTCAGATACCACAAGGCCTTTTGAAAATTTTCAATTGATGGTTTATTTATTTGAGACATATATCTAAGAACAGATAAACACAAATGTCCGCAATTAACATCTTTGAAGTTTTGAACACGGGCATTATTGTAATAAAGATTAGCTGAATTTAGATATTTTACTAAATTTTCAGGCGGAACACCTCCAAATGAATCAAACACAAATGCCTCATTGTTTAAATATTTAAGATAACAAATCCAGTGAGTGCCCTGATTTTTGTACTCATCCAAATTAACAATGCCACACTCTTTGTTGAGTGGTTGTTCCGGTAAAGAATCAGACATGTACACACCTCTAAAATGTTTGATGCCCAGTGGCTTGATCAAAGCTTCAATATCTTGGTTTGTAAGCGGCTCTTGTTTTTTTTAAACTTATTCATGGCTCTCTTAACACCTTTGCCCTGTTTCTCCATGGCCAAGTTATGGCGCCTCTGCTCATCTAATTCTGCCCTATTCTTCTTGGCATCTATTACTGTTTTTGCTATGGCGGCTGATCCCCCAGCCAAGCTCCCCACAGCCCCGAGAGCAGCTAAGATGGCAGGGATGGTAAATATGAATCCCCCTACATGTGATTTTTTTCTAGATTGCTGTAATTTTTTTAATTGGGGGGTGCTAAGCAACAATTTCATACCATGTCCCTTTGCAAGACAAGAGCTTTTTTTCTTGCGCTGCTTTTTGGTCAAGAGACTGTCAATAGTTTTAAGAGATTTCAGACCTGCATAAGGTATTTGATACATAACACCCTTGGCCTTCATCGTAGGTTTATTATATACATATTCACAACCCCCACCCCAGTTTTTGTTTGGTGCTCATAGCTATGGTGGTTCCCAATGCTGATATTCTCTCACTCAAAGATGCATCTTTGCTTACAAATCTACCAAATGCAGCCTCTTCTAATTTCTTGTCTGCAACATGTCTCTTGTCAAGATCAGAATGTGTGTTGTATGCTATGTCATGGTCTCTACAAGCAGCATCTAGGGGATTAACACCAGGATCACCTCTGTTTAATCTATGATCCAATTTTGTGCCAGGACCACAATACTGATAGCCTGGAATATGTAGTTCAAATGGCAGCTTGTTTATAATGTCATTAACAAGCCCCCGACCCTCAGAAACATTCCAAAATTTAGGTGGTAGAGTATTAATAATTTTTATGAGATATCCAATCCCCTTAGGGTCATTCACTATAAAATTAGATAATTTGGTGCTTATCATGTCCATAATTCCAACCTTTTCATTGTAAAAATTGTGGTTGCCAGCATTTTCCTCCCCAGCTATGACCAGCAACCTGTCTACAAGTTTCCTGACATCATCAACCCACACAAATTCTTTGGGCAGGGTGTTGTAATGTTTGATTCCACTACCTGTCTTGATCTGTGACCATATGGGCTTGATTAAATTATTGTATTTTGCCCCACTGCTCGACTTGACTCTTTTTTGTGTGGGATCATTGTTCTGGTATAGAGCATCTGATTTTATTAATATTTCTTTGTAATCCTCATAATCTTGATCTGTATAGCTGCCAGGCCTCTTCCTAGTTATCAGTTCCCACAATCCAGGTGTGCCGGTGTACTTAACAAAAGCACCTTTTTCTCCGAGATGAGATTCAGAATAAACAATTATATCATCTCCCATAAATGTTACTCTGAAATTGCCAATTCTATGTATGATGCTGCCATCAAGCTCTGTGTCGGCATATAAGCCAAACACCTCATCTTTGTTGTCTTTAGGTGTGGTTAAATATTTTTGAGCAAGAAGACCCAATTCAATAGGATCCTGACTAGCCTCAATTCTTCTAGGAGCAACAGGACTAGGTGTATGAATACTTGAAAGTGGGGTGAATGGATAATCTAATATGTTCCTTGCAGCTACAGGTACAAGCTCTGTGATCAAATCTTGATTTTGCTCTGTAACAGTTTTGATATTCTTACCTAAATTATTAATAGCATCAATTACAGGCTGTTCTGTTTGTTTGTGTTTTTCATAAATTCCCCGGTTCTCTGATTTCCATCCCTTAAATCTTTTTACAAGATAATCTCTTAACTTAAGATCATCAATGACTGGTCGTTTCATGGTTATTTATATATGTCTCAACGTCTAGAAAATCGTTGATTTTATTTCTGTATTTGCCAGTATTGGGTGTTCTTGTCATATCAATTGTGACAAACCCATAACTGTCCTGGTTCCAGCACCTGCTGCAAAACTTGGAAAAATCATTGTAGCTCAAGTCCCCACCTACATATTCATCATGTATGTGTTTGAGGTTGGTATGATCTTGATGAAACACACATATAAAATTGCTGTTGTCTCGGATCAGTTGCTTCGGTATTTTTGAAAAAGTCTGTGCCAGGTAGAAGCAATCAATGTTTTTGTGTCGGCCCTGTGTAAAGAAATTTCTAACCTTGTTTTGATTATCCAGTATAACGTCATCAAACACAACAACAGAATTATCGAGACATTCGTGAAGTGGCTTAACATCTGATTCAAAAGTGGCTATATCCAATCCATCATATAGCTTCATCAGCTGCTGATATTTTAATTGTTCCAAGCTCTTAGAGAAGATATACAAGTGCCTGTTTTTCCAGTCTAACCAGTTGGGTGCCAATAAAAAATTATCAACCATTAGTGTAGTTTTACCACAAGCAGATGGCCCAACAATAAGACACCTAATATTATCAGGCAGCAGCACTCCATTTATCTTATTCTGCTGTTCAGGTTCTGGCAACCTTTTTATAACATCCCAGGTGCTCATATTATCACTTTGTCTGCATCGATCCAGCTGTTTTCCGGATGACCCAGCCATTTGACAAGTAACTTGTTGCCTTTTCTGCGGATTATTTTTTCTATGAGATATGTGTCAGGCTGTTTAGTTTTGCTGAGCTCTTGTTCATAGAACCTGCCTTTGAGAATTTCTCCTCGGTGATCCTTTATTATATATGTGTTAAGGGTCCCAGGTTTAACTTGAACCACTGTAAATAATTCAGTACTCCAGTTTCTTGTAAAGCCTTTTTTGAATAAGTGCTTATATTTGCTGATTCTTACTTGATCACCCACCCTGTATTTGGCCCTTCTTGTTGTTGGCTGGTATCTAGGATAATAAACAGTCCCGATCAATTTTTGCTCATCAGATGAAGTTACTTCCGAGGGTTTCATGTTGATTGTAGAATGAACCGAGTTGTTATATTTATGTAGAAGTTCTGGAAGAATATTAAGCCATTTATAATTACCTTGGAGGGTGAATTGTTTATACATAAGATTTTTTAAGGTTCTGTTGAATCTCTCTACAATTGAGGCTTTGAGATCACTGTAACTCGAGTAATGTTTTATTGCCTGGCTTTTAATAAATTGTTGAAACACTGAATTATAAAATTCTTTGCCATTATCTGTTTGCAAATAGCGCGGTGATCTTCCACTCTGATTGATGATTGTTCTGATGGCTTCTGTAACACATTTTCCAGTCTTGGATTTGAGTGGCACAGCCCAGGCAAATTTTGAAAATGTGTCTATCACAGTGAGTAGATACTTGTAGCCCTTGTTGATTTTGTCTAAGTTTTTCAACTGTCCGCTTGACAACTCAATCAAGTCGCTCTGCCATAAATCATCTATGCCTTTTGTGACTACTGGGAGTCTCTTAAAATTATGTCTGGCCTGTCTGTGTAGTTCATCAACGATAATTTGTCTAGACATAGTATGTAAACAAGAATATTGCAACTATAGGGTGTTCAGCAGCTGAGACTGCAGGATTTTCTAAATATAATTTGTCCCCTATTTGTATTTTAAATTCCAGAGAGCCATCATCTTCAACATAAAATGTTTCTAATGTATTGGGATCTGTAAAATCCTCCAACTCTACACTGGTGATTTTTGGTTTGTTGTCAGCATTTGTTATTGATAAGGTAGGGTAGTGGTGTGCCTGTGGTTGATGCCAATATTTGATCTTGATTGGTCTCAGTGTGCCCCCAACAAAAAACTGGTAATAAAATTGTGCAGGGGACAGCATATATATTTTGCCCCCTGGCGTAAATGGTGAATCATATTCTTTGTTGGGGATGCTGTACAATTCAAGAATTACTGAATGTTTTGGATTCTCGATTATGCCTGTTATTTCCTTTTCTGCTGTAAGCAATCTGCTTGTTACAGATTCAAGGTGCTCATTGATGGTCCTAACAACATCATCGTGGCCTGGCTTGATCTTTATGTCCACAATAAGTTTCTTGTATTGTTGCACAATCTCTTGAAGCTGGGTGGCAAAAACAGACAGAGCATTTGCTTGATTGGATTCCATGGTTCCTAGCTGTTGCTTGATATTAGCTACAATTTGTTGCAAATTTTCAACAACTGCCAATTTTGAATTTTGAGCAGTAAGATCATGGACCTGTCTTCTGATATCCTCAAACAGGGAATGCAGTTCATTAATATGTTGATTGGTTGGTAGAGTAGCCACTGTCTGAGTGAGTTGTTTGATCTCTGCTTGGATATTCTTGATATCTTCTGATTTCAATATCCTATTCACTGCTCTCTTAATATTTTTAAGTTCCTGTGATGTAGGCAAATTTGATACTGTATTTTGCAAAGATTCAAGTGCCAATTTCACATTGTTTAATTCAGATGCATCAGCCACATTTTGCATAGCATTTTGGAGCAGGGCTATATCTGCCTGAGTGGGTGTTGATCGTTGTAAAATTTCAAGTTTTGTTTGAATATCATCTATCAAATGATGAAAATGAGATAGTTCAGATTCAGTGTTGAGGTTTTCAAGCTTTGTGATTTGTTGCTGGACACTGACAAGAGTATCTACAATCCCAGGCAGGCGAGTTTCTTGTACATTTGCCAAATCACTTTGCACTGCTGCTATGGTACCTTCAAGATGGGTTATGGTACTTTGAATTTTTCCAAAATCTTCATATGTTTCAAGTTGCAGCTTAATATTTGCTACACTCCGAGTTATTGCATTCAAAGCATCAGAAGATGGCAAGTTGTTCATAAAATTTTCAAGCGTCTCAATTTTTTCTTTAACCTCGGCTATGGCATTGTTCAGAGGGTCCAGATTAGGTATTTGGAGTGATTGAATCTGTTCCTTTAGAGTGGAAATCACTAGATCAAAATCTTCTTGTGATTTTATGCTTTTGACAATTGTTTGGAGCTGTGCCTGGACATTATTAATCTGCTCTTCCAATTGCTGTTTCAATTGCTCGGAGTTGGTGGCCTGGGTCTTAAATCTGGCCTGAAGAGCTGCTACAGCTTCTTCTAAACTTTGAAAATTATCCAATGTGGCCAGATCGGTATATTTCTGAAGCAGCATTTTGAGTTCAGAATCAATTTTAAGAAGAGGGTCCATGCATTGTGATTGCAAATTTGTAATTTCTAATTGAAGACTGGCATTGAGTGTGGTTTGTAAAGCTTGTAAATCACTTCTTAATTTCTTGACTCTGACATCAAGCATCAGAATCTCATCACTGTGATCTTCATGTCTTGTGTGGCCAAATATATCATTAGGCATTTTGTTTATTAGTTATTTATTATAGAGTATCTGATTCTTAATTCTATAAAAAAGGGTATAAGTTTGTCATAGGATCCAGGGACCTCAATATATAAGCAGTCACCAGCAGAAACAGTATATACAGTGCCAGAAACCATGTTTGAGTGCTTAATTCTATAAATATTTCTCCCTACTGAAATCTTGACATCACCCTCAGGGGTTGTAATAAATTGCAATTGCCCACCTACAGGTAATTGGTAATGATTTAAATTATTGTTAAATATGTACAATGTCTTGCCTGTTTCTTCATTATTATCTGTAAGTATGCTGTTCAGATGAATAATTAACAAGCCACTCAGTTTAGACAGCATATCAGGAGAGGGTTGTGGTGTGGGCAGGTCCATAATAGCCTGTTTTTTGAACCCAAATAAGTTCATAGGCATGTTTATTTATTTCAAATCATGCTCTGTAATTGGGCATTGTTTGCCACTTCTCAGGTCACAATGCCCCCAAGGTAGAGTATGTATGTTACATGACAAAATGCATCTCTTGTCATCATGTGGGTCCAGGGCCACTTTTGTTACAATATTTGAGGTCAGCAAGTGATTCTCACTCTGAATTCTATTTTCTGATGTTCTGATTGAACTCTGTGATTTGATGCAATTTTTATAATCTTCAAATACAAGCTCTTTTTCAACAGTTACTCTGCCAATACCCTTGGCCTTTTTGACAACAGCACTACATGTTTTAAAACTGTACATCTTGGCACTTAACCCAGCAAATTCCACAATAACATCACCAAGTGTCTCATCTTTTAACTTGCCAGGCACTTTTTTATTGTGGTCGTGTTGAATCTTTGTATGTTCACTGGTATCAAAGTATTGAAACAATTCAGGCTGTGACATATCTTGATAAACATCTTCTGTTTGAATATCAAGAATAAAACTATCCGTATCCATGTACAATAATTTTACACGATCACCATAAAAAGGTTTCAGCACATCATAATACAATGTTAACATATGTAATTTGGACAATTCCAATATCACAGCCCCTACATAAATAGGTTTATCAAACTTGATCTTTGTTTTCATCATGTTGAAAAGTGCCATGTGCTCATCATAAATTCTTCTGTAATTGAAGTTGGGCTTTGCAACCAATTTTTTGCTCCGGCTGGGATCAGTAATTATTTTAACATCGGTATGTTTTCTGACATTTTCAATAGTTTTGCCATACACAGAATTCACCATCAATTTAAACAAGCTCTTATCAAATTGGCTCTTTGCAGATGTTCGAAGCTCCGTATTTGTATCAATGTATGGTTTCAACCATCTTGAGTGCCTGAACCTCAAAACTTTGCCAACTTTGGTCACTTGGACACCATGTTTCATCAGGAACTGTAGGTTTTTGTAATATAAGACACAACCCTGTTTCGGCTCCAGTGTCATCATGAGCTTCTTCTGTTTAGAGCCAGGTGAGCACTGAACCTCGGAAATTGGGGGCAGATCAGAAAATTTATTGTGTAAATGATCTGGAATTGTCAGATCAACCTCTAAGAAGAGTCCATATTCACTGTCATCAAAATTCTGAAGATCTTCAATATTGAAATCTTCAACCCATTCAAGCTCTGCATATGGCAGTTTATCCATCATGGCGTGACCATAGAGGTTGTTCGCATCCACATAAAGTATATAATTTGATGGCCGTGCTGGATCATAATCAGGCATATGCTTGTTATTTGCTCTGGCATATCTCTGGGAACATTGCACCATCCCTCCTCTTATACATTTCTCCATAAACAGATACATATCTTGATCGTGGATCAGATCCAATTGCTTTTTGGTATTGAAAAACATTGCAGACCATGCTAGGCCCGGGGCACTGAAAAAATACACTGGGTCCAGTCCATAATTTTGCATGGAAGATTTTCTGAATGCTTGCAATATATCAGCTGAGAGAGTAACATCAAGTTTCAAATAAGCCATGTGATAATCACCAAATGTCTTGCATTTTAAACTCTTCCACATCAATTTGGCATGGTGATAATCTTCATCAGTGATTCCAGATCCTCTGATTTTGCTGTAAAATGCTTCTTGTGGTGGCAGGGAACACTCATCAAATTTAGAAAAATCTGTAACATAGTCATATGGATATACACCCTTCCGCCTAATTAATTTCAGGTCCAGATTTGGAAACAATGCACGTGTGATTTTCAAGTCATCATCAGATAATTGAGAGGCCAGTATAGCCAGGCTAGCAGGTAAAAATCTGTAAGAATCAAGAAATCTTATGTGAAAAGGAACATCTTTAACTTTAATTATCTTGCTAATAGATATATATTTCTCATCATTTTCAGCTAAAATATTTAAATTCTGCTTCTCAAACCCCTCGTACCTGATCAGATGATGGAAATCATAATTGGATGCTCCATGACAAAATATAGGGATAAATCTTGGTCTCTTGATCTTAATATTACAGCTATTACACAGGGCCATTAAGAATTTACCATCTGTATGAGAATGGTGATGTACCTTGATATTTGTATCTGAAAATTCAGAATCACATACCGGGCATTTTTTTGCATTGTTGAAATCCTCAATCTGTTTCTCTGTTAAAGGCAACATAGGTTTTGATATTAATATGTTGTTAGATGCTATGTCACGGCACACATTTTTTATTATATGTGCAAATTCTTTGATGGCATTTGGTCCCTTGTATGTATATTCTTTAATAACAACACCATCCCGTATAACCACACAACAAAAGCTGGAAGGTTCATGTTGCTGGTACGGTGTAGTTGAGGATTCTTCGGGATCTGGGCTACAGAATGCAATAGGTTTGAGGTTCGATTCGAAATCACAGACAATATATGCTGGGTGTTCCAACAAGGCTTCATACTTTTTGAATTTGCAATTTTCACTTGGATTGGGCATCACCATATGAACAGGTTTATGGTTCCCACAGTATTTCAGATGCTCAATTAACTTATTTTTTGCAATTTCTGCATTTTTTTCACAAACACCATTCACCATTTTTCTACCATCAAATACAGTTAAGCATCTTCTGCACAACTTGAATATTGTATAAGTTTTGTCTAGTTGTGTTCTCACTAAAGCTTCAAGATTATGTATCAGAGTATAATGATATGTATCATCTCCTTCAATTAAAAGCAAATCAATTGGAATAGCAGATTCATCATCAAGTATACTGATTCTGAGAGGTGCTATCGGGCAATTGCCAGTGGAACAAATAAATACATTAATAGATAATTGTTTGCCATTGATGTGCTTGGCCTTTTTTTCAAATTTATCAATATTTTGAACTGACATTGGATATTCTAAACCCTCCATTACATCGTCAAAAAGATGTTCATACTGTTTGTAATAAGTTATTCTCTCAGGATGGCTTGAAACTGGATACAAAGCAGCTAATATACACCACAAAAAGCATTTCTGGTCGGCATTTTTTATATTAACCACGGCTTGTTTGTTTTTGATATTAGCAGGCAATGGCACATAAGTGGAACCTTGTAATGGGCTGAATTCAGAAATATTAACATATAACTTGTGCGGAGAGCCGCATAGGCTCCATCCTGACTCTTTTGCTGCAAATTCAGAGTGTTTAATGTTCAATTGATTTATCAAGCTACTTATTATTCCGTCTGAATTTGCATTTGAATATACCGGTACAGTTTCTGTTATGTGGGGCTGTGTAAATTTTGTGCCATTTGGTTTCTTATATTGTACAAACAATTTGAGGGACAGCTTATAAGAGCCATTTTGTGCATTTAGAATTGCCTGCAGATCAGAATTTACACTGTTCAAGAAATTCTCAATGCCACATCTTGGCTCTGATACAAACGGGTAATCTATTAATTGGCCATTAAAACTGCTACGGGTAGGTTCATGGCGTGGCTGTTTTGCTGCTCTGGCATTAAGAGGCGCTTCGTGCTTTCTTTTCAGACCAGATGTAGATGGTTGTGCTGATGACTGTACAGAGCAAGTATCTTTATGTTTATATGTGAAATATTCCATATTATATTTTCTATTGCATTTGGGGCAAATTTTTGTGGGAGTTTTGTATTTGTCTGGATTACAAATTTTTTGATGCTTGGCCCAATTAGAGCTGGATATATTTTTATTGCACTGATTGCAATATTTTTGATTCGGCATTTTTGTTGTTGTTTATTATATACAATTTCCTGGGTTTCAATTCAAAACTTTATACTGAATAAAAAATATCAGTTGGGTTCAGCACTGTGATTTGTATGTGTGTGTATGTATGTACGTGTGTATACACTTAATATTTTTGGCTTTGGTATTTATATAAAATTTCCTGGGATTCAAATCTAATCTCTATGGATTAATATTAATAATATTAATCTTATGACAGGTTGTAAAGCCAATAGCTTACAAGTGGAAAATCATTCACACTGACCCGGTGCAAATGCCTGCACGAACATGCATGTATAGAATAGCAATAATCTTGTTATGTATAACAGGCTGGGACAAATATAAGCTTGACTCTAAATATGAATGGATTACAACAAATAACAGATTTTATATTGTTCAATATGAATTTAAACCAGTAAGTATGAGAAGCACTGTATCAACACGTCTGTTCCCCTCAGTCACTCTCTCATAACTGGCTGATGCAATAATCGGGAATTTCTGTTAATACTGGCGCTGAGGAAAAAAATCAATACTACCGTCTCGGGAATTGCGCACATTGCCACAGAGGGGAAACATGCAAGCACGAAGCAATTCTAGAGGTAAGCTCTGCATATTGTTTTGTTTTAATATTAGATAAGCAAATTGAATGGTATCCAATTGAACTTAAACCTGAAGTAAATATGTATAGGTGGGTATGGATACAAGTTTATAGACTGGCTGATGCAATTTTTATAAATCTGCTTGAGGGGGATTTGATATTTTCCGAATTATAAAATTCTTGGGTTAAGCAAGTGCTACACTTAAACAAATAAACATGTTGAGCAAATTTTAAATATAACAAATCTGCTAGAGAGAAATTCGTACTTTCTGAAAAATTCCCGAGGGCATTTTTTACAAAAATCTTGAATTATAAGAGCTCCACACTTGAACAAAAACTCATATAAACATATTGAACAAGTTTTAAATATGGCCAAAGCTGCTAGAGAGGAGTTCGTACTTTCTCGTCCTGGTTGTAGTACAAGTATATCTACTCGCAAGTAATACTATGATACAATTATGAATCGTGTTACGTACACTCTACGAGATGTAATTAGTTAGCTATAAAGTTTTAGTTCTAAATTGTTAACATTCAAAATATTTCAAACAATTTTCTTAATTAACATGCAGTATTTATAATTACTTAGAAAATACAAGAACGTGGATAACGAGACGAGAGGAAAGGTGTACGATTTCTTATCTGAACTTGTGAATGTTATACCAGGAAATATGAGAAGATTTCAGAAACATAAATCAAGCTTTGACAATGGACGTATGAATTTCCACGATACATATATGCAGGTGAGTAACATGAAATACACATGTTTCTGAATGTACTTAATGTGCTAGTATTACTTTGTATTTTGGGAAGAGATGTTCTCAGAGTATCACATAATGAGGTCGTAGACAAGTGGTATTTAGATAATTAAATGGTACACAATATATTATTTTACTGCAATGGTGATCTTTATTATTAACCAACATATTATAGGTCATACCTTACTCTGAAATCCCAATTTAGGATAGAAAATAGTAGTTCTCTAATTGTCTTGTTATATCTTTCGATAATTTTATTTCATTCTTTAAAGTTTTCTAAATTACTCACTTTTTTAACAAATTTCTGACTAGAAATATCTCGTGTGTTTTCAAATTTAAGTGTCCGGAGATATAGTTGAAAAAATTAGATTATAACATTTTATGGGGAATCTCATTTCCTATCCGTTACAGTGTCATAACAATTCCGTGCTCCAAAATGTTCTAGAGTGCTCAAGTAACGGTAATACTGTAATCCTTTGAATAACATGTCGAGGTAGAATTTCAGAAGTCTTTAATGTTTTTATGTTATTTGAGATATTCCATGTTTATTTACGTGGTTCTCTTTCTTCTGTAAGGTAGTCAAATTTCCTCTTTTATTATAATATTTTTATCTTGAAACATCGTATACCAAAAGAATTATAAATTCATGTCATCGATTAACGTATCAAATAGTGTGGCAAGTACACTGATCATACTTTCTTCTGTTTGGTGAATGTAGAATTCTATCTCAAAAATTATTTACACTTTAATTTCTTCACACTACACATTTCCAAGGTCCTAAACTTTGGAAAAGGAAACATACTGGTAGGCCAGAAAATGGCAAATCAAAGACCTATTTAATTCGGCGCTCCCCTTAGTAAGGTTCATTGAATTTTGCTAATCAGTGACATAATAATGTATATTGGTTACTTTATATAGCGTACACTTTTAGAAGGAACATGAGTTCAGCCAGTATACTGCCAGTTCAGTTGCGCTGTTGCCAAATCAATTGCCAGCGGAAGGGAATTACAGATAATTCGCTATGCTCATTATTCATCTTTTACACAGCTTTTTTATATGTAATGAATGCACATTATATTTGAGTGCAGTGAAATATTATAGTGAATACTTCTACACTGGGTTATAATATCATATCACTGCAGCATAGATATGAAACGCGCACCTGAAAGAAGTTTGAAAGTAATTGTTTTAGTCGAAATACTAGGTTATCTATCAACATGCCTATATCTTCTAATATGTTTCCCAGGATATTTAAATAGGGTTCACCGATTTCTGTGGTAGATATTTTACCTTGTTATATTTTTATTTTTCCTGTGGTGTCTCTCCAACTGGTGCTAGCGTTCGAAGGAGACATTATTAAATAACATTCACGGAACACACACTAATTTCACAACAGTCGAACGCAACATAAGTTTTCCTTAATCACTTTTGTCACATAATACTCATTACCATCTTCGTGATTAGCCAAAATGGCAGAAAAGCGAAGTAAAAAAATGAAATCCATCAATCAATAAAGCCTGTATTGATTGTTTGATTTTAATTACTTCGCCTTCTGTGCCTCTTTTGGCTAATTTGCGTAGATGGGGATGGACACATTGAATAATGTACATTTACAAACTTCCATGCCTAAGCCGGGATTCAAATCCCGAACCCCTGCGTTGTATTAGTGTGAGGCCAAGTGGCCAAAATCAAGAATTCGATATAATTTGGGGGTACTAACTTTCCTCAATTCCACAGTTACATGGTTTATAATGGATGCCAAAAAAAACCATGATTACCACTCAAAGTGGTAGCTAATAGAAATGGCGGCCAATCCAAGATGGCTGATGTTGACATTCGAATTCATGACTATATCTCTGAAACCAACGGCCCGATCTCAACGAACTTTCTTTTCAATGAAAGCTTAAGCTATGTTCTATATTTAATGTTACGTTTAGTGTTTCGATCGGAGTAACCGTTAAATAGTTAATCACGGATTAGTAATAAAGAATCGTATTTTTTACTATTAATTTTATATTTGTCATTAATATATTAATAATCTACGCATCTGAGAAGAAATATTCAAACAAAATTTTGTATCGTAAACTCGTTGGGTTGAGTTGGTGTTTTAAGTCCACTTTATGCACAGTAAGGCTAATCAGGACTGGACCTACAGTTTAAAGTGGAATCCAAACCTATTGTGCCTCCACCGGGTATCGAACGCGGAACCCCTTAATTACAAGGCGCCGACGCTACCACTGCGCCATCGGGGAGGCCCTCGTAAACTCGTATATTTAATTTGACATATTACACTTGTTGTTTTGTTGTTACCTTAAATTCATATAAAGCAAATGAATTATGTAGTGTGTGCATCGAATTCTTCTAGCAGCGTGTGTGCTTTGTCCTATTTAATTACACGTATTGTAACTGGTATTGACTATTGAATATTATATTATTGTTACATACGTAGGGTTACATGTAATAATTACATAATAATTGATATATGATATATGAACCGATGTTCATGGAAGAATGTTATTGATTGACTGAAATTAAAATTGTGTTTGCGTCACCACTTAGGCTCTTTTCAAACGTCATATAATATGGAGCCAAGCTCCTTACAAGGTAAACAAATCACCATGTGTGTCTCTAAACTCACTTTACCCAGGGTAAAAACCGAGACGGTACTGGAGCACTCAGCACATGTATTCCTATTAGAAATACACAAGAGAAAATACGTACAACCATACAAAAGGTAGCCTTCCCGATGGCTTAGTGTAACGTCGTTGCCTTGTAATCAACGGGACCAGGGTTCGATACCCTGTGGAAGCACAAAGTTGTTCGGATCCCACTTTAAACTCTAGGTCCACTCCGGATTTTCCTATCTGTGCATAAAGTGTACTTAAAAAGAATCTTTCAAATCAAACAACACTACAAGGGATTGTGCTGGCAGTAGGTTCAGACGCCAGAGCCTCGTTGGTCTCCAGGACAGAAGTTGCTGAGGTGAAGTAGGTGGAAATGAGGTAAAGATTTGGGAGTGTTCAGAAGAACATCATAACATACTTGTATACTCCGATATTAGTTATTACAGCAGAAATGTCTGCTTTCAAGAAAGTAAAAATCTGTAAAAACAGAAGACGGACCAGAGAAGTTTTATTATATGTGGGGGAAATGCAATCACCAAGATTGATTTGTTTTTTTAAGTCCACTTTATGCACAGTAAGCTAACCGGGACTGGACCTACAGTTTAAAGTGAGATCCGAACCACTTGTGCCTCCACCGGGTATCGAACCCGGAACCCCTTGATTACAAGGCGACGCTGCTACCACTGCGCCATCGGGGAGGCCCTATCATTCACCAAGAGACATAGACATATTTGTACAGAGCTGCCGTGAGCAGAAATTTTGATTGAGAAAAAAGATGCATGATTTATTAGCTCAAAAATTTCATGGCATGTGTCGAGCAAATTTGACTAATATCAAGACTAGAAGCATATGCTTCATCCTTCCATTTGTTTTCTGAAAGTCCTTGCTCATCAAAGCATGAGAAGAAACCCTTGAAACGAACACTCACAGAAGAACACATCGTATACATCAACAATTTTTTTTCGTGTGACAAAGAAAGGAAATACAAGAGAATGTGAAGATCAAGGAAAACACTTTCTCAGGTTCCTAAGCTGGGAATTGATAAGATATTGCCTGTGACGGCAATTGAGTGGAAAAATCATCGCAATCAAATTAAGGGAGATCTTAGCGCCAGAAGAATGTTATCATCAATCTTGTTACTTCACCTACACAAAAATAGATCAGATAAACGTAACAAAAAACATTGTTGAAAGTATTTAAGCAAGAAAATCAACATATAAAAAGTTATGGTATATATTTTATCTGAGAAATTTGATGGTTGAACCTCAAAGTTACTTCCTTTCAAAACATTTGAGGATGATAACACCACGTAACAAAAATTTGTTTAAGTGTTTTTTGTTTTTTTCCTGTTTCCGATGCAGTTTACTACAAAACACTAGAGAAACACAATCTTACATGTGGGAAATTGTTTTTAATGAAATGACAACGATTTTCTGATTCTTTAGTAAATGCATGTATTTGGGACAATGAGAGCTGATTTACATTGATAAACAAGTTTGAACACATGTCAAAATGGAGTGAAGAAATATAAAGAAAGGGCTACAGTACACGAAGACCTGTACATTCCCTGTAAAGATAATAAGGTCTCCAAAAATGTGTTGTTTTCCCACTTTTCCCATTGAGATGTCCATCAGCTGCTCTGATCAGTCTCCATATGTAATCGCCTAGCATCCGCTCATTATACTGTCCTTGGTACCTACTTTCAAACAATTGTAAGTACTGATGGAACCTTTCGCCCTGTTCCTCTGAGTATGCACCCATGTGGGATTTGAAGACATCTAGATGTGAGTTGAGTACATACACCTTTAGAGACATTCTGCATCCCATTGCATTGTAGTTATTCAGAAGACCCTGTACTACATCTCTGTAATTTTCCACCCTGTGATTAAACAGGAAACTTTTCGCTATGTCCCTGAAGATATTGCAGGCATTTCTTTTAACAGGTCGAAGCTTTCTGATGAAGTCATCAGCGTTAAGAAGTTTCTTCACTTGAGGGCTCACAAAAATTCCACCCTTTATCTTAGCCTCGGATAGTTTGGGGAAAACAGTCTGGAGGTACTTGAAAGCTTCCACATTTGTATGTAATAATCTTTTCACAATTGCTTGATGAGACCAAGCTTAATATGCAGGGGAGGCATTAGGATCTTTTCTTTCTTGAGAAGGCTTTCCCACTTCATGGTTTTCTGTCCAATCTCTAACTCCGTCCTTAATGGCTACTCAACAGTCTCAAAATGTCTACCTGTATCACTGTTATCTCAAAGGCAGAGAAAACAAGGATACTTTGTGTTTACCTCTTGTAAGGTCATGAAAAATGCAATTATTTTAAAGTCACCGATAACCTCCCACTGATGTTCAGCATAGCTTACCACCTGCAGAAGATGTTGAACCCTTGAGTAATCTTCCCTTAGATGAGTCAAATGAGTGATCGGAATTGATGATCACTCATTTCCATTGTGAAGGAGGACAGCTTTAAGACTTCTGCAGGAGCTGTCAATGAAGTGCCGCCAGTCCCTCTGGTTCTATTCAAACCCCATTACTTTAAAAAGGCCATCCACACTGTGGCAATAGCATATTGTTTCTGTGAGAGTGAAGTATTGTGAGAAAGTTTCATGACGCTTCCTCTGGAGGGATATCTTGCAGGTTTTATCCAATAGGTTCCACTGCTTTAATCGCGATGTTAAAATTTCTGCATTGGATTTTGTTAGTCCTAGATCCATGATTAAGTCATTTAACTCAGTTTCCGTGGGGAAGTGAGGTGTATCATTTGCATCCCCTGAGTGGCCTTCTGCGTGGTAGATGTTAGTATCCGATTCAATACTGGAATCTACACGTTCATCCCATACTGGGGGACGAGGAGAAACAGGAAGCTCCTCACTGTGTGGAATGGGACGGAGATATGATGGCAGGTTAGGATATTCAAAAACAAAGGCTTTCTTACCCCTCTTGTGATGGGACAAGTCTTCAATACAGAAATAGTAGTTAGTTAGATGATCCGTAGGTTCTCGCCAAATTCTAGGTACGCCAAATTTCATTTTCCTGTCTTCTCTATACCAGGCTTTGAGAGTGGATCTGCAGCACCCGCACACAACATGTGGTGCTCATTTTTTGTCTTGGTCTCTCACAGACATACCGAAATAAGATTTGGACGCTGAGCAGAAGTTGTTGCCCTCCTTATCCTATGTCTTAGTGCCTTTGAACTAAGGAAGACGACACACATATAGCAAAACTGTCTGTATCATGCTTACAACGACCGTATAAAACAAAAACAAAACATATTTTAGAATACTAGGTTCCACAGTTTTATCTTATCATGAATTTTCCTATGCTTAATTCATGTTAAACAATACATTTCATATAATTGACAACCATTACCAGAAAAATAATTACATGAAGGTAGCAATACCACATACATATTAGTTTTGACCTAATTTATCACAAACAACAAAAAATCACTTAAACAAAAAAAAAAACTTTTTTTGTTACATGGCGTAATCAAATATAAGATTCTGCGGAGAAAATTTTCCGTTATAGCTTGTACCAAGAATTTTGTCCTTCCTAATGTATTCCAGCATTGACTGTACGGTAGGTAATCTGACTTAGGATTTGCTACTTGTAAACTATCTGAGAACGTAAATCATATTAGAAGCAGCTCTTGAAATGGAAAAATGTTAGTTGAATGGGTGTTTGGTCGACACTTGGAGTTTGCTTATGGGATGCTTCTATAAAAAGATATAACTAGGGAGATGATTTGCAAAAATTTCACTACCTTTGGGGATACCATTCCCAAGCTTCCCCCTTACTTTGAGCTCTGATTAGAAGAGCACATTTTGGCTAAGGAAGGGGGAAACCCTATTCATGGAGCTGCTAAACACTTAAAGGAAGATGCGAAAGGTGTAGAAAAAACCCATAATGATCTCACGAGTTTTACATGAATTACGTAGTTATACTTCCTAGAAAGATTGGCTGGAACCTTTTACATAGTTGCAATTTTAAATCACCTAAGCTAGAAATGTAACTATAGTAAAGTTTCAGAAATAGATACAGCCATATGTATAGAACAATTGCCTACAATTTTTAAAGTATGTAATCTTGCATACGCGAAACTGATATTGCAACACTTTGTTGCTTTCTAGAGACAACTGAAGTACTAGACCTTTATGCCAAGTAGACGATATTTTTTGGCAATAATTATATATGACACAATAGGAAGTCCCAGCCTCACTTAATGTTTCCTCAGTATGGTGTACATTGTCAGAAACATGAATCCTGCTTGTTTGTCACACGAAACAGAATTCTTGATGTATATATACGATGTGTCAATCTGTGAGTGCTCGTTTCAAAGGTTTCTTCTCGTGCTTTGATGAACAAGAATACAAGAATGTTATGGTGTTCTTCTGAACACTCCCAAATGTTAACCTCATTTCCACCTACTTCACCTCAGCAACTGCTGTCCTGGAGACCAACGAGGCTCTGGCGTCTGAACCTACGGCCAGCACAGTCCCTTGTAGTGTTGTGTGATTTGAAAGATTCTTTTTAAGTACACTTTATGCACAGATAGGAAAATCCGGAGTGGACCTAGAGTATAAACTGGGATCCGAACCACTTTGTGTTTCCACAGGGTATCGAACCGGGTCCCTATGATCACAACGCGACGACGTTACACTAAGCCATCGGGGAGCCTACCTTTGTATGGTTTTATGTGTCTCCTGGGTATTGCTCATATTAATATATGTGCTGAGTGCTCCAGTACCGCCTCGGTACTGGAGCACTCATGGCGATTTTTTATACATTGTAAGGGGCTTGGCCTCATATAATATGACGTTTGAAAAGAGCCTAAATGCTGACGCATACAAAATTTTAATTTCAATCAATCAATAGCATTCTTCCTTGAACATCGGTAACAATTAAAGAAAATTATTAGCTAGTTATTATTACAACAAAAAAAACAACTCTTATTATTATTATTATTATTAATAATAATAACAATTCTAATATCAATTATTATGATTATTTATAATGTAATTGTTTGTATATAAAAATAATGTACTATTAAGTAGTTAATACCAGTTATAATACGTGTAATTAAATAGGATAAAGAACACACGCAGCGTGTTACATTAAATATAGATCATATATTAAGCTTTCATTGAAAATAATTTAGTTGAGATCGGGTTGTTGGTTTCAGAGATATAGTCATGTTTTCGAATGTCAACATCAACCATCTTGGATTGGCCGCCATTTTTAATAGCTATTACTTTCAGATGGCAATCATGGTTTTTTACCATCCATTCATAAGTATGTAACTGTGGTATAAAGCAAAATTAGTACCCCCAAATTATACCAACATGTTGGTTATCCCATAAACTATATGAGCTAACCACTCCGCTAGAGGGGCCGGCAATAAGAATTGTGCTGAATCCTCTCACAAGACACAACTGTTCTACGTGGTGTACGAATAAACTATTTTTTTCACCAACCTTGCTACGAAAATGCCGAACTCGAACTGCGACTCGCAATGTCGTAATGTTCGTGAACGCCCACAAGAATGAGGGTCATTGTATACAGCGTGTTTGAAAAAGAACTCCCTTGTTTTAATGTGTCCTAGAATCTGTACAAAGTGACATACAGTATTCTAGTTTGTGGTGTTTGATTCATCAACTCTCCACGTTTGGCACCCTTGCAGTTGGTAGATCTGCTTGACCTTGAGACGGCACCAGTGCTGTGTTTTTTCCTTTGTTCCCTCAGTTCAGTTCCGGCGTTCGTGTAGTGCAGAGCAACTCAGCAACAATGTGTACTCCGCAACAGAAAGCGCAGTGTGTTATTTTGTTTGTGAAAACTGAGTCAGTTATAACAGTGCAAACGTAATTTTAGACGTCAGTATGGTGGTGAACCACCTACAGCAAAAACTATCCGTCATTGGCTAAAGTCTTTCAAGGAAACCGGTAGTGTTTTAAAAGGTAAATCACCAAATAGACCGAGAACTTCCGAAGATGTTGTTGAACAGATCCGTGTTTCGTGTGTTCGGATCCCGAAGAAGTCATTGGCCAGACGTAGTCTACAATTAGGAGTGCCTAAAGGTACAGTGTATGATGTTGTTCGTAAAAGACTAAAGTTGCGCGCCTACAAATTGCAACTGTTACATGATGTGAAACCTACTGAAAAAATCCAAAGGTATGAGTTTGCTGTTGACTTTCTACACAGAATTGATGATGATGACAATTTTTTACCAAAAATTATCTTTTCTGACGAGGCTACATTTCATGTCAGTGGAACAGTTAATCGTTATAATTGTAAAATTGGGGGGGCAGAGCATACACATGAAGTTATTCAGCATCAACGTGACTCTCCCAAACTTAATGTCTGGTGCGGTTTCATGGAAGATCGTGTGGTTGGTCCTTTCATTTTTGTAAGAAAAAACAATAAACGGGGGCGTTTACCATGACATGTTGACAGAGTACGTCTTTCACCAAATGGACGATATTGAGGCGGAAAAGGGGCTTGTGTTTTTCCAACAAGATGGCGCCCCACCTCATTACAGTAAAAAGGTGCGTGCGGTTCTTAACACTCGCTTTCCAGGAAGGTTGATAGGCAGGGCTGGCACAATACCTTTTCCACCACGAAGCCCAGACTTAACCCCACTGGAAGTTTTCTTTAGGAGCCACATAAAAAATGTTGTTTACAGTGCTAGGATCAGAGACATAAATCATTTACGGGAAAGAATCGTCGCTGCGGTTGGGACAGTTACACCTGAAATGTTGGTGAATACGTGGCGAGAAGTGGAATATTGTCTGGACGTGTGCAGGGCAACAAATGGATCCCACGTTGAGGTGTACTAACATTGAACAAAACTTGAAAGAATCCTCTTTCATGATATGTACTCATTGATGTAAGTTTTCATTACTTTCCCTATTAAATTTATTCTTAAAACTACGTGAAGACCTCTACATTCCCTGTAAAGATAATAAGGTCTCTAAAAATGTGTTGTTTACCCACTTTTCCTATTGAGATGTCCATCAGCTTCTCTGATCAGTCCCCGAATTAATCAGCGAATGCTTTTCGAAGACACAACAACTAAGCGGCGTCGCCACGGTGGCAACGGAAAAACAAACTGAGGGGATATCAAAAGGTTATTGTGATGTTTATTGAGACGTGCTGTTTCCCGTGTTTCTTCAAGAAGCGATAACTCCATCTCTAGGTGACGGAAACTCATGGGACTTGGACAGTCAGTTCAAAATGTCGATGCTGGTTGCCAAGGACACGCTTTACGTGGCCCCGCCCGATATTGCTTCTATAAACCTACGCCGTATAATCTGTCGCAATATACATAAAATATCTATGTTTGAGTTGCCTATTTCAATAAAATCACATTACTCCAAATTCTTATCTACACATTGATATATGCAACATCCCCATTTCAACTGTCACATTTCAAAATCATTGAAACAGCTGTATCTTTCCGCAAGATTAATTGTACGTCGACCGTAAAATACCTACGCTGCATGTCATGGGAAAATGGCAAAACATTGCACAAAAGAGTAGGCATTAAACTCACAAATAGTATGTATCTCACACAGTCTACAAAGGTAAGAAAAACTGCAATAGGTTATCCGAAAGCTAAAATGCAAGTTTTAAGTAACCCGCCACCACATTACAATGTCGAGTTGACCATCAGCACCTTCGCATTTAATGAGGTAACAGTTCATGTTCGACTTCAATCATAATGAATGTATGCCAAAGGTTAAATGTGCTATTCCTGGATATCATAGTACATTGGTCTAGAAATAAAATATCAACAACTGCGTATCGAAATCCAACATACACAGGGAGATGGAAGAGTACAATGAACACGATAGTACATGGCCTAAGCTGAAGGGAAAGAAGAATCTCCCCAAAGGGAAAAACATTCACATAAAAAAAGCAACACATCATAGATACAAAGAAACTTAATGGGTATCGACCACCCATAATTAAAAGAGCTTTCCATGGAATAGAAATGCAAAGACGTTAAAAAAAGATAAACTTTCACAAAGTATTTATTTGCAAAAAATGCTGTTGCATAGATAATCAGTAATGATGATACAAGAGTACGTATCACTGCGCTGTATGGTGTAATTAATGGATATTTTACACGTTATTGCATGAGAAGAAAATGATACAGAGTAATTTTTACGAGTCACGTATCTAATGTAAACATTAGCAAAGAAATTGACTATTTTTACAAGTCTTGTGGAACATCGTATTTTTGTATGTATGTACGTACCAGAATGTGTACGTCTCTAAATTACAGTTTACGAGATTTCATTAAATGTAATTCTTTATTTATGCATTATTAGGTTGTCCCAAGATGCGATGATATTAAGATGTTCCCACGCACTACCCAGCTTTACCAAAATACACCGGCTACTTTGTGTAATGAAACCACCCAAGTGCTAACAGAACAAGGATTGTGCTTTGCCATTAATTCCAATGTCACAAACAACTTTGATGACACATCCAGGTTAGTAAGAAATTACCAAGATGTGTTTGATTTTAGGAAACCAAATCTACTCGTAAAAGCCCAAGGGAAATTTAATATATGCCATTTAAGTTGATAATGCAAAATATATCAGAAATGAAGAGTTTCGGTCAAGTTCATTGATATTAAAGGAGAAAGCGAATGTCATCATGAACGCTACAGCTAGAGTGCATTTTCAAGAGTAGATGTAATTGACGAGTTGACAAACCTCTTTTGAGCCACAGTGTTGCCAACCCACCCCAAGAAAATTTCACCATATGATATTTTACAGGCGAAGCTAACCTACATATATGAATTGGCAACACTGACTAGTCGCTTCACAAACCTTTAGATTTTTAAAAATTTTGCCATATGATATTTCAGAGGCAAAGCTAACCTACAAATAGGAGTTGACAGCGTAATATTTTGTAGCCTTCTAAGATGATACGATGAAGAGTTGGTGACGCTAACTGGCAATAGTGGTGTTGCAGTGTTAATGTCACCCTCTCCTCCTCTGTCTTTTCTAGCATACTGATCTATTGCATGCTAACCAAACCTCTTAAGCAATATTGGGAGGCAGGCTCTTCTCTCTTGTAACGCCACGGGCAGAAACATGCATACCTCTGTCCTCCACATGTATGTATGTAATGCGATTTTGGGGGGAAGAAGAAGGGGACCAAATTTTGAACTTACGGCTTAATTAATCAACATGCATGCTTCATGTTTGACTTTTTTATTTCTAGTTCGACATGAGATACACACAATTTTACTTTTTGAAGTACCGTTAATATTTCTGATTAATTTTACTGTCCAAAAGTGAGCAAATTCAAAGCGTGATCTATCGTGAACTAAACTAACCTCACTTACCCACCCACATATAGCCTTACAGGTGACTCAAAGGCAGAAAGTAGTGCATAGCGTGACAGGTCGATCTATCGTGAACTAAACTAACCTCACCCACTCTCTCTCTCTCCCTCTCTCACACACACACACACACTATGCCCTTCAGAGTAAGGTAGCTATATCACTTGTAAGGGGCTGACGGTGGCCAACACACAAGATCTATTGCAAACTAAATTAACCTACGACATAAGCCATGGACACGCACACCAAGCCTTCCCGATAGGGTATAAGCAACTAACCTCTTGCAATTGTTTTTATATTTTATGACGGGGAAAATTAACCTACAGCTAGCAACACGGTTTGAGCTGCTTTCGACGAGTAGTGTTACCAAACTTACACTTTGCAAATAGGTTAAAGCTAATGCTCTACAGCTAGAAGCTTGAAATATATACACACAAAACACCCTAGCAGAGTATGCTAACTTACCTCATGTAAAAAATATTACCTAGCACGTGTTTTAACGGGTTAAGCTGTGACATACAACTAGCGATCGACAAGACCACCTGACGAAAATAAGACACACAGACAGAGAGAGTGAGACAGGTTATACGCAGTTTTTTCCTACACATGTACTGGGTTTAAAAGGTAACTTGACACAACTATTTCATTCACCTCCTATCAAATAATATAATAACAACAGGTTATTGATACTTGGTGCCAGAACATAGTGGTTTTAGACTGTAAATTCAGCCCGATTATTCTATTTGTGAAGAAAAAAAAATGATGATGCCTGCATTTGGAATATTTAATTCTTTTTTCTTGGCTTACGTGCCCAAGTAACCTTGCGTTCAATTCACGGAAGCTATGACGTGTATTTCCTGTTTCGCGAACATACGAGAACCTTTCACAACTGTTTTTAATGTTGCATCAGATAATATATTGCAAGTGCGTGTTGGTTGTGTATATAAATCTAGTTTTGGAAATGGACATGAATATAATGTCAAAATTATTGCATAACTTAATGCATTAATAATAGAAAAAGGACATTTATTGCACTGCGCTTTCTAGCAAAGGTATTATTGTTTGTAAATTTGGAATGCAAACAGTTCAGTTCCCGGCACCTCAGAGATTCGAATACTGTTAGGTTAAACAGCATAACAATTTCATCACTGACAGCAAGCATTGTCATATGGACAGACGATTATTATTTTTTAAGACCTAGTAATAAGTTATAACCTGAGTTGTCTTGCAAGTCTCTCGAGTTTGATATCTGGTGAAGGAATATGATGCCACTATAAACTGTACGCAAGATAGGCAGTCCGTGGCATGAGATGGAATGTCTGTCAACCTGTAGTAGCACCATTTTGAATTCGAAAAATTCCTATGCCATGATGATCTATGGGTTTTGTATAGTTTTGAACAACCTTTAAAAAGTTTTGAATCCGATTCAGTTTTTCGTAATAACGAATTCAAAAATGCTACTACAGGTTGACGCCTCAGTAGCACTTTCACCAAATTCAACGGAAACGATGCCATTTCGTAGTCTAGGTTATGTATCGTTTTGAACAACCTTCAGAAAGTTTTGAATCCGAAGGACAACTTCAAAAACTCAAATTCAAAAATGCTACTATAGCAGCACTTGTTTTGAATTCGAAAAATTCCTATGCCAGGATGATCTATGGGTTTTGTATAGTTTTGAACAACCTTTAAAAAGTTTTGAATCCGATTCAGTTTTTCGTAATAACGAATTCAAAAATGCTACTACAGGTTGACGCCTCAGTAGCACTTTCACCAAATTCAACGGAAACGGTGCCATTTCGTAGTCTAGGTTATGTATCGTTTTGAACAACCTTCAGAAAGTTTTGAATCCGAAGGACAACTTCAAAAATTCAAATTCAAAAATGCTACTATAGCAGCACTTGTTTTGAAATCGAAAAATTCCTATGCCAGGATGATCTATGGGTTTTGTATAGTTTTGAACAACCTTTAAAAAGTTTTGAATCCGATTCAGTTTTTCGTAATAACGAATTCAAAAATGCTACTACAGGTTGACGCCTCAGTAGCACTTTCACCAAATTCAACGGAAACGATGACATTTCGTAGTCTAGGTTATGTATCGTTTTGAACAACCTTCAGAAAGTTTTGAATCCGAAGGACAACTTCAAAAATTCAAATTCAAAAATGCTACTATAGCAGCACTTGTTTTGAATTCGAAAAATTCCTATGCCAGGATGATCTATGGGTTTTGTATAGTTTTGAACAACCTTTAAAAAGTTTTGAATCCGATTCAGTTTTTCGTAATAACGAATTCAAAAATGCTACTACAGGTTGACGCCTCAGTAGCACTTTCACCAAATTCAACGGAAACGATGCCATTTCGTAGTCTAGGTTATGTATCGTTTTGAACAACCTTCAGAAAGTTTTGAATCCGAAGGACAACTTCAAAAATTCAAATTCAAAAATGCTACTATAGCAGCACTTGTTTTTAATTCGAAAAATTCCTATGCCAGGATGATCTATGGGTTTTGTATAGTTTTGAACAACCTTTAAAAAGTTTTGAATCCGATTCAGTTTTTCGTAATAACGAATTCAAAAATGCTACTACAGGTTGACGCCTCAGTAGCACTTTCACCAAATTCAACGGAAACGATGCCATTTCGTAGTCTAGGTTATGTATCGTTTTGAACAACCTTAAGAAAGTTTTGAATCCGAAGGACAACTTCAAAAATTCAAATTCAAAAATGCTACTATAGCAGCACTTGTTTTGAATTCGAAAAATTCCTATGCCAGGACGATCTATGGGTTTTGTATAGTTTTGAACAACCTTTAAAAAGTTTTGAATCCGATTCAGTTTTTCGTAATAACGAATTCAAAAATGCTACTACAGGTTGACGCCTCAGTAGCACTTTCACCAAATTCAACGGAAACGATGCCATTTCGTAGTCTAGGTTATGTATCGTTTTGAACAACCTTCAGAAAGTTTTGAATCCGAAGGACAACTTCAAAAATTCAAATTCAAAAATGCTACTATAGCAGCACTTGTTTTGAATTCGAAAAATTCCTATGCCAGGATGATCTATGGGTTTTGTATAGTTTTGAACAACCTTTAAAAAGTTTTGAATCCGATTCAGTTTTTCGTAATAACGAATTCAAAAATGCTACTACAGGTTGACGCCTCAGTAGCACTTTCACCAAATTCAACGGAAACGATGCCATTTCGTAGTCTAGGTTATGTATCGTTTTGAACAACCTTCAGAAAGTTTTGAATCCGAAGGACAACTTCAAAAACTCAAATTCAAAAATGCTACTATAGCAGCACTTGTTTTGAATTCGAAAAATTCCTATGCCAGGATGATCTATGGGTTTTGTATAGTTTTGAACAACCTTTAAAAAGTTTTGAATCCGATTCAGTTTTTCGTAATAACGAATTCAAAAATGCTACTACAGGTTGACGCCTCAGTAGCACTTTCACCAAATTCAACGGAAACGGTGCCATTTCGTAGTCTAGGTTATGTATCGTTTTGAACAACCTTCAGAAAGTTTTGAATCCGAAGGACAACTTCAAAAATTCAAATTCAAAAATGCTACTATAGCAGCACTTGTTTTGAAATCGAAAAATTCCTATGCCAGGATGATCTATGGGTTTTGTATAGTTTTGAACAACCTTTAAAAAGTTTTGAATCCGATTCAGTTTTTCGTAATAACGAATTCAAAAATGCTACTACAGGTTGACGCCTCAGTAGCACTTTCACCAAATTCAACGGAAACGATGCCATTTCGTAGTCTAGGTTATGTATCGTTTTGAACAACCTTCAGAAAGTTTTGAATCCGAAGGACAACTTCAAAAATTCAAATTCAAAAATGCTACTATAGCAGCACTTGTTTTGAATTCGAAAAATTCCTATGCCAGGATGATCTATGGGTTTTGTATAGTTTTGAACAACCTTTAAAAAGTTTTGAATCCGATTCAGTTTTTCGTAATAACGAATTCAAAAATGCTACTACAGGTTGACGCCTCAGTAGCACTTTCACCAAATTCAACGGAAACGATGCCATTTTGTAGTCTAGGTTATGTATCGTTTTGAACAACCTTCAGAAAGTTTTGAATCCGAAGGACAACTTCAAAAATTCAAATTCAAAAATGCTACTATAGCAGCACTTGTTTTGAATTCGAAAAATTCCTATGCCAGGATGATCTATGGGTTTTGTATAGTTTTGAACAACCTTTAAAAAGTTTTGAATCCGATTCAGTTTTTCGTAATAACGAATTCAAAAATGCTACTACAGGTTGACGCCTCAGTAGCACTTTCACCAAATTCAACGGAAACGATGCCATTTCGTAGTCTAGGTTATGTATCGTTTTGAACAACCTTAAGAAAGTTTTGAATCCGAAGGACAACTTCAAAAATTCAAATTCAAAAATGCTACTATAGCAGCACTTGTTTTGAATTCGAAAAATTCCTATGCCAGGACGATCTATGGGTTTTGTATAGTTTTGAACAACCTTTAAAAAGTTTTGAATCCGATTCAGTTTTTCGTAATAACGAATTCAAAAATGCTACTACAGGTTGACGCCTCAGTAGCACTTTCACCAAATTCAACGGAAACGATGCCATTTCGTAGTCTAGGTTATGTATCGTTTTGAACAACCTTCAGAAAGTTTTGAATCCGAAGGACAACTTCAAAAATTCAAATTCAAAAATGCTACTATAGCAGCACTTGTTTTGAATTCGAAAAATTCCTATGCCAGGATGATCTATGGGTTTTGTATAGTTTTGAACAACCTTTAAAAAGTTTTGAATCCGATTCAGTTTTTCGTAATAACGAATTCAAAAATGCTACTACAGGTTGACGCCTCAGTAGCACTTTCACCAAATTCAACGGAAACGATGCCATTTCGTAGTCTAGGTTATGTATCGTTTTGAACAACCTTCAGAAAGTTTTGAATCCGAAGGACAACTTCAAAAATTCAAATTCAAAAATGCTACTATAGCAGCACTTGTTTTGAATTCGAAAAATTCCTATGCCAGGATGATCTATGGGTTTTGTATAGTTTTGAAAAACCTATAAAAAGTTTTGAATCCGATTCAGTTTTTCGTAATAACGAATTCAAAAATGCTACTACAGGTTGACGCCTCAGTAGCACTTTCACCAAATTCAACGGAAACGGTGCCATTTCGTAGTCTAGGTTATGTATCGTTTTGAACAACCTTCAGAAAGTTTTGAATCCGAAGGACAACTTCAAAAATTCAAATTCAAAAATGCTACTATAGCAGCACTTGTTTTGAATTCGAAAAATTCCTATGCCAGGATGATCTATGGGTTTTGTATAGTTTTGAACAACCTTTAAAAAGTTTTGAATCCGATTCAGTTTTTCGTAATAACGAATTCAAAAATGCTACTACAGGTTGACGCCTCAGTAGAACTTTCACCAAATTCAACGGAAACGATGCCATTTCGTAGTCTAGGTTATGTATCGTTTTGAACAACCTTCAGAATGTTTTGAATCCGAAGGACAACTTCAAAAATTCAAATTCAAAAATGCTACTAAAGCAACACTTGTTTTGAATTCGAAAAATTCCTATGCCAGGATGATCTATGGGTTTTGTATAGTTTTGAACAACCTTTAAAAAGTTCTGAATCCGATTCAGTTTTTCGTAATAACGAATTCAAAAATGCTACTACAGGTTGACGCCTCAGTAGCACTTTCACCAAATTCAACGGAAACGATGCCATTTCGTAGTCTAGGTTATGTATCGTTTTGAACAACCTTCAGAAAGTTTTGAATCCGAAGGACAACTTCAAAAATTCAAATTCAAAAATGCTACTATAGCAGCACTTGTTTTGAATTCGAAAAATTCCTATGCCAGGATGATCTATGGGTTTTGTATAGATTTGAACAACCTTTAAAAAGTTTTGAATCCGATTCAGTTTTTCGTAATAACGAATTCAAAAATGCTACTACAGGTTGACGCCTCAGTAGCACTTTCACCAAATTCAACGGAAACGATGCCATTTCGTAGTCTAGGTTATGTATCGTTTTGAACAACCTTCAGAAAGTTTTGAATCCGAAGGACAACTTCAAAAATTCAAATTCAAAAATGCTACTATAGCAGCACTTGTTTTGAATTCGAAAAATTCCTATGCCAGGATGATCTATGGGTTTTGTATAGTTTTGAACAACCTTTAAAAAGTTTTGAATCCGATTCAGTTTTTCGTAATAACGAATTCAAAAATGCTACTACAGGTTGACGCCTCAGTAGCACATTCAGCAAATTCAACGGAAACGATGCCATTTCGTAGTCTAGGTTATGTATCGTTTTGAACAACCTTCAGAAAGTTTTGAATCCGAAGGACAACTTCAAAAATTCAAATTCAAAAATGCTACTATAGCAGCACTTGTTTTGAATTCGAAAAATTCCTATGCCAGGATGATCTATGGGTTTTGTATATCTTTGAACAACCTTTAAAAAGTTTTGAATCCGATTCAGTTTTTCGTAATAACGAATTCAAATATGCTACTACAGGTTGACGCCTCAGTAGCACTTTCACCAAATTCAACGGAAACGATGCCATTTCGTAGTCTAGGTTATGTATCGTTTTGAACAACCTTCAGAAAGTTTTGAATCCGAAGGACAACTTCAAAAATTCAAATTCAAAAATGCTACTATTGCAGCACTTGTTTTGAAATCGAAAAATTCCTATGCCAGGATGATCTATGGGTTTTGTATAGTTTTGAACAACCTTTAAAAAGTTTTGAATCCGATTCAGTTTTTCGTAATAACAAATTCAAAAATGCTACTACAGGTTGACGCCTCAGTAGCACTTTCACCAAATTCAACGGAAACGATGCCATTTCGTAGTCTAGGTTATGTATCGTTTTGAAAAACCTTCAGAAAGTTTTGAATCCGAAGGACAACTTCAAAAATTCAAATTCAAAAATGCTACTATAGCAGCACTTGTTTTGAATTCGAAAAATTCCTATGCCAGGATGATCTATGGGTTTTGTATAGTTTTGAACAACCTTTAAAAAGTTTTGAATCCGATTCAGTTTTTCGTAATAACGAATTCAAAAATGCTACTACAGGTTGACGCCTCAGTAGCACTTTCACCAAATTCAACGGAAACGATGCCATTTCGTAGTCTAGGTTATGTATCGTTTTGAACAACCTTCAGAAAGTTTTGAATCCGAAGGACAACTTCAAAAATTCAAATTCAAAAATGCTACTATAGCAGCACTTGTTTTGAATTCGAAAAATTCCTATGCCAGGATGATCTATGGGTTTTGTATAGTTTTGAACAACCTTTAAAAAGTTTTGAATCCGATTGAGTTTTTCGTAATAACGAATTCAAAAATGCTACTACAGGTTGACGCCTCAGTAGCACTTTCACCAAATTCAACGGAAACGATGCCATTTCGTAGTCTAGGTTATGTATCGTTTTGAACAACCTTCAGAAAGTTTTGAATCCGAAGGACAACTTCAAAAATTCAAATTCAAAAATGCTACTATAGCAGCACTTGTTTTGAATTCGAAAAATTCCTATGCCAGGATGATCTATGGGTTTTGTATAGTTTTGAACAACCTTTAAAAAGTTTTGAATCCGATTCAGTTTTTCGTAATAACTAATTCAAAAATGCTACTACAGGTTGACGCCTCAGTAGCACTTTCACCAAATTCAACGGAAACGATGCCATTTCGTAGTCTAGGTTATGTATCGTTTTGAACAACCTTCAGAAAGTTTTGAATCCGAAGGACAACTTCAAAAATTCAAATTCAAAAATGCTACTATAGCAGCACTTGTTTTTAATTCGAAAAATTCCTATGCCAGGATGATCTATGGGTTTTGTATAGTTTTGAACAACCTTTAAAAAGTTTTGAATCCGATTCAGTTTTTCGTAATAACGAATTCAAAAATGCTACTACAGGTTGACGCCTCAGTAGCACTTTCACCAAATTCAACGGAAACGATGCCATTTCGTAGTCTAGGTTATGTATCGTTTTGAACAACCTTCAGAAAGTTTTGAATCCGAAGGACAACATCAAAAATTCAAATTCAAAAATGCTACTATAGCAGCACTTGTTTTGAATTCGAAAAATTCCTATGCCAGGATGATCTATGGGTTTTGTATAGTTTTGAACAACCTTTAAAAAGTTTTGAATCCGATTCAGTTTTTCGTAATAACGAATTCAAAAATGCTACTACAGGTTGACGCCTCAGTAGCACTTTCACCAAATTCAACGGAAACGATGCCATTTCGTAGTCTAGGTTATGTATCGTTTTGAACAACCTTCAGAAAGTTTTGAATCCGAAGGACAACTTCAAAAATTCAAATTCAAAAATGCTACTATAGCAGCACTTGTTTTGAATTCGAAAAATTCCTATGCCAGGATGATCTATGGGTTTTGTATAGTTTTGAACAACCTTTAAAAAGTTTTGAATCCGATTCAGTTTTTCGTAATAACGAATTCAAAAATGCTACTACAGGTTGACGCCTCAGTAGCACTTTCACCAAATTCAACGGAAACGATGCCATTTCGTAGTCTAGGTTATGTATCGTTTTGAACAACCTTCAGAAAGTTTTGAATCCGAAGGACAACTTCAAAAATTCAAATTCAAAAATGCTACTATAGCAGCACTTGTTTTGAATTCGAAAAATTCCTATGCCAGGATGATCTATGGGTTTTGTATAGTTTTGAACAACCTTTAAAAAGTTTTGAATCCGATTCAGTTTTTCGTAATAACGAATTCAAAAATGCTACTACAGGTTGACGCCTCAGTAGCACTTTCACCAAATTCAACGGAAACGATGCCATTTCGTAGTCTAGGTTATGTATCGTTTTGAACAACCTTCAGAAAGTTTTGAATCCGAAGGACAACTTCAAAAATTCAAATTCAAAAATGCTACTATAGCAGCACTTGTTTTGAATTCGAAAAATTCCTATGCCAGGATGATCTATGGGTTTTGTATAGTTTTGAACAACCTTTAAAAAGTTTTGAATCCGATTCAGTTTTTCGTAATAACGAATTCAAAAATGCTACTACAGGTTGACGCCTCAGTAGCACTTTCACCAAATTCAACGGAAACGATGCCATTTCGTAGTCTAGGTTATGAATCGTTTTGAACAACCTTCAGAAAGTTTTGAATCCGAAGGACAACTTCAAAAATTCAAATTCAAAAATGCTACTATAGCAGCACTTGTTTTGAATTCGAAAAATTCCTATGCCAGGATGATCTATGGGTTTTGTATAGTTTTGAAAAACCTATAAAAAGTTTTGAATCCGATTCAGTTTTTCGTAATAACGAATTCAAAAATGCTACTACAGGTTGACGCCTCAGTAGCACTTTCACCAAATTCAACGGAAACGGTGCCATTTCGTAGTCTAGGTTATGTATCGTTTTGAACAACCTTCAGAAAGTTTTGAATCCGAAGGACAACTTCAAAAATTCAAATTCAAAAATGCTACTATAGCAGCACTTGTTTTGAATTCGAAAAATTCCTATGCCAGGATGATCTATGGGTTTTGTATAGTTTTGAACAACCTTTAAAAAGTTTTGAATCCGATTCAGTTTTTCGTAATAACGAATTCAAAAATGCTACTACAGGTTGACGCCTCAGTAGAACTTTCACCAAATTCAACGGAAACGATGCCATTTCGTAGTCTAGGTTATGTATCGTTTTGAACAACCTTCAGAATGTTTTGAATCCGAAGGACAACTTCAAAAATTCAAATTCAAAAATGCTACTATAGCAACACTTGTTTTGAATTCGAAAAATTCCTATGCCAGGATGATCTATGGGTTTTGTATAGTTTTGAACAACCTTTAAAAAGTTCTGAATCCGATTCAGTTTTTCGTAATAACGAATTCAAAAATGCTACTACAGGTTGACGCCTCAGTAGCACTTTCACCAAATTCAACGGAAACGATGCCATTTCGTAGTCTAGGTTATGTATCGTTTTGAACAACCTTCAGAAAGTTTTGAATCCGAAGGACAACTTCAAAAATTCAAATTCAAAAATGCTACTATAGCAGCACTTGTTTTGAATTCGAAAAATTCCTATGCCAGGATGATCTATGGGTTTTGTATAGATTTGAACAACCTTTAAAAAGTTTTGAATCCGATTCAGTTTTTCGTAATAACGAATTCAAAAATGCTACTACAGGTTGACGCCTCAGTAGCACTTTCACCAAATTCAACGGAAACGATGCCATTTCGTAGTCTAGGTTATGTATCGTTTTGAACAACCTTCAGAAAGTTTTGAATCCGAAGGACAACTTCAAAAATTCAAATTCAAAAATGCTACTATAGCAGCACTTGTTTTGAATTCGAAAATTTCCTATGCCATGATGATCTATGGGTTTTGTATAGTTTTGAACAACCTTTAAAAAGTAGTGAATCCGATTCAGTTTTTCGTAATAACGAATTCAAAAATGCTACTACAGGTTGACGCCTCAGTAGCACTTTCACCAAATTCAACGGAAACGATGCCATTTCGTAGTCTAGGTTATGTATCGTTTTGAACAACCTTCAGAAAGTTTTGAATCCGAAGGACAACTTCAAAAATTCAAATTCAAAAATGCTACTATAGCAGCACTTGTTTTGAATTCGAAAAATTCCTATGCCAGGATGATCTATGGGTTTTGTATATCTTTGAACAACCTTTAAAAAATTTTGAATCCGATTCAGTTTTTCGTAATAACGAATTCAAAAATGCTACTACAGGTTGACGCCTCAGTAGCACTTTCACCAAATTCAACGGAAACGATGCCATTTCGTAGTCTAGGTTATGTATCGTTTTGAACAACCTTCAGAAAGTTTTGAATCCGAAGGACAACTTCAAAAATTCAAATTCAAAAATGCTACTATTGCAGCACTTGTTTTGAAATCGAAAAATTCCTATGCCAGGATGATCTATGGGTTTTGTATAGTTTTGAACAACCTTTAAAAAGTTTTGAATCCGATTCAGTTTTTCGTAATAACAAATTCAAAAATGCTACTACAGGTTGACGCCTCAGTAGCACTTTCACCAAATTCAACGGAAACGATGCCATTTCGTAGTCTAGGTTATGTATCGTTTTGAACAACCTTCAGAAAGTTTTGAATCCGAAGGACAACTTCAAAAATTCAAATTCAAAAATGCTACTATAGCAGCACTTGTTTTGAATTCGAAAAATTCCTATGCCAGGATGATCTATGGGTTTTGTATAGTTTTGAACAACCTTTAAAAAGTTTTGAATCCGATTCAGTTTTTCGTAATAACGAATTCAAAAATGCTACTACAGGTTGACGCCTCAGTAGCACTTTCACCAAATTCAACGGAAACGATGCCATTTCGTAGTCTAGGTTATCTATCGTTTTGAACAACCTTCAGAAAGTTTTGAATCCGAAGGACAACTTCAAAAATTCAAATTCAAAAATGCTACTATAGCAGCACTTGTTTTGAATTCGAAAAATTCCTATGCCAGGATGATCTATGGGTTTTGTATAGTTTTGAACAACCTTTAAAAAGTTTTGAATCCGATTCAGTTTTTCGTAATAACGAATTCAAAAATGCTACTACAGGTTGACGCCTCAGTAGCACATTCACCAAATTCAACGGAAACGATGCCATTTCGTAGTCTAGGTTATGTATCGTTTTGAACAACCTTCAGAAAGTTTTGAATCCGAAGGACAACTTCAAAAATTCAAATTCAAAAATGCTACTATAGCAGCACTTGTTTTGAATTCGAAAAATTCCTATGCCAGGATGATCTATGGGTTTTGTATAGTTTTGAACAACCTTTAAAAAGTTTTGAATCCGATTCAGTTTTTCGTAATAACGAATTCAAAAATGCTACTACAGGTTGACGCCTCAGTAGCACTTTCACCAAATTCAACGGAAACAATGACATTTCGTAGTCTAGGTTATGTATCGTTTTGAACAACCTTCAGAAAGTTTTGAATCCGAAGGACAACTTCAAAAATTCAAATTCAAAAATGCTACTATAGCAGCACTTGTTTTGAATTCGAAAAATTCCTATGCCAGGATGATCTATGGGTTTTGTATAGTTTTGAACAACCTTTAAAAAGTTTTGAATCCGATTCAGTTTTTCGTAATAACGAATTCAAAAATGCTACTACAGGTTGACGCCTCAGTAGCACTTTCACCAAATTCAACGGAAACGATGCCATTTCGTAGTCTAGGTTATGTATCGTTTTGAACAACCTTCAGAAAGTTTTGAATCCGAAGGACAACTTCAAAAATTCAAATTCAAAAATGCTACTATAGCAGCACTTGTTTTTAATTCGAAAAATTCCTATGCCAGGATGATCTATGGGTTTTGTATAGTTTTGAACAACCTTTAAAAAGTTTTGAATCCGATTCAGTTTTTCGTAATAACGAATTCAAAAATGCTACTACAGGTTGACGCCTCAGTAGCACTTTCACCAAATTCAACGGAAACGATGCCATTTCGTAGTCTAGGTTATGTATCGTTTTGAACAACCTTCAGAAAGTTTTGAATCCGAAGGACAACATCAAAAATTCAAATTCAAAAATGCTACTATAGCAGCACTTGTTTTGAATTCGAAAAATTCCTATGCCAGGATGATCTATGGGTTTTGTATAGTTTTGAACAACCTTTAAAAAGTTTTGAATCCGATTCAGTTTTTCGTAATAACGAATTCAAAAATGCTACTACAGGTTGACGCCTCAGTAGCACTTTCACCAAATTCAACGGAAACGATGCCATTTCGTAGTCTAGGTTATGTATCGTTTTGAACAACCTTCAGAAAGTTTTGAATCCGAAGGACAACTTCAAAAATTCAAATTCAAAAATGCTACTATAGCAGCACTTGTTTTGAATTCGAAAAATTCCTATGCCAGGATGATCTATGGGTTTTGTATAGTTTTGAACAACCTTTAAAAAGTTTTGAATCCGATTCTGTTTTTCGTAATAACGAATTCAAAAATGCTACTACAGGTTGACGCCTCAGTAGCACTTTCACCAAATTCAACGGAAACGATGCCATTTCGTAGTCTAGGTTATGTATCGTTTTGAACAACCTTCAGAAAGTTTTGAATCCGAAGGACAACTTCAAAAATTCAAATTCAAAAATGCTACTATAGCAGCACTTGTTTTGAATTCGAAAAATTCCTATGCCAGGATGATCTATGGGTTTTGTATAGTTTTGAACAACCTTTAAAAAGTTTTGAATCCGATTCAGTTTTTCGTAATAACGAATTCAAAAATGCTACTACAGGTTGACGCCTCAGTAGCACTTTCACCAAATTCAACGGAAACGATGCCATTTCGTAGTCTAGGTTATGTATCGTTTTGAACAACCTTCAGAAAGTTTTGAATCCGAAGGACAACTTCAAAAATTCAAATTCAAAAATGCTACTATAGCAGCACTTGTTTTGAATTCGAAAAATTCCTATGCCAGGATGATCTATGGGTTTTGTATAGTTTTGAACAACCTTTAAAAAGTTTTGAATCCGATTCAGTTTTTCGTAATAACGAATTCAAAAATGCTACTACAGGTTGACGCCTCAGTAGCACTTTCACCAAATTCAACGGAAACGATGCCATTTCGTAGTCTAGGTTATGAATCGTTTTGAACAACCTTCAGAAAGTTTTGAATCCGAAGGACAACTTCAAAAATTCAAATTCAAAAATGCTACTATAGCAGCACTTGTTTTGAATTCGAAAAATTCCTATGCCAGGATGATCTATGGGTTTTGTATAGTTTTGAAAAACCTATAAAAAGTTTTGAATCCGATTCAGTTTTTCGTAATAACGAATTCAAAAATGCTACTACAGGTTGACGCCTCAGTAGCACTTTCACCAAATTCAACGGAAACGGTGCCATTTCGTAGTCTAGGTTATGTATCGTTTTGAACAACCTTCAGAAAGTTTTGAATCCGAAGGACAACTTCAAAAATTCAAATTCAAAAATGCTACTATAGCAGCACTTGTTTTGAATTCGAAAAATTCCTATGCCAGGATGATCTATGGGTTTTGTATAGTTTTGAACAACCTTTAAAAAGTTTTGAATCCGATTCAGTTTTTCGTAATAACGAATTCAAAAATGCTACTACAGGTTGACGCCTCAGTAGAACTTTCACCAAATTCAACGGAAACGATGCCATTTCGTAGTCTAGGTTATGTATCGTTTTGAACAACCTTCAGAATGTTTTGAATCCGAAGGACAACTTCAAAAATTCAAATTCAAAAATGCTACTATAGCAACACTTGTTTTGAATTCGAAAAATTCCTATGCCAGGATGATCTATGGGTTTTGTATAGTTTTGAACAACCTTTAAAAAGTTCTGAATCCGATTCAGTTTTTCGTAATAACGAATTCAAAAATGCTACTACAGGTTGACGCCTCAGTAGCACTTTCACCAAATTCAACGGAAACGATGCCATTTCGTAGTCTAGGTTATGTATCGTTTTGAACAACCTTCAGAAAGTTTTGAATCCGAAGGACAACTTCAAAAATTCAAATTCAAAAATGCTACTATAGCAGCACTTGTTTTGAATTCGAAAAATTCCTATGCCAGGATGATCTATGGGTTTTGTATAGATTTGAACAACCTTTAAAAAGTTTTGAATCCGATTCAGTTTTTCGTAATAACGAATTCAAAAATGCTACTACAGGTTGACGCCTCAGTAGCACTTTCACCAAATTCAACGGAAACGATGCCATTTCGTAGTCTAGGTTATGTATCGTTTTGAACAACCTTCAGAAAGTTTTGAATCCGAAGGACAACTTCAAAAATTCAAATTCAAAAATGCTACTATAGCAGCACTTGTTTTGAATTCGAAAATTTCCTATGCCATGATGATCTATGGGTTTTGTATAGTTTTGAACAACCTTTAAAAAGTAGTGAATCCGATTCAGTTTTTCGTAATAACGAATTCAAAAATGCTACTACAGGTTGACGCCTCAGTAGCACTTTCACCAAATTCAACGGAAACGATGCCATTTCGTAGTCTAGGTTATGTATCGTTTTGAACAACCTTCAGAAAGTTTTGAATCCGAAGGACAACTTCAAAAATTCAAATTCAAAAATGCTACTATAGCAGCACTTGTTTTGAATTCGAAAAATTCCTATGCCAGGATGATCTATGGGTTTTGTATATCTTTGAACAACCTTTAAAAAGTTTTGAATCCGATTCAGTTTTTCGTAATAACGAATTCAAAAATGCTACTACAGGTTGACGCCTCAGTAGCACTTTCACCAAATTCAACGGAAACGATGCCATTTCGTAGTCTAGGTTATGTATCGTTTTGAACAACCTTCAGAAAGTTTTGAATCCGAAGGACAACTTCAAAAATTCAAATTCAAAAATGCTACTATTGCAGCACTTGTTTTGAAATCGAAAAATTCCTATGCCAGGATGATCTATGGGTTTTGTATAGTTTTGAACAACCTTTAAAAAGTTTTGAATCCGATTCAGTTTTTCGTAATAACAAATTCAAAAATGCTACTACAGGTTGACGCCTCAGTAGCACTTTCACCAAATTCAACGGAAACGATGCCATTTCGTAGTCTAGGTTATGTATCGTTTTGAACAACCTTCAGAAAGTTTTGAATCCGAAGGACAACTTCAAAAATTCAAATTCAAAAATGCTACTATAGCAGCACTTGTTTTGAATTCGAAAAATTCCTATGCCAGGATGATCTATGGGTTTTGTATAGTTTTGAACAACCTTTAAAAAGTTTTGAATCCGATTCAGTTTTTCGTAATAACGAATTCAAAAATGCTACTACAGGTTGACGCCTCAGTAGCACTTTCACCAAATTCAACGGAAACGATGCCATTTCGTAGTCTAGGTTATCTATCGTTTTGAACAACCTTCAGAAAGTTTTGAATCCGAAGGACAACTTCAAAAATTCAAATTCAAAAATGCTACTATAGCAGCACTTGTTTTGAATTCGAAAAATTCCTATGCCAGGATGATCTATGGGTTTTGTATAGTTTTGAACAACCTTTAAAAAGTTTTGAATCCGATTCAGTTTTTCGTAATAACGAATTCAAAAATGCTACTACAGGTTGACGCCTCAGTAGCACTTTCACCAAATTCAACGGAAACGATGCCATTTCGTAGTCTAGGTTATGTATCGTTTTGAACAACCTTCAGAAAGTTTTGAATCCGAAGGACAACTTCAAAAATTCAAATTCAAAAATGCTACTATAGCAGCACTTGTTTTGAATTCGAAAAATTCCTATGCCAGGATGATCTATGGGTTTTGTATAGTTTTGAACAACCTTTAAAAAGTTTTGAATCCGATTCAGTTTTTCGTAATAACGAATTCAAAAATGCTACTACAGGTTGACGCCTCAGTAGCACTTTCACCAAATTCAACGGAAACGATGCCATTTCGTAGTCTAGGTTATGTATCGTTTTGAACAACCTTCAGAAAGTTTTGAATCCGAAGGACAACTTCAAAAATTCAAATTCAAAAATGCTACTATAGCAGCACTTGTTTTGAATTCGAAAAATTCCTATGCCAGGATGATCTATGGGTTTTGTATAGTTTTGAACAACCTTTAAAAAGTTTTGAATCCGATTCAGTTTTTCGTAATAACGAATTCAAAAATGCTACTACAGGTTGACGCCTCAGTAGCACTTTCACCAAATTCAACGGAAACGATGCCATTTCGTAGTCTAGGTTATGTATCGTTTTGAACAACCTTCAGAAAGTTTTGAATCCGAAGGACAACTTCAAAAATTCAAATTCAAAAATGCTACTATAGCAGCACTTGTTTTTAATTCGAAAAATTCCTATGCCAGGATGATCTATGGGTTTTGTATAGTTTTGAACAACCTTTAAAAAGTTTTGAATCCGATTCAGTTTTTCGTAATAACGAATTCAAAAATGCTACTACAGGTTGACGCCTCAGTAGCACTTTCACCAAATTCAACGGAAACGATGCCATTTCGTAGTCTAGGTTATGTATCGTTTTGAACAACCTTCAGAAAGTTTTGAATCCGAAGGACAACATCAAAAATTCAAATTCAAAAATGCTACTATAGCAGCACTTGTTTTGAATTCGAAAAATTCCTATGCCAGGATGATCTATGGGTTTTGTATAGTTTTGAACAACCTTTAAAAAGTTTTGAATCCGATTCAGTTTTTCGTAATAACGAATTCAAAAATGCTACTACAGGTTGACGCCTCAGTAGCACTTTCACCAAATTCAACGGAAACGATGCCATTTCGTAGTCTAGGTTATGTATCGTTTTGAACAACCTTCAGAAAGTTTTGAATCCGAAGGACAACTTCAAAAATTCAAATTCAAAAATGCTACTATAGCAGCACTTGTTTTTAATTCGAAAAATTCCTATGCCAGGATGATCTATGGGTTTTGTATAGTTTTGAACAACCTTTAAAAAGTTTTGAATCCGATTCAGTTTTTCGTAATAACGAATTCAAAAATGCTACTACAGGTTGACGCCTCAGTAGCACTTTCACCAAATTCAACGGAAACGATGCCATTTCGTAGTCTAGGTTATGTATCGTTTTGAACAACCTTCAGAAAGTTTTGAATCCGAAGGACAACTTCAAAAATTCAAATTCAAAAATGCTACTATAGCAGCACTTGTTTTGAATTCGAAAAATTCCTATGCCAGGATGATCTATGGGTTTTGTATAGTTTTGAACAACCTTTAAAAAGTTTTGAATCCGATTCAGTTTTTCGTAATAACGAATTCAAAAATGCTACTACAGGTTGACGCCTCAGTAGCACTTTCACCAAATTCAACGGAAACGGTGCCATTTCGTAGTCTAGGTTATGTATCGTTTTGAACAACCTTCAGAAAGTTTTGAATCCGAAGGACAACTTCAAAAATTCAAATTCAAAAATGCTACTATAGCAGCACTTGTTTTGAAATCGAAAAATTCCTATGCCAGGATGATCTATGGGTTTTGTATAGTTTTGAACAACCTTTAAAAAGTTTTGAATCCGATTCAGTTTTTCGTAATAACAAATTCAAAAATGCTACTACAGGTTGACGCCTCAGTAGCACTTTCACCAAATTCAACGGAAACGATGCCATTTCGTAGTCTAGGTTATGTATCGTTTTGAACAACCTTCAGAAAGTTTTGAATCCGAAGGACAACTTCAAAAATTCAAATTCAAAAATGCTACTATAGCAGCACTTGTTTTGAATTCGAAAAATTCCTATGCCAGGATGATCTATGGGTTTTGTATAGTTTTGAACAACCTTTAAAAAGTTTTGAATCCGATTCAGTTTTTCGTAATAACGAATTCAAAAATGCTACTACAGGTTGACGCCTCAGTAGCACTTTCACCAAATTCAACGGAAACGATGCCATTTCGTAGTCTAGGTTATCTATCGTTTTGAACAACCTTCAGAAAGTTTTGAATCCGAAGGACAACTTCAAAAATTCAAATTCAAAAATGCTACTATAGCAGCACTTGTTTTGAATTCGAAAAATTCCTATGCCAGGATGATCTATGGGTTTTGTATAGTTTTGAATAACCTTTATTCGGTGTTTCAAAATGACGAGTTCAAAAACGCTTCTTCAAATTTGCAAGTCAGGATAAGTTTCAACAAATTCTACCGTTGAATTTTCCTTTTCTTAATACACTCAGGACTGTGCACATTTCACTAGAAATTGTTTCATCTTAACACGTAATATTGATGTTGATAGTTCCTTAGAAAAGGTGCCACGCCTTATAATTTTGTCCGGATTGCAGGAGCGAAATACTGATAAAATAGTATGGTCAGATAAAATGTTTATGAGTAGAGCCGGGAAGTTTGGCAAAATGCTTCTTTTTATCTACTGCATATATTGATAAAATTTTTCCGGATATACGTTTCTCATGTTGTTTCGAATATTTTAGAAGCCTTTTCATTTTGCCTATTTTGCCTATTTGGGACCCCACTGCCTATTTTTAATTATAATGCCTTTTTTGCCTTTTTCAATTAAATTTGACCATTTTTTTTAAAAAAAATGTGTATATAAATTATTTTTCTCCCAAAAAACGTTGTTGGCATTTATTTTTCTTTCGTTTATTATGTGAATAATTTTCGCCTTATTTAAGTAATATTGAACTCATGCATGTTTCAACATTGCTGAAGGAGAAAAGTGTGAGAAAAATGTATTTCATGCTCAGTTAGGATATTGCCTTTCGGTTAACATTTCCTTGTGCTGCTGAAGTGCTGAAGTGGACAGGTTGATTTCGAACACAAAGAAGATATTTCTGAAATCTTCCTCTCGAACCCGAAAATTTAAGGAAGTTGCATTTGAGCTTAGCTTACCTCCGCAACCAGACTTAACCAGATGGGGAACCTGGATATCAGCAGTTACATATTATGCTAACAACCTTGAAAAAATCAGTGAGATGATAGATGCTCTTCCAGAAAATGAAGCGGATTCAATTCGTGAAGTGAAAAAACTCCTGTGCTATTCAAGTATTTTTGCACATTATGGCGCATTCCCAGAGACAATTACAATTACAGAACTTAAAAAAAATACCTTGTAGCATCCATGAAAATGTACGAGGAATCTATGCAGCAGATGATAGAAGTGCCAGGAGAAAAGGGGTCAGCTGTTGCGGAAAAGTGCAAACGGGTAGTGAGTGCAAATGAGGGCTTGAAACAACTCAAAACAATTTGTGATATTCTAAAAGGTGAAAATGCTGTTACCGAAATGCGTCCAGCTACATTAGCTTGTTTTATGTATGCTCCAATAACTTCTGTCGAAGTAGAAATATCATTTTCTATTATGAAAAACATTCTCTCTGACAGACTACTATCAATGAATGTTGAGTAATTAAAAAAACACCTTGTAGTTATGTGCAATCAAGACGGAGAAAATTGAAATGCTCTTCCCAATGTAGATTTTAACATTTTGCCAGAAATTATAGATAAAAGTAAGCGACTTCCAAATGTTCCTTTTTTCGGTTTATTTTGCCTTTTTTCATTTTTAGTGCCTATTTTCCACATTATAAATGCCTTTTTGCCTGCCTATTTTAACGAAAATAAATGCCTGAACTTCCGGGCTCTATTTATGAGTTTTACAAGCACGTATTCTCTGGCCCTCTTACTTTCATTCTCTCTTCTATTTTTTTGTTTTTCTTTCGCCTTTTCTCTTTGCTGCTGCATCACTTCTTATTTACCCTTTTCCACCATTGTCCTCTGCTTGTAATCCAACCACATCGCGTTAAGACGCCAGGTGTACCAGGTTCGAATCCTGGTCTGGGCATGCATGTTTGGAGTGTCCATTCATCAATTTCATCACATCGTCACTCATCCCCATCTTCGCAAGTTAGCCAAAAGTGGCACAAATAGCGAAGCAAAATAAAGCAAATCAATCAATCAATCAATTGTATTACAGCCCTCTCTTCCGCTTTCGCCGTTTTTCTAATGTTCTTGTTAACTGTCTCATTTTTAGTATCTCTATCCATTCCAATCTAGAAAGAAGTAGGGAAGGGACTCGATGTTGTCACCTGTTGTTCCTATCTCTCCTGTTTCAATCTTCACATAATCTTCCTATTTCTCTCCCTCTTGAGTTTCCCTAGCTCCGGTCTCCGTGGCGGAATGAATAGCGCGTTTCTCGGTTTTGAATCCCGGCCTTGGAATAGGTGTCCCTTCAATCAATTTCATCTTAGCATCACTCATCTTCATCTTCGCGATTAGCCATAAGTGGCAGAAAACCGAAACAAAATAAAATAAATCAAATGAAAGTTTCCTAGCCTTCATTGTATCCCTGTCCATGTATTTCAGTTGCTCGCAGTGGACTTTTCTCTTTAAGTTATACTAGTATATTAGGTGAACCAAGCAAATTACATTAATTGATATGAATGATTTGTATCATTTAGATTATTATACTGGCTTTGAGTCCAGATGTCAAAGGTTTGTTAGTCCGCAAAATGCAGTCTAGAGTGTACTAAGTTAGCATTTAGGGAACAGATTAGAGTATATTGTTTAATTCATGCGACAATTATGAAAAATATGGAAAATTTTCTTTACAAGTGCAAGTGACACCCAAGTTATACTATAGCCGTCCGTAGGAGAGGAGCAAGGTTTCACACTTCATGGATGGAAGCAAACGAGCAGCAAAACTTTTTGAAATGTAATTTTAGCGTTTTATATTCTGAAAGCAACTTATGCCAAAATTCGAAGTTTACAGTTGCACCCTTAGTTACTACTACTAACGCACTTTTCAAAAGGAAATGCCTTGTTTTTTTCTTGCTATACAAAACAATGTTGTGTGTGCCGTATATTTTCAAGGATGATGACAAAGAGACAGATATTGACAATAGGGTTCTTGCGTGTGAAATCATCACAGCTCCCTACCCTAGCATCTAAGATTTTCATAAAATTTGGTAGAATGGTAGAGGACATGAAATATCTTACATGTGTAAAATTTTAGCCCTCAATGATACACGGTGTTCCTGCAGCAGGGATGGCAACTTCATAAAAAATGTCAAATTTATTCTTACAAGGCCAACAAAAGATATCATGACTTTTCTTCTAATTATGGTGTAACTTTCATCTTGGGCTTGTTTTGGAACTAAGGGAGCATAAGTTTCGTAAAAAATAGTCTTACATAAAAAAAATTAAGTTTCTTTACAAGCTCACATGATGTGACCTTTGACTTCGAATACCTAGCAAAGCGGATCGTCAATTTTGGTGGGAATAAGGTATGTTATGCAGTTAAGTGTAATGTCTGTTTGGTGTACGTTTCATTTAGGGGTTGATTTGAGAACAGGTATAAAACAAATCTGACAGAAGTATATGCTACATTGAGTGAAACACCTTAGAACTTAGTCTAGTAATGTCGTCTGGGCAACTAATTGCAACAGAAATGAAACTAACTGCCTCCATAGTAAAAAAAATGTGACGAATCCGATTTTGAAGAGTTTACAACTCTCTAATCTGTAACTTCGACGACATCTTGAAAAAGAGCGCCAAGATTTAACGTTGAAAATTTAAAAAAAAAAAAGAATATCTCGAAAACGGTGAATTGTGCACTAAAACTGAAGATAACCAAAATTAAAGAGCAGACCATTTGATAACTTATGGTTTTTGTTTGATAAAGTTATCTTATATCTTAATTGAATTAGAAAGCTCCAATTATTTACTTTAATTTGGGAATTAGAGTAATAGTTGATTTCTTTATTTGATTTATTTTACTTCTTTTTATGCCAGTTTTTGGCTAATTGCGAAGATGAAAGATGATATGATGAAATTGATGAATGGACATTCATAAACTTCCATGCCCAGTCCAGGATTCGAACCCGGGACCCCTGACGTCGTAGTGCAATTTGCTAACTACTCCCCCAAGGGGGCCGACTACAGTAAAAGTTGGTTTGTGACATAAATAACAGCAAATATGTAACAAACTATGTAATATATGTCCTGAAGACACAGAACAAAATAAATATATATAATATTCTGGATATATTTGTGTTGAATGCAGATACATAACATTCAGATGAGCGTCAACGTGTGTTTTATAGCGACATGTTAGTACCTCGTTTATGTGAAAATGTGAAGTTTAATGTAAGCGAAAGCATGTTATATATTATCGCATTTACAAAGAAAATCTAAATCACACTGCCAACACACTCAAAGACTTTGTGAATCCAATCGAAATTGTAACAATATCTACAGCTGAATGTGAAAGCGGGGTCAATGCTATGAATCTAGCTTTATCAGATGAGAGAAATCAATAGAACCGTTTCTTTTTATCAAGTCCAAGGATCTCAGTTCCCTTCACACAGCAACTGGTTAACCATCAGACCTGCAGGAACAGTCCCATTCATTTGTCTAATCAGCAGATTTATATGATTTTTCCTATAGTTTGATTTTAGAATTTAACTTTGAATGTTTATAGTTTGATTTTAGAATTTAACTATAAATTATGTTAATTTGTGTTCCATGTGATAACAAAACTAGATTTTAAGCAATTAACATGGAATTAATAGCACACTTAATTTATAGATGAAAGAGATAGTGCATGCGAGGTTTCAATTAATACAAACCCGTGTGTCTTGGAAACTACTGGCACACACCTACAAGCTTACTCAGATAGTAAACTCACAACCTATTCGAAATATTATCGAGATGAGACGAGTCG